>NC_033800.1:12372208-12470283 GCF_001876935.1 Asparagus officinalis | reverse complement strand
ATATATATATATATATATATATATGAGTAGATAGAAAGTTTGGTGGACAAAGTCCTCTTGTCCACTTAAGTTGACATAAGTTCACCTCTACATATATATAGCGACAAGTGTTCCTAAGGTGGCGCCATAGATGATCATCTAAGGACGCGTCCTAAAATCACTTGATTGAGCTACATTGTGGATGATACTCTCCGTTAAACTTGATCTACATATTCTAAAACCCCAACATACTAAGTTTGGGGTGAACCCGTCGTCGTTTGACCCTTCATCCATTCATATCAATTTTAATGGTTTTGAATAAATAGAACTTTTTACATGGTTCGACGAAGGGTCAAACCACGATGGGTTCACCCTAAATTTGGTGTGTTAGGATTTTAGAATATGTAGATCAAGTTTCACGGAGCGGATCATCCACAATGTAATCCAATCAAGCGATCATCAATGACTAAGAAACTTAGTGGACGTCCACTTAAGTTGACATAAGTTTCTCTCTCTCTCTCTCTCTCTCTCTCTCTCTAAATAGAGATACCCGGGAGACGGACTTTCATTATCCGTGTGCTAAACTTATCAGGGCAGTATTATCAGCATGTAGCTGCCCCAAGACTGCTTCACAGAGGATCTTGGTATTCTAAAGGCTTTCATCTGAAGTTTCTTTTGTTGGACTTCTTGTTTTGATGATGATTTAACAAACAATTTACATCTAATATTATTTGTCTAGTGTTTGTGTTTGGTTATTTATTGTAGACAAACAATAAGTTGGAGGATGGATGGATTGCGCTATATCGATCATATCAAATGGAGGTTAGTGGGATAGTGGTTGAAACCTATGCAATTTAAGTTGAAGATCCAAGTTCTAGCTTCATCCGCAATGTGTACCAAGTCAAGCTTATTGAAGATCAAGATCAAGCTTGGGTAACATTAGTTTAGGTTTATATTATGTGTGTTGGTACTTTAAGCTCAATCATATATACACACTCATTATATTGGTTTCCTTGTGTATATATAGTTATATATATATACAACACAAGCTTTGTTTATATATATATATGTATATACATAGTTATATATATATACACATTCTAGTTTTGGTATATATAGGTATATGTATACATACATGTTTTTGTTTCCAAGTTTATATAAATATGAAATTACATCTTTCATATTTATTGTTTTGGTTTTTCAAGTTTTAATATGAAACAATTGAATACAATTGAAAATACATTTCTTGTTTCATACTTATATGCATATATATGATTTCATCAATATCAATTTTATTTAGTTCAATGAAATCATGTTTATTGTTTTGAAAGTTTGCAAAACAAGTATTTTTGTGAAAATATTGTTTTCTAGGTTTATAGACTTAACAATAATCATATATATCTTTTATTAAGTCTACAAAATTATTTTGTAATGTTTCAAAACATGGTTAAGCTAAAAATGTTAAAACTCATGTGTTCACATTTTTATGTTTTGGACTATTTTGCAAAATAATGATATTTTTCATTTGGGAGGTTCTTTTTAAAAACCAGTTTTTGTAACATGTTTATTATCATGTCTATAATTATCTCCCAAAGTTTTATAATTTTTAAAATTTATTAGATATTTTTAAACCCAGTTTAAAGTTGAGTTTTTCTGTGCACTTCAGGTCTGTGCATGTTTAGTCGACTCATTAGTCGACTCACGAAGTGCAACACAGTTATGATTTTTCTTCTGCTGAGTCGACTTATATAAGTCGACTCATAGGTCGACTTATGAAAGAGCAGTTGCATAGTAACGACTAGTTTCCAGCAGTGTTTTCTTGGGGTTTTTGCTGAAGTTTTGGGTTCCTATAAATTCCCCATTGCTCTCATTTTTCAGTTTAACCAAGAAAATGTTTTAATCAAGTTTAACAAGGGTTTATGTTTTGTTTAAGTGTGTTTAAGAGCTTTTAAGCATTTTCGAGTTTGAGTTTGTGAAGATAATTTCAAAAGAGCAAGTGGAGATCATCCTTTGGTGTTTGAGCATTCACTCTTCTCCCTCTCTCTTGTTATCTATAGAGAAATTTTCTAAACTCAATTTCTAGCTTTGTATTTATATTGTTTATTGATTATCATCTCCATAAGCTAGATTTAAATTGAGTTTAGTTTGTTTTGATTCTCTCTTTGTTCACACACAACCATTGAGCTTATTGTATTTACATTCATAGTATAATTTGGGTTGTGGGTTTGTGACCTAGAGAGTGAGCTTACATTAAGTTCTCACCTTGTATTAGAGAACAAACACTTTGTTATTATGCCTAATTGTGTAGATCACTTTGTAATATTCTCACCTTGTATTAGAGAACAAACACTTTGTTATTATGCCTAATTGTGTAGATCACTTTGTAATACATTTGTACACAGAGAGGAGTGTGTGGTGAGGACGGAGTCGATACCGAGAGGAGTGACGTCGGTGGCCTAGTGAGAGGTGATAATTCCGAGCACTTGAGGGAGTCGATACGTGAGGACCAACACTTGAGGTTGTATTTTGTGTATGTACTTTGTGAGGATTTGTGAGAGTTGTCGGTTGACTTGATAACCGAGTGTGTAGAGTTTTCGGTTAGCTAGAAAACCGAGTGTGTAGAGAAGTTCCGGCTTCCAAACTGGGTGTGGCGATAGTGGAGATCTCCTCGAGGTGAGGAGCGGGGACGTAGGTCGTGGGGACCGAACCTCGTGAACATATCGTTTGTTTGTGATTGCATTGGCGCACTTATTTTTGTGTTTATCATTATATCGCCTTTGTCAATTGCTTATTATTTATATCTTGTTTATATCTTGCTTCACCCTTGTGTTATTTGTATATCCTTGCATATATATCTTGTCACATATTATTTGCTAGGATATATTTGTTAATTAGTTTTAATTGGTATAAAATCAGATTAGATTAGCATAAGACCCTAATCACCCCCCCCCCTCTAGGGTCTAACAATTGGTATCAGAGTTTGGTGCTCTTTGATTTAAGATCTAATCATCTTGAGTTAAAGATCCAAATTATCTTTCTTGTGCTAATCTAGTTTTGAGATTATTTGTATCTTGCTTGCATATAGTTTATACTATGGATATGCATGTTGCATCTTGTTTAGGTTATGATCCTAATGTTGCTCCTAAATTCAATGCTTTCCCCTATGCTCAATGGTGTTTTAGATTTAAAATATTTTTTCAATCTAAAAATATTGATTTATGGGAAGTTATTGACAGTGCTTATATTGTGCCCACATTGGAGAAATCCAAGTGGAGCAAACATGATAAGAAGATGTATACAATGAACAAGTTAATGTTAGAATTTATGCTTAATGCTTTTGAACCATGTATTTCTAACGAACTTGCTCATTTTGATAGTGCTTACATGATATGAAAACTTTTTAAAGCACATCAAGGTGACTTGGAGGAGATTCGACGCATTATGACGGAATCGACTTCAAGTAATAGTGGAGCATCATCATCATGCACATGACCACTAGGAGATAGCCCTAGTGTGGTAAGCGAGTCCGAATCCGAATGTGATTCATCTATAGATGAACTCGCATGTGCATATGATAGGTTAATGCATGCCTACACTAAGTTGCATAAAAATTTTATTGACTTAAAAAGCAAGCATGTAACTTTAAAATCCGATCATGAATTGCTAGCATCTAAATTTGATACTATTGCTAAAGATAATGTAATCCTTAAAGAAAATAATAAAAAATTAAAATTGGATCATATTACCTTGAGTTCCAATGTTGCTAGCTTAATTCATGAGGAGAATAATGTCATATTAGAAGTAGAAAATATTAGAAATGAATTTGATTCATTTAAGAATGATCATGCTTTTTCTACTTCTAGTGTCAATGCATATGCACCTAATGATGAATTAAATCATGTTAAGGATCACATATCATCTCTTGATACTACACTAAAAACATGCATTATTAATCATAACAAGCTTATGGACTTATGTGCAAAGTCTAATACAAAATCTTCTAAGAAACCCACTCACTATGCACACATGTATAACAAAATTTACAAGTGTTCCATTTGCGGCCGAAAAGGCCATATTGCTAAATTTTGTTATAATGCACAAAAGCCCATCAAGACAAATAATTCTTGTGCATTCCATCAAGTTTCTTCATTACACACACATGCACATGTATCAAATGCTCATCATAAGCATGCTAGTGTGTTTAAATGTGATTATTGTGGTCATTTTGGCCATTTGGCAAAATTTTGTTTTGATTTGAAAAGGAATTCTAGTTTGCCAAATGTTTCTAGTAGACCACATGTTTTTGATAGATTTGGTCATTTGGTCAAATTTTGTTTTGATTTGAGAAGAGTTTTCCATTTGCAAAATAACGTTAAAAAACAATCTATTTTTGTAAATGATTCCCGTGCACGAGCTAATGGTCCACAAAAACAAATGGATCTCTTTTATTATACAAATTATAATCGGAAGGGTCATTTGAGTGATTATTGCTTTGACTGTGTTAGTGCACCACTTGCGCCCAAACGAGTTCATAACCTTAGGGCTTTGAGCTTGAATGATAATGGTCATGTCCCTAACCAATCCGGCACCAAGAATGCTTGGGTGCCAAAATCTTTAAAAAACCAAGAATTGTATTATTTTAATTTTTTAATTTTTCTTGGTTTTGAAAATTACGTTTTAAAATTTTTTTGATCAATTCTTTTGTTTTCATGATTATTAGTTTCGATTTTTGTTGAGAGGTTTATATTTATATAACCCCCCGGGTTTATTGGGTGTTTATTTCCCAAATCATGTTTACCGAGTGCTAAAATGATTATATGGGTTGTGTGACGCCTCTGGGTTCACACAAGGCTGCAGTCCTTGGTGAAACCAAGAATGTCAAACTTGCCATGCACCACACCATGCAATAACATGTTTCACCATCACAATTCTATCACTCTAGTAGAGTCAATAACAGGTGTAGGTACGAAAAGCAAGTAAAAGATAATACAAGAGATAACTGATGGAATAATAGGGATCAAAATGCTATTTCATCATCCAACATGAAAAACAATGTCTGAAATGAATATACTGAGGTTCTCAACAAGCCTCAAATACAACAAGTCTGAATGAGGGATATAAGGCGTACAGCCTTTACAACATCTATAGCATAGTCCTCAAATGTATAATACCAACTACAGTGGAGCCCAAAGAAAATTATTACATAGCTAAAAGGTAAAGCTGAACACTAAAGTAGTCCACTATCAACCTGCGACTCTCCGTGCTCCTGGCTCGTGACCTGAAAGGGGGAGGGACAACGAGCGTCAAAGCGCTAGCGAGTAACATCACAACCAACCCCAAGGGAAAGGGCTTGTTGTATAAGAAAATACAATTAATATATAATAGATCTAAAACCATTGGTCTTGCTAAAGAGGGTTTTAGTAGCTAGAAGTTTACAACACGAGAATAGGTACGTCGAGCGAAATAATCCAGATAAGGAAACCCTCATGTATATACCTTATGTCTCAAATTTGTAAACTCCTAATCACCAAACCCGAGGTTCTAATACAGGAACAATAATAAATGAAATACAACAAATCTCAGAATACAAGCGCAGTACCATATCATAGTCTACATGAATGTCATGTCAAAATCATGTCGTGAACTTCTGTAAGAAGGTCATATGCAGGGTTGAGAACTATGTCCGAAACAGGAGCTTTATAAGGTAGTTTCCAACTCATAGAATAAGAGGCAAATATCCTACACGAGGACTGAAATGGATTATAGTCCAACACGAGGACTGAAATGGATTATAGTCCAACACGAGGACTGTAGAAAATAGTAAAAGGATCGCTACGATACATGTAGTGAAATCTACTTATCAATCTCACAACCAAATCAGTATATAAGTCCCAAATTTATACCCTCAGGTCATCTATCATGCATGGACACATAGTGGGACTAATAACCAAGGTCAGGTGATCCAGGCAAACCCTCGAACATGAGTAAAAATACTCAAATACACAAAACATAAAAAATACAGCAGAGAGTTCGACGGTCGACCGATCCAGTCGACCGGAAAAACGTCGCGGTCGACCGAATAAATCTTGTCGACCGAAATAAATTGCGGTCGACCGGAAGAACGCCGCGTCGACCGAAAATAAATCGCGGTCGACGAAGCTCTACACGAGCTCAGCGGTCGACCGCACCGGTCGACCGCCGAGCAGACAGAAACCCAAATCTGGGTTCGCTGTCAGTCGAAACCTGAAACAAGGACTGGCAAAATAAAAAAAAAACGAATACCCATCTTTATGGAAATGTTATGCAGCAGTAAAAACATGAATTTAAACCTTTAAAACTTGGTCAACAAGATCCCATATATATATATACATGATCTACCCATTGTTAACAATAAAAATAAGGTTTTTGCTTCTTTTAAGCTAGATTCAGATCTAGATCTTTTAGACATGAACCATTGGTGAGTTTTAAGAGCAAAGAATACATTAATTTCATACTTTATGCCATAATGTTCTATTAGCTATTCAAAAATACGAACAGTAGCATATATATACCCACTTACAAACCCGACCCGAAACCCAAAGACCCGAAACAGAACCGTAAAAGAAAATGAAGCCTGAAACTCTCTGTACGCTGGTCGGTCGACCGCAATGGTCGACCGCCACGGTCGACCGCCACGGTCGACCGCGTCGGTCGACCGCTCAGCACAGAAATGCCTTCTGTAGGCATTCACCTGCTGGCCATATACCACTCGATTTCTCTCACTTGTATACACCTGCTGGGTTCCCAAACCCTGGTAAAAATATATACATCTTATATATATATGGTTATTTATCACCAAAGAAAGATTTATTACTATTAATCACACCATTTCATTATAAAATTTCGGGGTTTTACAGGTTGGAACAAGCTTAAGAGCTTGATATATTGTTGTCTCTCTTAAAATTCTTTTGTCAAAGATTTTATTTTGATTTGTTGCTTTGAATTCATTATATTTCACTTATATGATGATATTTATATGTTTGTGCTCATGGATCATCTATGATAATTACAAATTACAAAAAACCCCTAAAATTCATAGCTATGTAGAAGTGTCCTATATGTTTAAAAAATTACAAAAAACCCCTAAAATTCATAGCTTTAAAAAAACACAATGAAAATTTCTAACCTATAGACACTAAAATAAATATACAAAATTACGAACAACCCCTAAAAAATTAAAAATCTACAAAAAAAATCATACTCCCTTTAAAAGTATAAGTTTAGAAATAGTTTTCATAGTCAATATTACCCATAATGTTTTTTAAAAGAACATAACTAATTGAAAATCTATTAAATTTAATATTAACAAAAAACACCTTTAAAGTTTAGTACATTACAAATTACCCCTCCAAATTTTAAAAATTTTCAATGATTTTTCGTAATTCTTTAATTTTAATATAATGGTTAATAGTTTGTGTATTTTTAAATTACAAAATTTTAGGGTGTAAGGGTGTTTCTTTTGTAGTTTTCTAAATTTTTATTATGTTTTTAGTGAAATGCATGGAAACGTTAATTAATAACAATATTGAAGAGTAAGTCGTCCTTAACATGTATTAGGCCATAATTAAGTGTGCACATCATTATTCCTAGGCAATATAGTTTATATATGCAAAAAATTTTAGACAATCTATATAATAGTTAAAAGGATATTGACTTTAATGTACTATTTTTTATAAGTTATATTTAATGTAAACCCACCATATAAATTTGACTGTGATCATCATAATTTTAATATGTTTAATTGATTGACTAAATAGGTATATAAACCATAGATTATTTTATTTTCTCACATGAACTACTATTTGGCGCTTAACAAATTAAATTATTACTTTTAATTTTAATATAAAGAGGAGCTCTAATAATATTTATTTATTTATCTACATGTTAATACAATCTCAATTCCTTTTTTTCTTAAAATTTATTTCATAATTACACATATCAAATTACACATGAACTACTATTTGGCGCTTAACAAATCAAATTATTATTTTTAATTTTAATATAAAGAGGAGCTCTAATAATATTTATTTATTTATCTACAGGTTAATACAATCTCAATTCCTTTTTTTCTTAAAATTTATTTCATAATTACACATATCAAATTAGTAATTAAAATAATAATTATATATACTTAAATTAGAATGACTGTAGTTGGTCACGCGCTATGGAATTTTTATGAAGTTATATACCTTACTTTCTATAGTTATCTGCACTACCCATGTATATTTTATAAATTAGTTGTTAATTTAACATATTAAATTACTTTTTCTTTGTAGAAAATTTTTCTTTGATTGTTGGATTGTGTAATCACTATATCATCATTCTAGCATAGAAAGTACATCTCTCTAAATTGCTTCAAGTTAATGTTTGAGTTAAACTATGTATATATTATCACTACTATGTGTATATATTTTTTAAAAAAATCATGTCAATACTTTTTAAACAAAAGAGAATTTTCTAACCTCTGATATTAGAAAAATAAATATAGCCAATTGAGTGATTAGAAAAGGAGAACTTAAATCAGAGAAGCGTGAATAATAAAACAAATAGGAAAGGTAATGATATTGCTAACAGTACTACCAATAACAAACTATAATGCAGAGTTAACCTATTTTGTGGAGCCCAACTACTCGCCTATTTTGTGGAGCCTAACTATTCGCTATAAGCATCAAGGTTTTCTCACACACACACACACACACATACACACACACACACACACACACACTTTATAATTTATTATAAAGGGTCATATAATATTATATAATAAAATTGATTTAATACTAAATAGTATTATCGTTGTAATAATATTTTTATTAGGAAAATTCTTCATGAATAATATGTTTTTTACGATATATAAGCGACACACTCCAAATTCTTGTGTCTTTTATAGAGCCCAAAAGTTTGAATATGAGCCTCTAATATTTTGCTCTCACAACAGCAAAATCCACATAGCAAATGTGAATATTCAAGATGAGTTATATACTTATATGTCTCATATACAATATAATTGACCTAAACAAGTGAGTTATAATAGCATTTTTTATTTACATCGTTTAGAGTAAGATTTGATAGAGACCTTGTGTCAAAGGAAAAAAAATTTATATTTAGAGCACATAGCGAAATATATCATAATCTTCCTACTCTAATTTTGCAAGAAATTAATTTTTCATACTTTTAATTTTACTTCTATGATACAGAGAATGAGATAAAATTTAAATAAGAATATTAGATAATATAAATATGAGTGAAACTATAACTAAAAGTTAATGTGAATATTAGTCAACCCACAACTAAAGTTTAATGGACATATTGCAAATAAATTCATATACAAAATTCCTTTGCAAATTAAATGATCACTCATCTTTTGAAGACCTCAAGATACTTATAAATAGATATGTTGTACTAGATCAATGTGTTGATAACTCTCAAATAATAGATCACATGACCATAGTCTGAATTGAAGGAAATAATGATAATATATTATTTGAGAGAGATTATTGGGTTGATGATCAATCCCAATAAAAACTTTGTTTTCTTCTTTATTTTATTCTATTTTTATCAATTTAAATATTCAACTATTTGCATTGCATGTGCATCTCAACTAGTGTGTGTGTGTGTATATATATATATTGAAATAAGATTATCTATTTTATTATTTTTGCTACTTTTTCTTGTGTTATCCTACGTATAAAATTTCATCATTGCTTTGAACTTCCCACTCATGTTACCATGTGGCTTGATTGTTGCGGATAGACCTCCCGAGTCAAATCTTCTTTATTTACCCTCATGCAGAATCACTAATCTCACTCGATCAGTATCTATTAAAATTTCGTTAAGGGCTTGTTTGGTACAAGGGTAAAGGGGCTTAAACTTTACATTGGTGAACTTTTTCCTAACTTTAACCATGTTTGTTATCATTTTAAATATTAACCAAGGTTAAAACTTTAACCATATATAAG
The DNA here is from genome assembly GCF_001876935.1 of Asparagus officinalis. Lineage (NCBI taxonomy): Eukaryota > Viridiplantae > Streptophyta > Magnoliopsida > Asparagales > Asparagaceae > Asparagus > Asparagus officinalis. The sequence goes on along the minus strand of NC_033800.1, from coordinate 12,460,306 downwards.
GGTTAAAACTTTAACCACATATAAGGATAAACTTTAACCAAGTGAGGCTTAGTTCATTTAACAATTTGTAATTATAAATAACGCCCAAAAAATTTTCAAAACATACCAAAAATCCCCTAAAATAAAAAAATTACAAATATCGCTTGTAAAATGGAAAATTACAAACAACTCCAACAATTCCAAAAATACAAAAAACCCTCAAAATTTTCAAAAATCGTAAAAATGCACTAAAAGTTCAAAACCTTACAAAATTACTGATAATTTCAAACCTTACAAGAAGCACCCAAAAAAATTTAATTTATATAAAACAAGCCAAAAATTTTAAAATTATAAAAAACACCCCCAAAATCAAATTGAAAAAGTCAAAAACTAAGTATTTCAAATCTATAACATAACAATGGAAATTAGGGAAATAAAAACAGCAACAAAAAGTTTTGAAATTTGCAAAAAAACCCCAAATTTTAAAACTTTTTAAAAAATACCATAAAATTTCTAAATTTACAAAATAATTGAAAATTTCAAACATAAAACAATAAATTGAACAATCTAAGAATAAGAAACATCCCTTTAAAGAGTTTTAATTTTGCAAAAAAAAACCTAAAACTTTTATTTTTTTACAAAAACACCCTCAAAAAATTAAAACTTATAGAAAGCTTGAAAATTTCAAACCTGACACAGAACACTAAAAATCTATGAATGTTGAATTTTTTGAAAATCGCAAAAAAAAGTTGCAAAAAATACCCTAATTTTTTTAAAAATTATAAGAAATAACATGAGAAGATAAAAAATTACAGAGAGGTCGTTTTATAATTTCAATTTTTGAGGGTGGTTTTAGAATTTTCTGAAACTTTTAGGGTGTTTTGCTCAAAGTTAAAATTATTTAGGTGGGTGCTTGTAATTCCTAGATTTTTACTATACCATTGTAGGTTTGAAATTCTCACCATATTTTTTTTGTAAATTTTAGGTTTAGAAGGTGTTTTTTGCAACTTTTGAAAGTTTTAGGCTATTTTTTGCAATTCTAAAATTTTTAAGGGTCCATTTGTAATCCTAAATTTTCAATTTACCATATGTAGATTTAACATTTTCAAGTTTTTCTGTAATTTTGAATATTTGAGGGTGTCTTTTGTAACTTTTAAAGTTTTTTTTTTTGTAAATTTCAAAAAAATTAGGGAGCCATTTGTAGTTCTTAGACTTGTATTGTAATCAGTTTGAAATATTACGGCTTTTTCATAAATTTTGAATTTTTAGATTTTTTTTTCAATGTTTGAAAGTTTCATGCTGTTTTCTACAAATCCTAAGAAATCAAGGGGACTGCTTGTAAGGTTTGAAATTTTAGTGTTGTATATTATGAATTTTGAGGGTGTTAGTGTAAATTTTTTTTGAATATTTTAAGTTGAGAATGGAAGAGATCCGCTTGAGGTTAAATTTTATTCTTGTTAAAAAGTTATATCAAACATAGCCCACTAATTTTTCTAAGATAATAATTATCATGTTAAAATTTAACCCTGATTTCTTTGACCTTATATATAGGTAAAAGAGTAAGAAAACTAATTTGCATGCGCAATAATGAAAGAACATAAACAATTAGTTCAAAATACCTATGCCGCATAGTGGGGGTCTATGCACGATTAAAACTAAAAAACTTTCTCAAATAGTGAAATTATCTCCAGAATAGACGCGTAGGCTTGCAAGAAACGGGAAGGTTCGAAGAAGTGGACAGAGATGAGAAAAAGGAACCGACCACTTCATGAAATTAGCTCCAAACATGCGGCATTCAAATAATGAATATATTGAGATCGACCTAAATTGAACCTTATCCTATTTGGTTTAGGCCCAATAAATAGAACCTTGCCCCATATTTTCATGAAAAACTTTGTCAAACCGAGAGAATGTTAAATAAATCATCAAATACCTGCTAGAATTCATGGTCTGAGCTATCTTAGCATTGTCAACAAATTTAGTTGATTGACTAGAGCTGTTTGGCAAAAGTAGCTGTACAACTAGCTTAAATTTGTTAAACGACTAAAAAGGACATGCAATATTATTGATATAAAATTAGAATTATTAGGGGCAAAAACGGAAGAAAAAAATTAGCAGCTCCTTCCCAAAGACAAACGCTACTTGAGATAGCTTTCCAAAAGCTACTTGCAAACGACACAATCTTTAAAATAATCTCCTCCTATTTTTGGTCACCAAACAGCTCTACTAGCTTATTGACCAAGTCAATAAGACACAATCTCTTAGATAAGACACAATCTCTTATTGCCTAACAGTGCCTAAGAGATCAAGATAATAATAATTAAACTACCTCTAAACTACTTCTACACTATTAGACACAAATGAGTGGGGTCTTTACATTGGGATTGCTATTATAATTGACTGAGTCGTTACCCATAATCTTTGGTTATAGTAACGTAAGAGTAGTTTGGTAAGTGTAGTCTAGTTATCACTACTCTTTAGTTATAGTAAAGTAGGAATAGTTTGGTTACATTAGCTTATGAGTAGTTTAGTAAGTATAGATTAAATTAAACGGGAAAAAAAGATTTATCACCTAATTTGTTATATTGAAAGACTTATTCGAGACAAATACTTGTTACCTAATTTGTGATATCCGAAAGATTTTGTCACTTAAAATAAGTTGTAATTACATGTACAAGTGTTTGTTTACTATGCTTACGCAGCTTACCAACAGTTTTCATTTTGTTTAATAAAAGATCCAAGATATTGACCCTAGCTCTCAAAGTCCCCAACCAAAATTGGCCTAATCCACAAAGACCAAAGTAAAGAGTTGGTCAACAAAACCTTAATCCTATAACATCATTACAAATACTTGAAAAAAAAAAAAAAAACTTTTCACATCAGCTTTAGGTTCAACACCCGCTTCAAGTTTTGGTGTGTGAATGGCGAGACTATTGCGGCTTCATCGCGGCATCGCCCATGTGCCCAAACTTCAAGACTCCAGAGATGCACAAAATTTCAATAGTTTCGATCCAAACCGTATTTGTCAATTGTTACGTCGAAATATATAGGAGAACAAAAATGTTCTTTTTTTGCTTGTTTAGGATTTTAGTATTTTTTTTCTTGTGAGAAAAGAGCCAAGGCTCTCATTTACTTTTCGATGCAAAAGAGCTTTCAATTGCCAAGTGTAGTAATGAGATCTATAGAGGTAGGGAGAGAGTACCTAGTTGCCTAGATTATCTGTCAGGGAATCTATAGAGTATGATGTTGGCGGGTCGCTTTTGTCCCGGTTGTGCTATCCAAACCCGCTTTTGGTAATATTTAGTACTGGTCCCTCAAATCTTTAGTAGTTCTATAGCTGCCTTTCTAATTTTCCTCAGCGCCCTACAAAATGGTCCCTCTGGTAGTTTCTCAATTAGATACAAAAACCATGGTTGAATTAACTCTTAACCAAACGCCCTCAATCACCAAAATACTCCTATCAAAATTTTGGAAAAGCTCGGGAATGATTAGTGGCGGACCCAGGAATTCTAGAAAATGACGTCATTATAAAATTAATAATTTAAAAAAATTACAATTATCTTCGATGATTCTTATATTTTGAAAAAGTTACATAATAGCATCACTAATAACACTATCAGAAATCAATCATCACTCATTTTCAGCAACGTGCACTTAATTAGATCACCACAGAAAAATCTCTTTTCATAGTTGCCATAGTAACATATGTAGAATCAATATGTCTTTAAAAAGAAAATAAACCAATAGATAGATCTTATTTAAGTGGAGTGGAGTCTAGTATTTTCAGTTAATTTAAGTTATCAACAATTAGTTTAGTGGGGTCACCTAATAATTTTTGTGGGTCACTAGTATTTTATGAGATTTTATGTAGATAGTTATGTTAATAGATATAGGGCTAGGGGTATTCTATTAGGTGGAGCAAAGTGGGGGCCACTTGACTCCACTTTGCTCTACGTGGATCCACCTATAGGAATGATTGTTGGAAAAGCTTGTAAGTGGATCGGGAGGGATTTTCGATTGTTGAAGAGCATGAAATTTTCCCCTGAGAACTAGTGTCTGTTAACTTGAGAGACTATTTGCAAACACCCCTTTTGGATTTGAGGGATGTATGAGCAATTTTAAAATTTTGAGGGACTAGTGTAAAATTATTGAGATATGAGGTGCTAATGTCTAAATAGCCCAATGATCAAACGCCAACCAAGCCTCTGTTTCTCTTCTCCCTCAACATTTGCGTTACTTTAAACCACTGATTACATATTGAACTTGCTATCGAAATCCGAAAAATCAATAGATAAAACAGAAAAAAAATTGAATTCTGACTTTAGCAATCAATTGGTATTCAGTTTACCAAGTCATGAGAATTATGGATTAATTACTTAAATATCTAATAGATTCGTAAGATGCTCATTCAAACCGCACACTTTGATTTAGTAAGAAGCTGAAAAAAATAAACAATTTCTAATTTCTAATGAGCCAATAATCTCGTACAGCTTAACTAGCAAGCAACAATCGAGAATCTTATCGGGTAAATTCTCTAAAAAACATCCAAACCCGATAAGAGACAGTCCAATCAGACAACAGTTTACCAAAAAAATAAAAATCCCCCGCAACGGTCTTTTCCTCATGACCGTTATCGGATCCTTTCCCGTTAACCCGACAAAATCCTCAGCCTGACTCTTTTTCCCTTCACTCTTTCACTTCACCGAACCAAAGGGGGAGAAAAAAAAAAAGCTGTCCCCTTTTTTCCTCCCATCTTTCCCCTTTACTCTTTTCTCCATCCCCAAATCAAATGCCCCCAAAACCCTAGCTAGGGTTAGAGCTAGGGTCAGGGTTCCATTTCCCCCAAAATGGGAAACTGCTGCCGCTCTCCCGCCGCCGTCGCCCGCGAGGCCGGCAAGCACCATAACGGAAGCGTGTCCAAACGCCTCACTGTCCTCACCAACCTCGATCCGACCTCTAATGGCGTCGAGGACAAGTACCTCGTCGATCGCGAGCTCGGCCGTGGCGAGTTTGGGGTCACTTACCTCTGTATGGATCGCGATACTCGAGAGCTTCTTGCTTGTAAGTCGATCTCGAAGCGGAAGCTCAGGACTCAGGTGGACATTGAGGATGTGAGAAGAGAGGTGGCGATTATGAAGCACTTGCCGAAAAACCCTAGTATTGTGACCTTGAGGGAGGCTTGTGAGGATGAGAGTGCTGTTCATTTGGTGATGGAGCTTTGTGAGGGTGGAGAGCTCTTCGATCGGATTGTGGCGAGGGGGCATTATACAGAGAGAGCTGCTGCAGCGGTGACGAGGACGATTGTTGAGGTTGTGCAGCTGTGCCATAAGCATGGTGTGATTCACAGGGATTTGAAGCCGGAGAATTTTCTGTTTGCGAATAAGAAGGAGAATTCGCCGTTAAAGGCTATTGATTTTGGGTTGTCCATCTTCTTTAAGCCTGGTGAGTTTTCATTTATTTATTATTATTTCTTGTTTGATTATCGGTAATTAGATGGTCTAATGAAGTGGGTCTGCATAAAGATTGGATTTTTATTTTATTAATGTGTTAAACTTTTGTAGTTATTTGCCCAATTTGTGTAATTTGGGGGAGAAACTAGGTAACATTATAAACTCTTCGTACATATAGTAGAGAACTTATGTATTAGAGAATGACACTGAGATGGGAGAGAGATAACATGCCATTTATAGCAATGTTATTGTGTATTTTAAATTCGTTTCGCCAAAATTATGTCACAGATTTATAACTCCTAGAGTTTAGGTTGATGATTTGATTCTGCCGATTAATTTGTTATCGGATGTTAGTAAATTGGCAGTTAGTTTGTTTTCAAAGAAAATAGCTTTCCATTTGTCAGTGAGGAAGCAAGAGTGTGATTTTCGCTTATTGTTTTTCTTTAAGCATCTTGCCTTGCTCTTAATAAATGTAATTATTTTGGTCAATTTGATTTTGGTGAAATACTGTCTGCCTTATTATGCCTGGAAGAAGTCAAATCAAAGGAAGATGTCTCAGGCTTGGTCAAATATGCTAAATTGGCAGCAGAATGATACTATTTTGTCTTCCTTCTAACAATTGAAGAAGGGAATGAAAAAGTAGATGGTCATCTTTAGTTATTTCGGTCCATTTTCTTGGCATGACATTTTACTTCCAAGTCCCTCTAACAATTTATCCAATTTTTTATCTTAATTTTAATTTTTTTTTCAAAGGTATTGTTCCCTCAAATCTTCAATAATTCCATATAAGTCCCTCAAATCTTTGAAATTTCTCACTATTCTCTCCAATCCTATGGGTTCTTGCAAATTGGTCCCTCTGTTAGGTTACGAGGTTTTCAAATAGAATTTTAAATCATGGTTTGGTTAACTTCTAATCAACAACCTCTATTACCAAGTTACCCCTCTTCCAGTGTTGTAAATAGCGGGGAATAGCGGCGCTATAGCGCCGCTATTCGCGGTCGCGGGGGTTCGGCGCGAGGCTTAGGGGGTTTGCGGCGTGATTAAGCGGAAGAAACCGCTATTTGCTCGAATAGCGGAAGATAGCGCGGAAAAGCGGTGATTAACGGTGAAAAGCGGTGAAAAGCGGTGATTAACGGTGAGTATTACCCAGAACCCGACCCGAACCCGTAACCCATTACACTTAAAAGCCTATCGCCTCTTATTCCCGAACCCATATTTGCCCTAGCCGCCTCTCTTCCAACTCCGTGCCCTCTCTCGATCTGTCCTCCAGCGACGACTTCCAGCCACCGCCACCGCCACCGCCGGCGACGACTTCCAGCGCCGTCAACGTCACCACCGGCGACGACTTCCATCGCCGACTCCCGCACCAACAGCGACGATTCTCTCTCTCTCTCACTTCCTCCTCTCTCGTTCTCTGTGACCTGTCTCTCCGGTCAAGCCAACAACATCAACAGTGACAAATGATTTCTCGTGAGTTTTTTCGTCTCCTTCCTGTTGTTATAAACCCTAAACGTCGGATTTTCCTCCCCTTGTTCTCTTATTTGTTGAATTGATCGACTTTCAGATCCTTAAAAGAGCTTTTTTCACTGTTTCATACTCTTTCTGAGGTTGAATCACATAGGAAAGCTGCGGTGGCGGGGTGACGACGACAATCTCCGCTTTCATGTGGTTGGTTCTGGGATGTAGGCCTCATCTTGGGCCGATGAGGTTGCTGCTACTATTTTAGCCTAATTCTGATGGAAAAATGAGGTGCTGAATTTAAGTCATTTATCTATACTTGAATATTTTACAAAGTCTGATCTTTCTTATTATTTAAATATTGTTGTTTATGCTACTATTTTAGTCACTAAAAATGAAGTGCTGCTTTTTTATATGATTTTCTTCTTATTTAAATATTTAGCATATTTAAATATATTTATATTTGACCGCTATTTGATTGTGCGCTATTTGCCGCTATTTCGCCGCAATAGCCCGCAATAGCCTTAGCGGTACCTCGCCGCGACGCGACGCGATCCGCTATCAGCAACCTTGCCCTCTTCTTTAGAGGATTATATAGATTTTATAGTGGATATTTGTTCTACGCAACGGAAATTTCGGCAGCACCTTTGGTGCTCGACAAGAGAGTAGATCTCAACTAAATCCCTGTGTCAAAATGGAAACAAAAATCGAAAGTAAAATATCACAACAAAGTGAGATTTTAGCTCTTACTCTCATCAGTTCTAGGACTGACTTGTCGAGGGAATCTAAACTCTTTATTACAAATCACAGCACGAACAATCAATTTTAATGTGGTTCGGTAAATTACCTACGTCCACGGGGCAAGGAGAGGGTGATCTACTATTAGAGAGAAAAAAAATACAAATAAGGTTTACAATCACATAGCTCTCACAAATTAAACCCTCAAATTGGCTCCCTACTTTTCTACTCAAAAAGGTCAGCCGTCAAAGGTTTTTTCTCTCTGCGGGGCCTGCACACAGCCCTCTGCACGAAGCTTTGCACGCCGCCCAAGATTTTCGTTCTCCCCCTTCTGCACTTGCACAGAACCCTAGGTCTGTCGTTTACCAGCTATATATAGCTGCAAATTGATATCGGGTAGGCCTGCAAAAACTCACGCGGAGAAATCATCTCCTCACGCGGTTTTCCCCAGTTGCTCTGATTTCCTCACGTGGGTGTGGCCCCTACGCGTCTAGGAAATCAAAGCTTTCCCCACTGCCTTATCTCCTCACATGGCCCCACGTTCATAATTCTCCACCTTGGTGAAGTTTCTCCCAAAACCGAGTCGACACCAACCAAACCAAATGTCTCACTTATTGCGTCCAGTACGAAGTGAAATAATTCACGACAACGGACTCAATCCACAACAAGTCGAGAACCCAAATGAGAATGCGAACAAACTCCAAACGTCGGTATCTACTCCTAAATCGGCTGCATTATAAATGACTGTCTACGTATCCTCTTGCCCAATGAATCAAACATTCACGTAGTTCACTAAAATGGCCTCCAAAAACCCTCAATCCAATAGAAGAGTTCTCAATCCTCTTCCAATATCATTAATCTTGCGACTGATAGCACCTCCAATGGTTTCAAAGTATAACGAATCAAACACCTCCACCTGAGATGAACCAATAGCCATATCCAAACTACACCTATCAGCTACACTTGAATCAAAACCCAACTCATCATCTGTATCCAAAATCAATTGTTCCCTTAAACTGTGTCACTTCAGCTGGAATCCCAAACAATACAGAATGATCTGGAGTATGTGGAGTAATCTTCACTCAATGTGAAGTAGCATCACTCTCCACTTGCTGTGTGATACCTCTATGATCTATCCAAAACTCTCAACATGCTGAGAGTCAATAGGCTCCCTCATCGAAACCTCATCCAATGTGACATTATCAGACCAAATATCCACTTGAGTTTTACTTCCAATCACAGCAGTTGACAACTCTTTAATAGGATGACCCAAATATATCGAAGCCTCAGTCCAAAAACTCTTCTGCAGACCATTGCTTGACAACAAACACCGATCCTCCTCCAACTAGGCACGGCCGCACGGTTCTTCAAATTTGCCACCCTATCTAGTTGTCCCAAGATTTTCTTTCCAACGAAGTGTCTCAAAATACCGTGAACTCGGCTCCAATACAGAAATAAGTCCATCTTGTACCCTCACTAAAATTAGAATGAAGTACTTTCACCCTTCTGTTTCTTACATACTTCTTCAATCTGTTGGAGACTACTAGGATTTTATCCAAAGAGGATTTGGTTGCAACCCAAATACGTCTAGAACAACCACCAACTAAGTAAACTAAACATCTATTTCCTCCCAATGATGTCTCCTTGGAAGGCCCCCAAACATTCACGTGAACCCCATCCGAAAGACCCTCCATGCGGTGAACAGAGGTGCCAAACTTTACCTCGATCTTCTTGCTCACATCAAAATGTTCACTGGATTTCAAATTGCAGGTCGTTGCATGAATCTCCAAATCAATACTGGAATGATAAAGCCCTAAATATCGCAGTCTAGTCGAATCAACAGAAGTCGCTAGCTTTCTACCTGTCACTGTATCTCTAATCAAATAGTACATGTTATTCCTCCTGACGTCCTTCATCACAATCAAAGAGTTTTCTACAATCTCGAGAACCATGTCCTCAACACGAACCTTCAGACCTTTTCCAACCAAAACTCCAATTGAGATCAAGTTTTTCCTCAAGGAAGGAATATATCTCACATTATATAACTCTCTAATAGTCCCGTCAAACATCTTAATACAAATTCTTCCTATCCCAATGATTTGACATGCACGGTTATCTTCCATGTACACCACATCACTCTTTAGTTTCTCAAAACTAGAGAACCATTTCCTTCTAGGACACACATGATAGGTCGCATCACTATCTAACATCCACTCCATTCGTCAAACTTTGGATAATCTTTCTTCCAATGATCAGTCTCCTTGCACCACACTTATCTTTTTTAACTGTAGGATGCCTTATTCTAGACTGTGACTTCTAATTTTTTTGGTTTGGATTCTTCCCTCTTGCGATCAATGTCTCCGCTACCGGCTCAACTGAAGCCTCATTATCTTTTTTTCGAAACTGATAGTTCACAAGTGTAGCGGTGACCTCACTATACGAAAGGGACGTCTTCCCATTAATTGGGGTAAGAACAAAGGTCTTGTATTCCTCATCAGGCAAGGAACTCAACAACAGCAACGTCTTGTCCTCATCTTCAATCATAACATCCACATTCGTCAAATCCGTAAGAAGCTTCGTGTAGTGGTTCATGTGATCACTAACGGAGGTTCTCTTCTTCAATTGGAAGCGACAAAGCCTCCTCATCAAATGCAAGCGATTTTTCACACTCATGGTCAAATACTTGTTCTCAAGGGTCTTCCTTCTTTACAGAAGTCTCATTCATCACATCATACTTCAAATCTTGTGTTAAACAAGGTCTAATAACACCACACGTCGTCTGATTCATCTTCTCCAAACATTCTCTTCAATATCATTTGACTTGCCATCCAACTCCAAAGTGTCTTTCAAATTTTGCGCATTTAGCGCATCCTAAACTTTGCATTGTCAAAGTCCAAGTTGTTCGTGCCATTAAATTTCTTCACATCTATTTTCGTAGAGTGGATATTCAAACTTTGAATGGTCTTCATACCAGAAGCACCAGCCTCAACACCTTTTCCGGTCATATTCCTCAACACACCAACAACCAATGCGGAACAAACTGAAGAATAGATCCAAACTTGAGAAAGATAGAGTCTTTACCAAAAAAGATCTCACCTTTAACTCCAATTGAAACCCTAGTTGAGCTTCCAAAGCGATCTACTCTTTCAAATTGCCCAAACGTAGCCCGGACTCTGATACTACTTATTGTGCGCAACGAAAATTTCGGCAGCACATCTGGTGCTCGACAAGAGAGTAGATCTCAACTAAATCCCTGTTTCACAAAGAAAACAAGAACCGAAAGCAAAATATCTCAACAAAGTGAGATATCAGCTATTCCTCTCATCAGTTCTAGGACTGACTTGTCGAGGGAACCTAAACTCTCTATTACAAATCACAACACGAACAATCAATTTTAACGTGGTTCGACAAATTACCTACGTCCACAGGGCAAGGAGGGGAGGATCTACTATTAGAGAGAAAAAAATACAAATAGAGTTTACAATCACATAACTCTAACAAATTAAACCCTCAAATTGGCTTACTGTTTTTCTACTCAAAAAGGTCAGCCGGCAAAGGCTTTTTCTCTCTGCGGTACGCTTGCACACAACCCTCTACACGAAGCCTTGCACGCCGCCCAAGATTTTCGTTCTCCCCCTTCTGCACTTGCACAGAACCCTAGGTCTGCCGTTTACCAGCTATATATAACTGCAAATTGATATCGGGTGCGCCTACAAAAACTCACGTGGAGAAATCTTCTCCTCACGCGGTTTTCTCCCGCTGCTCTGATTTCCTCACATGGGTGTGGCCCCCACGCGTCCAGGAAATCAAAGCTTTCCCCACTGCCCTATCTCCTCACGTGGCCCCACGTTCACAATATGACCGTTGTGGAGATCCGGAATGGGTTAGGGTGCTTTTCCGGCTATTGCGGAAGATGATCTCAGTGGAATTTGGTTGTTTTCAGCTACATTTGGTGCAAGCTTGTTAAGAAACGTGTTGAAAAATTTAACATAGGGGTAAAATGAGAACTCCCCTTAAACCGCTAGGTATGAGGAAAATTTAACGTGATTTAACCAGAGGAGAACCGATTCGCAGGACCATGTGGGGTTTGAAGCAGTGGTAAGCAATTCCATTAGGTATGGGGAAATTTAACGTGATTTAACCAGAGGAGAACCGATTCGCAAGACCATGTGGGATTTGAAGCAGTGGTAAGCAATTCCAAAGATTTGAGGGACTAATATGAAATTATTGAAGATTCGAGGGATAAATATCTTTAAAAAACCTAATATTTTTTACATTTGTTATCTGAAGTTCTCCAACTTCGGCATGTTAGCGACCGTACTTGGCTCAACGCATGATCTCTCAGACCGAATCCCTTGAATCTGCTTGCAACTTTCCTAAGCCAACTTTGTTGAATATAGATTATAAAATTGTTTCGATTGGGTTGACGAAGCAGTGAGTTTGCATTAGAGATGCATACACGAAGTTCCTACAATTTGAGCTCTCATTTTCGGATTAATTTGGGTCTGTTAAATAAATTAAATTATGCAGATAATACATAAGATGGTCTATTATGAACTTGTCATAAAAATTCTTACTGTGGAATTTTCTCGTGTATGTGTAGACATATGTAGACTATTTACTATCTAGGCTTTTATACGGTTAAAGTTGCATTCAGGTTGGCTTAGCAATATCCAAATCTTAACCTGTATCAGAAATTTTAGTGAGGAACCTTACCGTATTTCCTGATACTTAGTTTTGCAGTTAACTGGGTTGCTGGTTTCAGGATAAGTCCAATCAGGTTGCATAGTTACAGGATTTTAGGATATTACAACCTCAAACCCTTGGTGAACAGAACTGCTATGTATGCCTCTCTTTCAGCCACCACAGGCAGCATAGTCAGTCCACGGTCATGCATTAAAAATTTATCGACATTAATGTCGATTAGTCAAATCGATACATTATCATCATCATCTAAGTCCCTTCCATTATAACTGGGTCTGTGATGGGTGTTACTTCAAGAAAGATTTGAAAAAACATTTTGGCTGTTAAGGAACCAATTATCAGCCCTTAAACTTGGTGGCAAATATCTGGCAAAGAAAATATTACAGAATTTGGCTTTCTGTAAATCCTAGGCAACCAGATGCAGGTAGAAACTCGAACATATTGATCATGTACTTTCCTAAGCCAAAGAGAGCACCGAAAACTTTCTGACTTGGAAAGAAGATGATGGTAAAATTGCTTAGGCAATGGCTTTCAACTTTATGTTATAATCTGAATCAAAAGCTTATCTTTGATATTTTCTCATGCATGTCATTTGTGTGTTTATGTGCGGTCAACATATTGCAAAAGAGAATACTGTATGAAGAAGGTCTCTTTAATATCATGAGGGTACCCTTTCCTTGTATATATTGGATATGAATCTTTGTTGTGTTTTGTCTCACCAGGTGAAAAGTTCTCTGAAATTGTTGGAAGTCCATACTACATGGCCCCAGAGGTACTCAAACGTAATTATGGACCAGAAATAGATATATGGAGTGCGGGAGTCATTCTCTATATTCTTTTGTGTGGAGTTCCCCCATTTTGGGCAGGTAAAATTCTTGACTTGCCTATCTAATGTTATTGCTTTATTCTCATTTTTTAAAAATAAGTATTATGTTGCTGCACTAATCTATTTTAAAGTTTCTGTACCCAAAATAACTAATACTCTGAACTACGTTATATCTCTAAATTACAGAATCTGAACAGGGTGTTGCACAAGCTATTCTTCGAGGAATTATTGATTTTAAACGTGAACCATGGCCGAGTGTTTCTGAAAGTGCCAAGAATTTGGTTCGGCAGATGCTGGAGCCTGATCCAAAGCTTAGACCAACTGCAAAACAAGTTCTGGGTACTTCTTCAACTAGTTTTTTTTAATATTAATGCTATCTACTATTTTTGTGCAGATCTTTTTGATTCTGAATATGCAACAGTTATATTTATTTTGTTAATGGTTAGTGCTTATAGTTGCTTTTCCAAGTGCTTAACTTCTTTGAACAATTTTTTTCTCTCTTAAAGAGTATTTAATCTTGTCTTTGGCTCTCTTCTTTTGATCATTCCAATTTTAGGAGAACCTGGTGGTGTTGCTCTCCTGTTCCCTAGGATCTAAACATTGTAATAGATATTCTATGTTTCTTTGCCTGTTAATTGCCATCTAGAGTTCCATGGAAGGACCTTTTTTTTTTGCTGATAGTGTCTTAGACTCTTAGCATTACAAGTTTATTGAAAATTGTCATTAACTTGAAGACATTTGAAAATCGATATTCCAAGTTCAGTGGTGGATCACCAAAAGTTCATAAATCTATCTCCAAACAGAGAGGGAGGGAAGTTATTGAAATATTTTAAATAATTTTGTTGAGAAAAAGATTTGAAGTAAGGTTTTGCGTTTGAACATTCTAAACAGCTTGTGGAGAGAGCATTTGAAGCAAGGATTGAAGTAAAGATTGATATTGATGTATTAGCCAAATTTTCATAAGCATACAAAGTTTTTCTGACTAATACTGCTCATATTTGCTAATACCCTCTCATATCTGTTGACATTGTGGATTTATTTCAAGTATCAATAATATTCAGATGGGAAATTGCTAAAACTTTGAAACTCCTGCTACCAAAGGTATGCTTGCGTTAAAGCCGAGAGTCAATCCTTCGTTTGATTCCAATTTAGAGCATAGAAAGGTAGAAAGGTATGCTTGCGTTAAAAATTATCAGCACCATGAATGATTCTTTTTAAATTATGAAGACTTCATATTTCAGTTCGCGGCCGTCTGGTTTCGTTAAAACATGAAGCACACACCATGCCACTTTTTTGGCATGACTTCTCGATTGGCCAATTTGGCCTGTTAATAACAAGAAGCATAGTTGATCTCTTCACAATACGATTCATTACTGCTGATATTCGTAATTGATTAGCGAAGTTCCAATCTTTGACCTACCATATGTATATGTATATGGATATGTATATGTATATGTATACCTATCTATGCTTCTTCACACTACGATTCATTACTGCTGATATTCGTAATTGATTAGCGAAGTTCCAATCTTTGACCTACCATATGTATATGTATATGAATATGAATATGTATATGTATACCTATATGTATATATGTGTGTGTGTGTGTTTATCTGTGTGTGTGGGGTGTGGTTGCGTGCGCGTGTGCACACATAACAATATATGTATGTGTATGCATATATTGATACACACACATAGTATATATGTATATGTACATATATATGTCTGTATACACACACTCTCTCTCTATATGTGTATACAGGCGCGCGCGTGTGTATGTAGATATATCAATATATGTATACACATATGTGTGTGTGTATCTATATGTGTATGTATCTATATCTGTGTGTGTGGGGTGTGGTTGCGTGCGCATGTGCGCGTGTGCACACATAACAATATATGTATGTGTATGCATATATTGATACACACACATAGTATATATGTATATGTACATATATATGTCTGTATACACACACTCTCTCTCTATATGTGTATACAGGCGCGCGCGTGTGTATGTAGATATATCAATATATGTATACACATATGTGTGTGTGTATCTATATGTGTATGTATCTATATCTGTGTGTGTGGGGTGTGGTTGCGTGCGCATGTGCGCGTGTGCACACATAACAATATATGTATGTGTATGCATATATTGATACACACACATAGTATATATGTATATGTACATATATATGTCTGTATACACACACTCTCTCTCTATATGTGTATACAGGCGCGCGCGTGTGTATGTAGATATATCAATATATGTATACACATATGTGTGTGTGTATCTATATGTGTGCATGTACACACACACACACATTTCACACACACAAACACATAAGTGGAGTATGCTAAAAAATTATGCTTATTTAATTCTGCGTGTAAAAAATGGTTCTTATTATGCTTTTATCTATGTTACATATGAAATTTATCTAGTTTTCTATGGGTCGTATGGGACTGTGCAATCAAGTCAAAATCAGGACTATTTTATTAGGTGATATGAATTCCAGAGAAGCAACTTACGATGATTTACCTATGTTACCTGGGTAATTCTACTTGGAAGCCGTTCCTGTACCTGACACATACCCATACATGCACCCAAACATCATGGACACTTCTTGAAAATACACACAAGATTTGTTCAAGTGTATACTCAATAATTTACCACTGTTTTAATTGAAAACACTCATACTCTTGGATGTATATTCTACACTCCACATCTATTTCTAATATATTGATCTTATGTAAATGAAAAAACAATAATAATCTTCCAGAAATTATTAATTTTAATACATATAGATATACATAAACTACATATTTATAGTCGTGTCCCCGTACCCTACCTTTTACAAATTTACCGTGTCCTATACCCGTACCTGTACCCATACCCATGCAGCTTAGCAATGCACCAAATACTTATTTATTTGAGAATGAGGCATTCCATTTTGGATTCTTATTTCAAAATAAATAAGAAATCATGTTCAGATTTCCAAGTGGCTTAATTAGCATGTTGTAAAATGATGTATAGAGGGAATACATTTAGAATATTGTGCTGACAATTGAGGCCACAGGTTAAAGGCCTCCTCAAAAACTTAAAAGAATAGTCAGTCTATTGATTAGAATGTTCCTTGAGGTGGGCAGGCAAGGAGATTACTTAGTGCATTGACTAATTCAATTTGGACTAGCCTAGTGGCACAATAAAGAAAGTAAACTGAGCAGAGAAATTGACCTTTCGAAAAGGTCAGTCTTTTGTATAAATTTTGCGTTGCCATCTATTAGATGCAATTCTTGATTCTCCTTTTCTGAATCTTGCTTGACACGAGGAGTTTTAGAATTATTAATATCAATTCTTAGCTTTTCACTAGTAAACCTTTTTTATGAGTTTCAGAATAAGTGCTTATTCACCATGGCATACTTTTTACTTTTTCCACATGACCATATTTTCTGATAATCTTCATTTTCCATGCCAGAGCATCCTTGGCTTCAAAATGCTAAAAAGGCTCCGAATGTTCCCCTTGGAGATGTCGTTAAGTCGAGGCTTAAGCAGTTTTCAGTGATGAATAGGTTCAAAAGGAGAGCTCTTAGGGTTGGTTAACATTAAAATCTTTGGGTCCTTGTATATTAAAGCACTTATTTCTACTGTTTTATTAACTGGTTAGTGGTTTTGCTAATAGGTGATTGCTGATCATTTATCTGTTGAGGAAGTTGAAGACATAAAAGAAATGTTCAAGAAGATTGACACGGATAATGATGGCATTGTATCCTGCGATGAACTTAAAGCTGGACTTGCAAAGCATGGTTCGCAGCTTGCGGAGTCTGAAGTGCAGATGCTCATCGAAGCTGTAAGTATCTTGTCTATACATATATTGCTTGAGTATCTTGAATCCGCATCTTAATAGTGACTTAAATCCATGATTTTTTAATGGTAATATGACACTTTTCCTATGCCTTATACCACTCAGATCCATTCTGGATATCTTTCCAAGACTTTTTATCTTTTCAAATCCAATGATATCATATTTT
Organism: Asparagus officinalis; assembly: GCF_001876935.1. Classification (NCBI taxonomy): domain Eukaryota; kingdom Viridiplantae; phylum Streptophyta; class Magnoliopsida; order Asparagales; family Asparagaceae; genus Asparagus; species Asparagus officinalis. The sequence continues at coordinate 12,443,122 of NC_033800.1, read as the reverse complement.
CTCTGTAACATGAGAATTATTCTAATCATATTACACAGGGGTTTCAAGTATCTTATTGTGCTTGAGTGATTACAAAATGGTAAAACCGAGTTCACTGGTAACCATTTTTCACAGGTACAAAAGTTTTGGCAATGCTTGAATGTGGTGCAGTCTTCTCAATTATTGTCATTTTTTGCACTCAAAAGGGAAAGATTCATAAGATATTACATGTCTGGCAACTTTTATTCTCAAGTGTTATGTTCTTTTCACCTTGCTTGCAATCTTGACTCCAGAATATCTTGAACCTCCCTTTAACTATGTCTATGATTTTTTTTGCAGTCATTCCAATGAGCAATACAAGCATATATAGTCTTACACCTCAAGTACCTGATAATACTACTTCAAAAGCCTTTAAAACCTATTCTCTATAGTTTTTTTAATCAAACATCAAGCTGTATAATAGTTTCAACTTACTATCTTTTGTCAATGAATTTGAGATTATGAACCAAGCTCTGTCCAAGAGATCTTTCCATAGTACCAACTCCGTTCTAATGTGAAGTATTCCTCATTGTGTGATGAGAAACATTGACTCCCTTGCTTTGAACTCCTTGCGGAAAAACATGTTCAACGAGCTGGTTTGCTTCTCAAAACAAAACCATTCATTGCTTGAAAGTAGCATACACCATATCTCTTTTCACGAGTGGTGTTTCCTTGAAGAATTATCAACTATCAAAATTTACTAATCACAACTGTTGGATCTAATGCAAGAAGGCCTCCTGAGATCCTTGTGCATTTTCTTAAATGCCTTGTTGAATTTAAATTGACACTGTTTCCTATTGGGAGTGAAATGTTTTCATAGGAAATTGTGTACGTTTCAAAATTATTAAGCATTATCTTAAAATTTTCTCTTTCGACAGAAGATGTGAATCTGACAATACATTTTTCTATAAATTAAAAAATATATACATAACAGGTGGACACCAATGGAAAAGGAACGCTAGATTATGGAGAATTTGTTGCTGTGTCTCTGCACTTGCAAAGGATGGCAAATGATGAGCATCTTCGAAAGGCCTTCTCATACTTTGACAAAGATGGTAATGGCTACATCGAGGCAGAGGAGCTTCAGGAGGCATTGGCAGAAGATGGGGCTGCTGATAGCAAAGATGTGGCAAATGATATCCTACAAGAAGTCGACATGGATAAGGTAAAAGGGACGGACAATCCTATAGAGTGCCTTCTATAGAAAATCATATAGGGAGATAGGTAGGGCATGAAAACATGTGGCCTAGCACGAAATTTGATGCACACATCACTATTAACTATCACTACCAACAGATAGTTTGATTACACTAATAGCTGATGTTGATATGTGGATCAAGATTTGTGTTGGACTAGATTCCTTCGGCCCCAGCCTCCCTATATGTTCTTTATATAGAAATTTCCGGGAAAATGCTCCTATCTGATCTCCACAGAATAACTTCCTTCATTAACATGTCAAGCTCTTTGATCCTTTGCAACTGCAGGATGGAAAAATTAGCTACGAAGAATTTGTAGCGATGATGAAAACCGGTACAGATTGGAGAAAGGCTTCTCGGCATTATTCAAGAGGGAGATTTAATAGTCTAAGCATAAGACTGATGAAAGATGGCTCTCTAAACAAGGGCAGTGAGTGATGCTTGGCTCATGACATTTGAGTTTTTGTTTTTTCGCAAGCATTTGACTCGATGAGCTCCCCCGTTGGTTTATGTTGTAATTAGTCGATCCTTCTGCCAGGAAGAGTAAAATGCTTTCACATTGTATCTTCTGTTGTATGTTTATGGCATTTGGGTTTTCCATGTAATCTTTATGATCTTCATAGTTTGAGTGTTGCACGGTACTGATGCACGTTTGTTTGATTAACTCATGGGGTTATGGGTTTTTAATGTACTAAAATTGTGGAACTAGAGCTGGAACTGTAAGGGAAAGGGAAATTTATGTTTATATTCTCATTTGAGGGCTGGAAAATTGAACATATGTGGTTGTGAACGTATCGATGCCGTAACTGTACGCATTCTTCAATTTCGTTGAATGCCTCTCTCGAGTTGCTCCAAGATGTCGAAAAGAGAAATTTGACACTACCTTACAGAGACGTGGTTGATGAATTTCATCCATTCGGTTCCAACAACGGGTATATTTATTGCTGAAGATGCTTCCGTCAACATTTTAATTTCGTCAAATTGTGGTATTATAGCTACAATATCTTTCCTTCTCATTCTCTCTTTTTTCTTTATTTAGTTAAAAAACAAAACTTAGCACCTGACCTTTTCAATTTAGCATCTTCTAGTGGTATTCCGGTAGCCTTTGTATTCACGGGTTTTATTGAGTACGTCCGTGGTTGAAGTCTCTCCACAAGCTTAACGCGTGCTGATCGATACTGACAACATGTATAATAGTGAAGGACCAATCAATTATTTCGGCGCCGCCTGATTCTAGGAAAATATTTTCCACAATCTTATAATCTTATCCAATGATTCGACGGCTATGGGATATTAGGCATCTGAAACTACGAAACAAATGGAGTCTAATTGATTGGTAAGGAATTGTATCATGCAAGCAGTAAATTACAAGAAAGCAACAAGTGGGGAAGCTCATGTTGTGATTTCTCATGTGGGTGTATAAGGGGCTGTTTGGTTGCACACTTTTTGAGAAAACTTTTCTTAAAACATCTGACAATGGTAAATTTGTAATTAAAAGTTTTCCAGAGATTTCTGTAAATTGTGTTTGGTTCAACAAAAAATTTACAGAAATATTTTCTATAAAATATCAAAACCTACCAAATTTTACAAAAAGCAATTTCCTCTCAAAATGAGAGGAAATCACCAGAAATCTGACACATACCATATTTAATTAAAAACCTACCAATTCTTGTTATTTTCTATAAAGTTATGAGCTATTTTCTTGTTTTGAACCAAACAAGCAAATTACAAAAAACAAGAAAATTGGTACTTTTTTATTTCTTAAAACTTTTCATATAATTTTTTTAAGAAATACAAGGAAATCATATTTTAGATGGAAAACATTTCCTATAATTTCTAGAAATTGAACCAAACACCCCCTCAGTCTCACATTGTTGAGGAAAAGTAAGGATGGGATTTAAATAGAAAAAAGTCCGTAGGCTCTATTTAAGGCTTAGAGGCTATTTGTTTTGCTTCTTTTGCCCCTGATTCCCTGCCAAAACTAACAGCTTGCTGTCAGTTTTGACAGCTTTCTTGCCAAAACGCCTTTAAAAAGGGCGTTTTGACAGTTTTGACAGGGAATTAGGGGCAAAAGAAACCAACCAAACAGCCCCTAACATTCTGATTTTCAATCAGTAAGTAATATCAGTGCGAGCTGTTAATATATCACTATGAATAAAATAATGTTTCGGTCAAATACTATAGGAATAGATGTGACTATCAACTTCACATGTGACTTTCTTCTTCGTTGTTATACGATTTCGCAATGACCCTTTATATGATCCTTTTGTTTTTGTGACGAGATAGTTTTTCTTGTTAATTAAGATGACAGAGTTTTGGATTACAAAAAAGTGTGATGTGGTTTCCATCATTTGTTTTGTGAACTGAAGAGGAGATGAGCATTACCTTGGTCATGACTTCGGTTTTGTGGACTGAAGAGATAAACTAGGCTAATATATTTTGGCCCAATTTTATTGATCGATCATTTTGAGTCGTCACCCTGACGGACTCAATATTAACAAACGGTATTGAAACATGAAAAGTCCAACATTCAAATATAGACTACATTCTCAAATTAATTTCTGGAAAAAATCTAGTTTTTATCAAAAGCATTTTTATTATTAAAAGAAATTTTGAAATTAGTTGTACCATACTTTCTTACGTTTTTTTAGAAAGAGAGCCGGGTTTCATTGATGTAGTAATATCATATTCTTCTTCCACAATTATAAAACACACACGGTTGGGATTTTTAGATCTCACAAAAACCCCCAAAACCACCAAATAGAATCACACGAGATTTAACGTGGAAAACCATCAACAAGAAAAATCCACGGGATCAAAACTAATCCACTATCACCTCCAAATTACAATCTTTTGCACGGACAAAGACTGTCAAACCCTCTCTCTCATAATAACCCTTAAACCCGGTTACACCTTCTAAAACCCTGATTATAAGAATATTGTCTCTCTCCTTCTCTCTACTCTCCTTCGTTTTTCCTCCGACAATAGAAGAATATATATAGGGAAACCAAAATCCTATCTCTAGCCTAACTTCCAAATTAGAATAGGATTCAAATTCCTAATCATGATGAGACTCAATCTCCTAATCATGATAGATCTCTAATCCTATCTAATTCTCATAAAGTTATACAAACAATCAAAAACACAATCCTAACTTACCCGCAAAGTTAACTTGGTCTCTAAGAAAACTACTAGGATTGGGCACATCCTTCAAACTTGCATCCGACTTGAAGTTTGAGTTGATACCCTACATATCCTCCCTAGACGAAAAATCTCCAAGTATCTCAACAGCTTCAGAAAAACTCACTCTCTTCTTCTTGTTCTTCACCTTTCCCTTGTGGACAAGAGCCTGAGAAGAGTCATCTACACCATTAACAGATTGTCCATCTAAATAGCAAATATGGTTGCTATTCTTCCAACACCTTCAACCTTCATCTTCTCGTTGTTTCTAACAATCACGTTGTCAAATTCTTTATTTGTTTTCAATGTGTCAAAATAATTTTTATTGTTACAAACATGCATAGAGACTGCAGAATCTAACACCCAAGTGTTACTCGTATCAGTACCTGTACTGCATCAACAGCACCACATCTTCATCACACACAACAACCAAGGAGTCCGCCTTCTTCCCATTTTCTTGAAGCTTCATCTGTCTAATACTCTTCAAATCATCTCGCATCTGGGAACATCTAAACTGAATGTGAGCCTTTCTCTCCATAATAATAGCACTCCCTTTCGTTGTCGTCTCGGGCCTGAGATTTTGACCTTCCTCGATAATTTTCATATCTTCCCTTATTCCTCCCTCGATTAGAACCTTTAAAAGCTAGTGCATTCTCACCACCATTATATACACTCTCCTTTTCCATCATTCATTCATTCTCACGTACGAGTGATATCACATCGTCGAACTTTAAAGTCTGCTTCCCTGCAATTATCGTTTGAACTAACAACTTGTACGACTTCGGCAAGGAAGATAATAGGACTAGCACCTGCTCTTCTTCTTTAATCTCCTCATCAATATTCATAAGTTGGTAAACTAGCTGATTAAAGGCATTAATGTGGTCTTGAATTGTAGTACCTTCTTCAATCTTCAAGGAATAAAGCTTCATCCTCAAATGCAATCGGTTGGTCATCGACTTTGACGCATAAACCCCTCGAGCCTTTCCCACAGCCCCTTTGGAGTGGTCTCTTGCATAACATTGTACTTGATCTCGGGGGCGAGTGCCAAACGAATTGTGCTAACCGCCCTCTTTTGTATGGAACTCCATTCAGTATCCTTCAATCATTTATGTTTTTTCTCCTTCAAAGCTTGATCAACACCTTGCTGCACAATAATATCTTGAACCGTGCACTGCCATACTATAAAATTTGTATTGTCATTGAATAGTAGAATATCAAACTTCAGACCCGAAGAAGTCATCATCCTCTAACCACAAGAAAATTTCAAATCAGTCACAATAGAGATTGAATTTGATAAAACCGATATTAAAAATGAACTCAGCATGTCGAAAAATCCTAGAAACGACTCCTGAATCACCAAAATCCGCCATTAAATCCTCGATCAAAAGACAAATCAATCTGCACCGTCGGATTTGATTTAAAAGTTTGTAAGCAAACCCTCACCCATGTGAACAGTGTTCACATCGCCGCTACAGTATTCCCTGCTATAGTACCCTTTTTTTGTTTCCCCCGATGCCGCTCACCGCGCTTCGACCACTGACGTCTTCACCAATTGCACACCCGTCAAACCTCCACGAACCGTCGAACCCCGCTTTGATACCACTTGTTGGGATTTTTAGATCTCATAAAAACCTTGAAAATCACCAAACGCAGCAAATAGAATCACACGAGATTTAACGTGGAAAACCCTCAACAAAAAAAATCCACGGGATCAAAATTAATCCACTATCACCTCTAAATTACAATCTTTTGCACAGACGAAGACTGTGAAACCCTCTCTCTCACAATACTCTTGAACCCGGTTACACCCTTTAAAACCCTGATTACAAGAATATTGTCTCTCTCCTTCTCTCTACTCTCCTTCGTTTTCCTCCAACAATAGAAGAATATATATAGGGAAACCAAAATCCTATCTCTAGCCTAACTTCCTAATTAGAATAGGATTCAAACTCCTAATCATGATGATACTCAATCTCCTAATAATGATAGATCCCTAACTCTATCTAATTCTCATAAAGTTATACAAATAATCAAAGACACAATCCTAACTTGCTCGCCAAGTTAACTTGGCCTCTAAGAAAACTACTAGGATTGGGCATAGCCTTCAAACCCGCAGAGGCTCACTCTCCTGATATTTCTCCCCAAATCGTGTGCTTCCCTAACAAAAATCCCCAAATCCCTCAAATCGTTCCCAAAAAAACCCCCCAAATTCGTCCGACGTCGAACCTTCAGCTCCCCTGCGATCTCGGCCTCGTCAGCTCCGTCGAAGCAAGCTGCGGTCGGAAAACCCAAAATCCTTCCGACGTCGAACCTTCAGCTCCCCCGCGATCTCGGCCTCGTCAGCTCCGTCGAAGCAAGCTGCGGTCAGAAAACTCAATGTCCGCCGCTCCTTCCCAATTCGTCAGCCTCGTCAGCTCCGTCTTCTTCAATAAGGCCCAGGTCGGCTTTCCTATTTTTATTCCTCGTTTTTTTTCTTTTTTCGTTTCTGGGGATTTTATCTGTTGCTTATTGATAAAGATCGCATCTTTTTTTTTTTGTTTTTTTGTTTTTTTTTGTTTTTGAATTGTAATATAACGCGCTATTGATCTAATACCATCGGAAGCGGGTTTAATCTGTAAATATTCCTATGACCTGGTTCAAATGGGTGTTGTTGTACGTACTTGAAATTTTGCTACCACGGTGGAAAAGAAGAAGAAGAAAAGATTGATCTTTAACCCTAAGTTGGAAAACGAAAAGATTAATCTTTAACCCTAAAACAAATGTATGAATCTGGTATAATGACAGTGTCTAGGTATTGCTAAGTGTCCAAAGCCCCCCCGAGAATCTTGATGGGGGGCCACACTTATGTCTCGTAAACTCTTAAGCAAATGTCTAGAAAATTGCACGCCTTCCATTTGATGCTAGATGAATAGTCATATGCGCTGGCTAAAGGATCTACTTATGTTACTGAGGTTAATTAGTACACGCCTTCCCATTTACTGACGAACATTCGTTATATTCCTGGATAACATCAACCCCTCACGCGTGAATAATCCTAACCATAAAGACAATTCTATGTGAGTGATCATGTGGATTTCAACTTGCCAAAGATCAAAAAGGATTGCATGTAAGAAAAAGAAAACACTAAAATCCAATTTCGGTTAACATCAGGAAAAAGGGAACAAATTTCACAAAAGATGGAATCATTATCATTTACATTAAGATTTTATCAGAGCTCATTATGTAATTTGAGAAATTATTCAGGCAGTGCATTGAATAATTCGCGAAGCTATTATGTCATGGGTTTCCACACACGAAACAAAAGAAACATAATAACAGAAACTTAAATAAAAAAAAAATGCAGGAGTACAGTAGGTTCATTGCGTGTAAAACTTTAACCAATATTTACAACTAGATTACAATTACTAAAGAAGCTTTAATTCTTTCCATCAACTAATGAACAATGAAATTGAAGTGTGTTGGAAAAAATTGCAGTAAAAAGACAATGAAAGAAAAAAATTGACTTGTATTCTCTCAAAATCAATTACAATTTGGATTCCGATTACAAAAGAGAGGAGAATGAATTTGATTCTCCCCTTTGTTTAATTCTGGGTTCTTCACGGTGGCGATGAGATGCCTCCCTCGAATGCTCGCGTCGAGTTTGCTCTCCGTTGACGATCCGAACGTCTTGATTCACTGGAACGATGTCTTCTCCTCACGATTTGACGCTGTGGAGAACTTGCGTGGCAAGTTTGAAAATAACTCTTAACGAGTTAATAACTCAGAACGAGTTTAGAAAGACTCTGTGAAAGAGTTGATTTAACCGAGTTGATTTACCCGAAATCGGTTAGTAAGCCAAGGATGAAGAAGATCCTGTTGCTGGTCTCCAAAACTTCAACAATTCCCCTCAAAAGCTAGCCGAAGATCTCTTCTTTGCTCCCCAAAAAAAAGAAGGATCCGAACTCAGTTGAGTTTCCCACTATTTATAGGGGATTAAGGGTGGTAACTACCCCCTTAATCCACTCCTCAATGGGCTGAGTGGGGTGTCACCGCCCCCTCTTAAACAGCTCCCTAAATCGTGGGGAAAACGGTTTTGAAACCGTTCTGTTAGTGCTTTGAACGAGTCAAAACGCCAATCTGGGCGTTCTGGACCTTAACTCTGCGTCTTAGAGATGAGACGCAGAGTTGGGTGCTTGTTGGGAGTTGAAAATGCAAGGGCCGCTTGCGTTCGGACCTTAACTCTGTGTCTTAAAGATGAGACGTAGAGTTGGGCGCTCGCTGGGAGTCGAAACGCACAGGCCGCATGCGTTTTAGAGATGAACTCTGCGTTTTAGGCTGAAAACACAGAGTTGGGCCTGTTTTAGGCTGAAAACGCACAGGTCGTGCTGTTTTAGAGATGAACTCTGCGTTTTAGGCTGAAAACGCAGAGTTGAGCCTGTTTCAGGCTTAAAACGCACAGGTCGTGCTGTTTTAGAGATGAACTCTGCGTTTTAGGATGAAAATGCAGAGTTGAGCCTGTTTTAGGCTGAAAACGCATAGTTGGGCCGTTTTAGAGGTGAACTCTGCGTTTTAGGCTAAAAACGCAGAGTTGGGCCGTAACTCTGCGTTTTGATGTTATGTCATAAGGATAACCTCTGCGTTTTGAGGTTATAATGCTGGTTCGACCTGTGCGTTTTGACTCTGTAATGCAGAGGCGAACCTTAGGCGGGCTTGGCGAGCTTCAAGCTAAGTCCAATGTTCTGACGAAGTCTAGTCTTGCAGACGGATTTCAGAACATAATTTGCTACGAAGAACAGGTCATAACTTTCAAACCGTAAGTCAGAATTGGACGAATTATATATGAAAATCGGCTATCTCGACGAGACGGGGCCATCCGAACCGAACCTAGCCGAAGGCTTCGGTTCGCTTCCTCCGTTTCACCAAATTCCTTACGGTTTGAGAGATATCTTGTAACCTTCGTCTTGGCTCCTTGAAAATATAAGAGTCGTCAGATTGTAACTCCCGATGTTGATTGTGAAGGTTGTTGAATTAGAGTTTTCATCAGTTGTCGTGAAGGTCGTCAGATTGTAGCCTTCTACGTGAAAGTCCTCAAATTGTAGCCTTCTGAAAGTCGTCAGATTATAACTTCCATCATCGGTGTTTGATGGGGGATCAACTATCTATTGTGATTTTTAGACAGCCTACAAAGTGCTAAGAAGAGTCGAGGAAAAGGTATTGTTTTATGCATCTGGTTTGCTGATTCAGTATTTCTTGTTTGGTTGATTACTAAGTACTTCTTGTTGGCTTTCTTATTGTTTTATATATTTTGAGAATATGATGATGTTGAAATGGTATTATAAATCGCAGAAACCTGTTACTGTTACATTTGCGACAATGGTTCGTTCTTTTGGGTTATATATGAATGGTATATGTTGTGCATCTTCATAATCTTTGGTCTCATGTTGTTTTGCAGTGCAAATCTGCAGCACCGATATTTTTCCTGTCTGTCACCATCTAGTATGGAAGAATTTTGTAGCAAATATCACTTCCCTTGTTCTTTAAAATAGTTGTGAAGAACAAGTACTTATTTCATGATCTCTATGTTTCATCCTTGCTTGATTGCCAAGAAAGTGGAGAGATTACTGTATGTTTGATTAATGTATTGTCTATAATGCTGCTCAATCTATAATGCTGCTCATCTTTTATATAGGCCTATGGCATGGCTGCTAACAGGAGATCTTTATGCTTCAAACGACCAAGGTGCCATGTGTACTCATCCTCTCTGAGAGCTTCAAACTGAGCTGCTATCTGCTCTTGAGCAGTTCGCAACTTTGTGCTACGATGTGTATTACTAGCTCTTCATGTTGTAACCGAAACATTGATGCATGAACTCGAAACATTGATGTAACCGTGTTGTTTTGCTTGTGTTGTATTGCAGGACCAAATATAGTAAACGAAACATTGTTGTAACTGTGTTGTTTTGCAACAGATTTCACTATATGTGAGTTTGAGAGTTGCAGTCTCTTTCAATTTGTTGTTGATATGTGGTGTATATCCATTATTTGTTACAAATGATTTGATTTGTCAGCTGATTTTGATTGCTGTTTAATGCTCAGGATGTTACAATTGTTCTTGATGGCTGATGGTGTACCAGCTAAAGAAATTTTGAAGAATTACTGATTTTGACTTGTATGTATTTATTTGTTGTAACATATTTAAAAGGTCATACACTTTATTCTTTTGTTGCCCATGAGATTATGTACATGAGAGCCAAGTATGATATGAAATTGTATGTATTTTGTAAGTGAGGAAAATACTTTGATGGCCTATGGACATGTAAAGACATTGTATTTTGTAAAGGCACTGTAAGTGAGGAAAATACTTTGATGGCCTATGTACTTTGATGTGCTGGACATTGTATTTTGTAAAGGCACTGTAAGTGAGGAAAATACTTTGATGGCCTATGTACTTTGATGTGCTGGAATGAAACAAGAAATTATGTTATGTATTTTGTGATCTTAGTTCGTATCAAGAATATGGCCCCATGTATTGCTCTTGTGTTTATTTTCATTTGATGGCCTATGGACATGTAAAGGTATTGTATGTTCTTCCACTAAAACAATATAAGACAGTTAGATATGCATTTTATTGCTTTGTGTGTTTGGATTATAATTCTATAAGTTCAGTTACGTATGCATTTTCATGTAAGGGCAGTGGACATGGTCACCAGTGGACATGGTTATCTTAGTTTGGATTAAAATTTGGACTCAGTCCCAGCTTTTCAACCAGTGACATATAATTTGGACTCAGTCCCAGCTTTTCAACCAGGAACTATTTCAGAACTTGTTTCTTTACACCAATGACTTGCATTATACACCAATGACTTGCAGTATAATTTGGACTCAGTCTCAGCTCTTCTGCAGTATACACCAATGACTTGCAGAACACCAAAATCTAACATATGCTATAATACAGATACACCAATGACTTGTTTCTTTACAAGCTGTTGTAGTATAAATAAATATACACCAAAACAAACAAAGTAATAAAACAAATACACCAAAATCAAACATATGCTATCGATCACGCTAGCTAAATTCAGGCTGAAGCTTTCTGAAGCAGATGATATTATGAAATCCATTAATCTGTTAAATTGAAATCCATCAATCTGTCAAACATATGCCACTTTATCAACAAATCAGTTAAATAAATCAACAACAATCAACAATCTGTTCACACAATCAACAATCTGTTCTTCCTTCAAGCAAACCAGTTAAATAAATTCATCAACAAAGCAACAATCTGTTCACACAAATCTGAACTGACACTGATGATTACATTTGAAACAATCAACAATCTACAACTCCACAATCAACAACAATCATTACAACAGGTTCCACAATCCAAACCTATTCACTAAACTTTTTGAAAGGCATCGCCACTTTTTGAAGGTTCCACAATCCAAATCTATCCAAAAGCAACCCAAAAGATGAAAAGCTGTGATATACTACAATCTCACAACATAGAAAATTATTTCATTCATTCTAGAATGAACAAAAATCATACTACAATCAATAGTCATTACATTTTTTTTTCAAAATCCCCATCTACTCATCGTCGGCAGGGGTGTTTTCCTGCACCTCTTCTTGTTGTCTCCAGCGAGCTCTTGGACCTGATCAAAGGATAAGAAGTTAACTGTTAGGATCCCAATCCAAATCAAATCCAAACCAAATCCAAATAATAGTAAATGCTTTTTAATTATTGTTAAGTTAGGTTTGTTTTTAAAATGTAAGATTTTGATACGTTAGGAACGAGAAATGGGAATGAATCACTACTGGTTATATGTTACTGGATGACGACGACGACGACGACGATGACTTAAGATAATGAGCACTTTATGATCTAATTTTACCTTTCTACTCAACTTTGCAGCATGCTCTTCCTTGCGCTTTTCAATAAACGTCCTCAGTACAGCAATGGACATGTCTCGGTTGTTAACCTGAAGGGATGCGCGAGGGGTTGATGTTATCCAGGAATATAACGAATGTTTGTCAGTAAACGGGAAGGCGTGTACTAATTAACCTCAGTAACATAAGAAGATCCTTTAGCCAGCGCATATGACTATTCATCTAGCATCAAATGGAAGGCGTGCAATTTTCTAGACATTTGCTTAAGAGTTGTTTGTTTGAAAATTTGCAATAAGAAAATAAATGAAAGAATTGTATTTGATTTTATTCTCTCTAACTGCTTAGAAAAAGAATGTTTACAAATCTCTCAACTCTCGATTACAATTGGATTTCCTGAATACAAAAGAGAAGAGAATGATCTAGATTCTCCCCTTTGTTTAAAACTGGGTTCTTCACGGTGGCGATGAGATGCCTCCCTCGAATGCTCGCGTCGAATTTGCTTCTCGTTGACGATCCAAAAATTTTAATTCACTGGAACAACTGACTTGTCTGATTGATAACTCTTGACGAGTATTGTAGCTCAGAATGAGTAACAAACTCTGATATGAAAAGAGTTGTTTGAACCGAAAATAATTCGGTTAATAAACCAAGTATTGAGTGTCTGGCTCTTCAGTTAATGATGATTCCCCAGACTGTGTAAGGAGCTGATCCTTTAACCCTCACTATCTGAATCCGATCTCTAAAAGTCCAACCCCCTAACTCTGTTGAGTTTGTTGATATTTATAGGGAGATTAGGGGTGTAACTGCCCCCATAATCTGCTCCTAAATGAGGGTTTAGTTACCTCATTAATCGGTTGTAACAACCCATGTAAGCCACTCCTCAAATCGTGGGTGAAGATGTTTGAACGGGTCAGAACTTTGACATGCGTTCTGGCATAGATTCTGTGCTTGAACGCAGCATCTGGAGGTGCGTTCTGCAGCGATATTGAGCTGCGTTCTTCGATGTTTGAAGGTGCGTTTGGCAGCAGTATAGAACTGTGTTCAACGTCGGTTAGAGCTGTGTCTGACAGCGGTTGAAGCTGAGTTAGGCAGCGATTGGAACTGCGTTAGGCAGCGATTGGAGCTACGTTGGGCAGTGGTATAGAGCTGCGTTGGGCAGCGATTGGAGCTACGTTGGGCAGCGGTATAGAGCTGCGTCCAGTGGCAATTTAAGCTGCGTTCAGCGGCTGATTTGAGCTGCGCTCAGCGGCTGATTTGAGCTGCGTTCAGCGGCTGATTTGAGCTGCGTTTTGTCTGTCTTTATATATGGATGACACCAATGACCAGTAGAGAAGGCTATTTGTGACACTTGAGACACCCCAATAATGCTCTATCAACCGCGAATCACGATCTCTACTAAGACCTCTTTGCATGGCTTTTAACCATGCACTTCTCAGCATGTCGAATATTTGCCCACAGTTCCCTAGATCTTCCTGCTTTTCTAAAATCATTACACTGCTCATCAGCATCTCTAATAGTTGCTAATATGATGTTAGTCATGTTGTTGTCGCAGCCATCAGGATCAATCATCTCAAACATAGAACTGTGTTGATAGCTGAGAATGCAATGATTGCGGTGCTTCGTCTTTTGGAACGTAGCCACTTGTGTTTCGACTGTAAGGATGAATTCTACCTCTCGATTTCTTCATGGTCCATAGGGGTGTCCCTCGATTGTAGCTTTCTGTTGGGTAACAAGAAAGTCGTCTGATTGTAACTTTCTTTGTTATAGCCTGATGGGGATCAACTATCCATTATGATTTTTAGACAGCCTACAGAACCCCGTCCAAAGTTTTCGAAAGTTTACGGTTAACTGGGACGAATTTTCGGAATACTTTGGATCCTAAAATTTTGCTGATTGAATGCACCTCAACACAGACTGAGTGGAGCATCTCAGGGTCTTAGACAAATTTGTTGACATCCTCTTTCTTGTTTAGTTTGTCAATAATGACTTGGACTTCAGCTTGTACGAACAGACTTTCATCACATCCTCTTTCTTGTTTAGTTTGTCAATAATGACTTGGACTTCAGCTTGTACGAACAGACTTTCATCCACAGCTTAGTCAGGAAGACAGCTTCGAAAGAATCTTCTTGATCAGCTTGCCTGGGGTAAAATGATCTCAGCCGTCTGGTTATTGCTTGGAATATTAACCCCTTTGAAGGAGTTAGTTCCGTGACAGGCGGAGGTTGGTCACCAGATCGCACGTCTAAATCATGCGTTCAGCTATCTGCATATAAGGGTGCGTTCAGAAGTTGAAACCCCCCTTTTTTGAAAACGCGAGAATCACATTTCGGGTGAGATTTTTGCCTAGAATCTCACATTGATTTGACAGCTACAGCTGTGTATAAATAGGCCACTGAGGTCAAATCAAAAAGTCATTCGACTTTTCCTCTTCTTGCTCTTCCACCGATTTCCTAACAGGGCTCCTGTTCATCTTCTTCGGCAGTTCGACAGAGGAAAGGACCTTGTTCACCCATCTTCATCTTCTTCGCCTCGATTGGAATGGGCCCCAAGAAGAAATTGGCTTCTAAATTAAAGATTGCCGAAGCTCAGGGTGTTCCTTCGTCTAGAACCTCCAGGGACGATCAAATTACGACGCCTTCGTCTCCAGTTTCCTCAACTAATGGTAAGATTGAGCCATTGTAAGTTGATTTGACAGATCTCTCATCTTCGACCCTTGATTGGCGATCTGTATTTCATTCTTAAACTCGAGAGATAATTCTCAGTGTTCATCAATTTTAAGAAAACGTATGGCTAGCTCCATCGTTCCTAAAATTTCAACGCAGGTTCAGACCCTGCGTTTAAAATTTTGGACGCAGGTCTGAACCTTGCGTTTGGAATTTTGGATGCGGGTTGAGACCCTGCATTTGGAATTTTGGATGCGGGTTGAGACCCTGCATTTGGAATTTTGGAAGCGGGTTGAGACACTGCATTTAAGGATCTGGACGCAGGTCTAAACTTTACATTTAAAATTTTAAATGCGGTTGAGACCCTGCGTTTAAGGATCTGAACGCAGGTCTAAACTTTGCATTCTTGTGTTAGACTTCTCTTGACTGATTTTTTCCTATTTGCAGTGTGCTACTCCAACGAGCCTCTTTCGTTCAACTACTACTTCGGTCACGCGGGAGGTGCGGTGAAGAATACAATCTTCAGCTTTGCCTTCGAGTATCCAATATTCCAGGACACTCACAAAGAGCGGGCGAAACTTAAAACTCAAGCTTTTCCTGAGACTCTTTGGTCTTTGGTTACGAATGCCAAATTTGAAACCACAGAGCGGGAGATTTTGAAGAAGCCATCCTTCCTTTTCAGGGATTCTGTAAAAATGGATCCTAAGCGGATGTCCGAGGGGAATTACAAATGGCTGAAGTGTTAGATCATAGAGGGGGGTGATTAGGGTCTTATGCTAATCTAATCCGATTAAATGCCAATTAAAATATATTAACAAGTTATCCTAGTAAGTATGAAATACAACAATATTTGTAAGCTAGGATAAGCAACATGAACAATGAGATATATTGAAAACAAGAATAAGAACGCCAATGCAATCACAAACACACGATATGATCACGGAGTTCGGACCTTCCGTCCTACGTCTCCGCTCCCCACTCCCGGGGAGAATTCCACTATCACAACCGGGTTTTCTACGTTCACCCGAACAACGTTTACACCTCACAGTATCGGTTTTCAACGCTCACCGATCAACGTCACTCCTCACAATCGGTTTTCTAGTTCACCGAAAACTTTCACACCACACTCGGTTTCTAGCTCACCGAAAACCTAACAATCTCACAATGTAACAAATATAAATTGTTCTCTAATATGGATGAGAACACAATAAAAGCTCACACTCAATGCTACAACTCTCACAACCCTAATATATTATGAATGCAAATACAATAAGCTCAAAGTGGTGTAACAATGAGTAAAATAAAATCAAATCTAAACTCAATATAAAACTAGCTTTAATAGAATTGATAATTAACAAATAACAAATGAAAGCTAGAGTAGAGTTTAGAAAACTTCTCAATGGAAGACAAGATGGAGAGATGGAGATTGGAGCCCAAACAAGAAGATGATCTCCTCCATTTGTGAAAACTTCTTCATAAACAAAACAAACCGTTAAACACACTTAAACCCTTGTTTAAAACTTGTTTAAAAACTTCTTAGATTTTTTAAAACAATTCTTAAGTACTTGAAAAGAGATCAGCAATTGGGTATTTATACCCACTCAAGATCTCAACAAGAACCTCAAACCAAATGACAAAACAGCCCCAGACAAATCAGCTCAGAAATAGCCGTTAGGAGACAACGGCTCTATTGTCGGTCGACTGGAAATTCAGTCAGTCGACCGATGGAGCGAAAAAGCACGAAAACCAGCTCTGGACAATCGTCGGTCGACCGGTGCGGTCGACCGATGGAGCTCTCGGTCGACCGTCTCTGTCACCCAGAGAACATATGAACTCAGGTTCGGTCGACCGGTTCGGTCGACCGAAAACTGATACTCAAAAACTGTATATCTGATTTTAAAAAGCTGTTTAAAAATATCAAATAAATTTCAAAAAATGTAAAACTTTGGGAAATAATTGTAGACATGATAATAAACATGCTACAATGACTGGTTATCAAAAAGGACTTTCCAAATGAAAAATATCATCATTTTACAAAATAGTCCAAAACATGAAAATGTAAACACATGAGTTTGATGTTTTGACCTAAACCAACTTTTGAAACTTTACAAAATGATTTTATAGACTTAGTAAAACATGTATAAACTGATATTGAAGTCTACAAACTAAGAATACAACATTTTCACAAAATTGCATATTCTATGCAATGTTTTCAAAAACACAATAGAAAATATGAAATATGTGATTTCATATTATAAACATGAAAACCCAAAACCATGCATGTATATATATAACTATATATATACATAGAAAACAAAACTTGATATACATGAAGTTTGATGTTTTGACATAAACAATGTTTTGAAACTTTGCACAATGATTATATAGACTTGATAAAATATGTATATGATGATTGTTAAGTCTATAAACTGAGAATACAATATTTGAGCTTAGAAACCAAATACGTGTGTGTATATGATATTGAGCTTAAGGTACTTAACACACATAATATAAAATCTAAATTAAATTACCCAAGCTTGATCTTGATCTTCATTGTAGCTCAACTTGGTACACGTTGAGGATGAAGCTTGAACTTGATCTTTAACTTGAATTATATGTAGCTTCAACCCGACATTCCGCCAACCTCCATTTGATATGATCGTTATGGCGCAATCCATCCAACCTCCAACTACGTTGTTTGTCTACAATATATAGGAATGCACAAACGCTAGACAAACAACATTAGTAGTAAATTGTTTGTAAATCATTATCAAAACAAGAAGGCCAACAATCTCCCCCTTTTTGATGATGACAAACAATTTACAAAAAAAAGATATGCATGAAAGGAAATGGATATATAAAATATAATTCACATGCATATAAATAAGGAAATGTATACTCACAATATTTCTCCCCATTTGACAACATCAAAAAGGGGACAAAAGGATTAAGAGAGCGAAAGCTCCCCCTATCAATAAGCAAGGGTGAGTATAAAGCAAATATAGGGAATAGCTCCCCCTATCAAAAAGCCATATGAAATATAAGCAATAAAAGATCATGGTAAACATGTGAGCAAGCATAAATAATATGCCAAAAATCACTCACATTCAAGAGATAATGAGAACATATATAAATATATCAAGATGAACATATTGTCTCATATCATGAAACCCAATGTATAAAATAGATTTATGAAATCAAAAGAAGAGAAACATGAGAATCATGTAAAAAGTTTTCAAATGAAAACAAATCAATCAAATGAAATCATAAATCAACCACAATCACATAAAACCAAACCATCATTGATTTTCAAAAATCAAGAGAGGCAACCATATCTAGCTTTTGAACTAGCAACAACCCATATAAATATTTTTAGCATCCGATAAATAATATTTGGGAATAAACACCCAATAACTCCGGAGGGTTATATAAACATAGTCCTCTCATCAAGATCGAAACAAATAATCATGAAAACAAAAGATTTGATCAATTTAAGAAGTGTTTTCTTAAAAAAGTTCAAAGTATAATTTTCAAAACCAAGAAAAAAAAAGATAAAAACATTAAAATTCTTGGTTTAAAATTCAAAATTGTTTTGGTACCCAAGAACTCTTGGTACCAAAAGATTTAGAGACATGACCCCTATCATTTAAGCTCAAGGCCCTAGGGTTATGAACCCTTTTAGGCGCATGTGGTGCACGGGATCGGTCATAGCAATAAATATATGGTGCACGAACACGGTCATAACAAAAATTACTCAAATGACCCTTCCGATTGCAATAAGTACAATGGAAAGGAAGCATTTGCTTATGTTGACCAAACGGTTGTGCACGGGAAACTTTAGAAACATTTGCAAACATGGATGATCTTTTAAAATTATTTTGCAAATGTGAAACTCTCTTTAAATCAAAACAAAATTTGGCCAAATGACCAAATCTACCACAATGATCACATCTATACACATGAGCATGCTTATGATGAATAATGGGTGCATGTGTGTGTACATGTGATGAAGAAACTTGATGAGATGCACAAGAAGGATTAATATTCTTATGTTTTTGTGCATCATAGCAAAATTTAGCTAAATGGCCTTTACGATCACAAATGGAGCACTTGTAAACTTTGCTATACAAGTGTGCATAGTGTGTGGATGATTTTGTAGCACTAGATTTAGCACACTTGTCCATAAGTTTCTTATGGTTATCAATGCATATTTTCAAAGTTGAATCTAAAGAAGAAATGTATTTTTTTTCATAAGATTCAAGTCTTCATTTTTAGGCACATATGCACTTTTAAAAGTAGAACATAAATAGTCATTTATAAAAGAAGCAGTATTATTTTGTATGTTCTTTACTTCTAACATAGCATTATCTCTTTCATGAGTTAAACTAGCAACGTTTGAAGTTAAAGAAACATGATCCAATTTTAATTTTTCATTGTTTTCTTTAAGGATCACATTTTCATTAGAAATAGTTTCAAACTTAGATGCTAACAACTCATGATCGGATTTTAAAATTTCATGCTTGCTTTGTAAATTAATGAAATCATTTTGCAATTTTTTAAAGGCATGTAATAATTTTTTACTAGCACTAGCAAGTTCATCATTAGGTAAATCATTTATGGTTTCGAACTCGCAAACCTCACTAGGGCTATCGCCTAGTGGCCGTGTACATGATGCTCCATATGAACTTGAAGCGGGATCCTCCAAAGCTTGTCAGATCGCCTCTAAGTCTCCTTGATGTGCTTCAATAAATGTCCATAAGGTGTAAGCACTATCAAAAGAATCAAGCTTGTTAGACATAAATGAATCAAATCCATTTAATAAAAATTCTAACATAAGCTTGTTCATAATAAACATCTTTTTATCATGTTTTCTCCACTTGGATTTCTCCATGTGGGCACAATATAAGCACAATTAATGATTTCCCATAATCCAAGTCTCCTTGATGTGCTTCTATAAATATCCATAAGGTGTAAGCACTATCAAAATGAACAAACTTGTTAGACATAGATGAGTTAAAAGCATTTAACAAATATTCTAACAAAATGTTGTTCATAGTAAACATGCGATGATCATTTTTATTCCACTTGGATTTCTCCAAAATGGGCACAATATAAGCATCATCTATAATTTCCCATAAATCAAAATGTTTAGATCTAACAAATAGTTTAAATCTAACACACCATTGGGCATAGGGGAAATTGTCTAATCTAGGAGCAACACTAGAATCATAGCCTAAACAAGATGCATCATTCATATTCATAATTTGTAAAAATATGCAAGCAAGATGCAAATGCAATCAAAACAAGATTAGCACAAAAAGATAACTTGGATCTTTAACTCAAGGCGATTAGACCTTAAATCAAAGAGCACCAAGCTCTGATACCAATTGTTAGACCCTAGAGGGGGGGTGATTAGGGTCTTATGCTAATCTAATCCGATTAAATGCCAATTAAAACTTATTAACAAGTTATCCTAGCAAGTATGAAATACAACAATGTATATGAGCTAGGATAAGTAATATGAACAACAAAGAGATATATCCTATATGATGAATATGTATATATGCAAGGATATATAAACAACACAAGGGTAAAATAAACAATCTACACAAGTGATAGGGTAATATGATGAGCAATACACAAAGGCGATATAAGATATGAAAACAAGAATAAGAACGCCAATGCAATCACAAACACACGATATGATCACGGAGTTCGGACCTTCCGTCCTACGTCTCCGCTCCCCACTCCCGGGGAGAATTCCACTATCACAACCGGGTTTTCTACGTTCACCCGAATAACGTTTACACCTCACAGTATCGGTTTTCAACGCTCACCGATCAACGTCACTCCTCACAATCGGTTTTCTAGTTCACCGAAAACTTTCACACCACACTCGGTTTCTAGCTCACCGAAAACCTAACAATCTCACAATGTAACAAATATAAATTGTTCTCTAATATGGATGAGAACACAATAAAAGCTCACACTCAATGCTACAACTCTCACAACCCTAATATATTATGAATGCAAATACAATAAGCTCAAAGTGGGTGTGTGATGAGTAAAACAAAATCAAATCTAAACTCAATATAAAACTAGCTTTAATAGAATTGATAATTAACAAATAACAAATGAAAGCTAGAGTAGAGTTTAGAAAACTTCTCAATGGAAGACAAGATGGAGAGATGGAGATTGGAGCCCAAACAAGAAGATGATCTCCTCCACTTATGAAAACTTCTTCATAAACAAAACAAACCGTTAAACACACTTAAATCCTTGTTTAAAACTTGTTTAAAAACTTCTTAGATTTTTTAAAACAATTCTTAAGTACTTGAAAAGAGACCAGCAATTGGGTATTTATACCCACTCAAGATCTCAACAAGAACCCCAAACCAAATGACAAAACAGCCCCAGACAAATCATCTCAGAAATAGCCGTTAGGAGACAACGGCTCTATTGTCGGTCGACCGGAAATTCAGTCGGTCGACCGATGGAGCGAAAAAGCACGAAAACCAGCTCTGGACAATCGTCGGTCGACCGGTGCGGTCGACCGATGGAGCTTTCGGTCGACCGGACCGGTCAACCGACAGACTCTCTGTCGCCCAGTGAAGAAGGATCAAATAATCGGTCGACCGGTGCGGTCGACCGAAATCTGACACATGAAAAACCTGATTTGCTAGAAGGATCAAATAATCGGTCGACCGGTGCGGTCGACCGAAATCTGACACATGAAAAACCTGATTTGCTAATTTTAAAAAGCTATTTAAAAATATCAAATAAATTCCAAAAAATGTAAAACTTTGGGGAATGATTATAGACATGATAATAAACATGCTATAATGACTGGTTATCAAAAATGACTTCCCAAATGAAAAATATCATTATTTTACAAAATAGTCCAAAACATAAAAATGTAAACACATGAGTTTGATGTTTTGACCTGAACCAACTTTTGAAACTTTACAAAATGATTTTATAGACTTAGTAAAACATGTATAAACTGATATTGAAGTCTACAAACTAAGAATACAATATTTTCACAAAATTGCATATTCTATGCAATGTTTTCAAAAACACAATAGAAAATATGAAATATATAATTTCTTATTATAAACATGTAAACCCAAAACCATGCATGTATATATATAACTAGATATATATACATAGAACATGTAATTTCATATTTATAAACATGAAAACCAAAACTTGTGTTGTATATATATATATATATATATGACTATATATATATATACAAAGAAACCAAAAAATGTGTGTGTATAGATAATTGAGCTTAGAATACTTAACACACATAATATAAATCCTAAACTACATTACCCAAGCAATCTTGATCTTCAATTAAGCTTGACTTGGTACTCTTTGCGGATGAAGCTTGAACTTGATCTTTAACTTTGAATTGCAAGTCTTCAACCCGACATTCCGCCAACCTCCATTTGATATGATCGTTATGGCGCAATCCATCCAACCTCCAACTACGTTGTTTGTCTACAATATATAGGAATGCACAAACACTAGACAAACAACATTAGTAGTAAATTGTTTGTAAATCATCATCAAAATAAGAAGGCCAACATGAAGGTCGTCAACAACCGTCATCTTTTCCTTCCCAATTTAGAGCGGATGTGGCCGATCTCTTATTATCAATGCGCTTCTATCCCGCGGTCGATGAATTGGGAGCTCGTTCAGGACCAAGGCGGTGTTGCTACGGGACACATTACTCATCGGGGCACTCATCCGGCTGGTTTCAATAATTTTATGGCTTTAAAACCAGGTTTATTCCAAAAAGAGCATCCTATTGGAGAGTCTGCTAAGTTGGAGTAGGTATTCATTAGAACATTTATCTCTGTCAAAGGAGAGTTCCTTGCTCAGGATTTTAGGGCTCCTACATGGGTTCACTCTAGTGATACGGACTGGTAGGCCCGGATGATAAATTTCGTCTTGGAGGAGCTAGAAGAACCTTTGAGGATTTCGGAGCTGAAGGTTCTAATAATGGCCACTCGATATGGGATTTATCCAAATTATAGCGGACTCTTCGCTATGTTGGAATTCTACAACCCTCACACCGGCACTTTTTTAACCCTAGTTGGTAAATTAGGCTTCGCTCTTCACGAAATGTTTAAAATTTCTGGACTGTCTTTTGGAGAATTGCCTTATGAGGAGTTTGTTCCCGGAAGCAGGGAATTAGAGATCCTGAAAAATGGTGCTCCAGAAATCTACAACACTTACTGGGAATTGATGTGCCATTTCCAGATATGTGCGCAAACTACTGGGAAAAGAGCAAGCGACGTAAAACAAGGACAGTGGGCGGAGTATCTTTTCCGAAACCTGTGGGACAAGGAGGCTGAGGTAGCTCGTTTAGCCGCCAGTACTCTCGAGGAGATCACAGAGCGCATCAATGACACAACTTCTCATTATACTTGCGAGGTAGAGGAGGATGTCTTCCCAGCTTTCACCACGTTCGAAAACTTCCACTATCAGGCAGAAGTCCCAATCTCTGATATAGCTTTGTTTGCCGGTTTTCTGACCCTTTGGTTGAAGCGTTGCGTGGTACCCACAAGACCGGTGGATGCTATTACGGCAGAAGTCTTATACCCCGCTGTTCTTTTAGCTTATGGACGACCCTTGAATCTTCTTTCGGCCATGTTGTGCTATTTACAAAGTGGTTTGCGGGAACTATCTTCCGAGTTTATTGCTGTCAAGAAGTTGGACTCCGACGGGAAGACTATCATTCAGACCCCAACCCCTCGGGTGCCGATGCCGTACATCTATTTGGTGTCTTGGTTTGTATTGCACTGCCCTTCGATAATGTCGACTCCTGAATCAAGTGGTACTTCAGCTCCTCTTGTTCAGCAGTTAGAAACCTCTCAATGGATTGGTTGGTATCAATTCAGATTTTGTGAAATATTTAGGCGGGACTATAATTAGGAATTTGCTTGCAAGTTTCCCGCTTTCGAGGGTGGTGCATACGGAGAACTTCATCAAGACACTCCGAGACCGAATTCTTTCACCAAGCTCAGCAGAGGTGCCTTTTGGTGGCTCATAAACATTCGCCCAGGTTATCTTATCTTTCGACAAGGGAGGAAATGCTTTATTGAACCCTATCAGCCTTATCGCTTTTCTCGGCAATTTGGCTATGATCAGATTTACGTCGGGAATCCAAACCCTACTCTTGCGTTCACTGGTAATGTGTATGAAGGAGCAAGAGCTTGGTATTACTCGGTAGCGGGATGTACAGGAGCGAAGTTCTGGCTGCCGTACAAGATGCCCAACATTCGTACTTCTTTGAGCTTTTGCACGTGGTATCAAGCTGCCTCTCAAATTTCAGCTTACAGCATGAATACCTCTTGCTTGAGAGCCATCCGCAAATGGTATGCCTCAAAGAAGAACGCCAAAAGGTTCCACGCCCGTGGTGCTAACGAATATTTATCATATGATAAGTCGATTCCAGAGGACGAACGGCAATAATCACCAGAGCAAGTTCAGGAAGAGGTCAGGATGCCGGATACTCGCGAGGTAGAACCTTCAATAGTTCAGACTCGGAGTAAGAGTGCCACTGGAAAACGGGCGCTGGGGCCGGTTAAAGAAGCCAAGTATGACAAAAGAGCTCATCGGAAGTTAGCGCTCGAGCCCCCTGCTTCTAAACTTATGTCGGATGCTCAGAAAGCATGGCATACCGAAGAAGAAGAACGAGAATCAACTGCTATGGATCTCTCGCCTCGGCCTGGTCTCCCCAATGTTGGTCCAGCTTTAAGAGGCCCTGCCTCTTCTGCACATTCATTGAATGAAGAAGAACGTGGAGATGAATCATTTGCAGGGGGTATGAAGTTTGCACCTGAAGACACGCTTCATGATTCTGCCTCCACTGCCCCTCGTGTTGAAGAAGATATACTTCCTGTTCAAGAACCTACTGTGATTGCCCAGCAAGATCCAGTAACGGACAAGTCTCCTTCTGCTTCTGTGTTATAACCCCCTGTAGGAGGTACGCAGCCAAGCCCTACGACTGGTGTTATATCAAAACCTACTATCACCGAGGATCCACCAGCATTTCCTTCCGTAGACGAAGATGAGCCTATAGACCATAGCGATGGTGCGGACGCCACAGATGATGATGGAGACCAGAGTGGGAACAATGACGACCTGGGTAATGACAGCGATGATCCCGATGACTGGGATATTCCACCACCATCGTCTTCCGACAAGGCGTCAGCCTACATTCCTCTACCTCTCACTGGTAAGTGTCGTTTGTTTTGACTCGCGACTAATCTTGCTCTGTATTTAAACCGTTTTCTCATACAGATCCTATGATACATGAGGCGAGTACTGTCACCCCTTCTTCGACGCGACAGCTTATGCCACCACCAGCTCAGGTGTCAGAGCCACCTCGCTTGGAGGTCTCAACGATGGCCCTCCCACCGACGACTTTATTGACAATTTCTTAGCCTCTACAAAAGTGGTAGACATGCTAAGGTCATCTAACATGGGGGAATTGATGGCTCTGCAATCAAGTCCATCTCAATTGGATATCGGCGTTCCTTCTCAAGCCACTACGCCGAAGTCACCTGCTGATCTCTTACTTGGCTCTGTGTCTTCAGAAGTTTTTGTGCCGTCTCCTATAGCTGTTTCGAGTCCCACGGACGTGCCAGATTTTCTCAAGATTTCTCTTGGCTATTTAGAGAGTCTCACCAGGAAGGTGATTGAGGTTGTATTGGCTGGCCGAGATACTTTTGAAACCTTCAAGCCTTTGATCACAAATAGTTTAAACAACCTCAAGTTCATGGGTGAAGCCCACGTCGTTCAGCGTTGCTCAGAAGCTATTTTGCACCTAGAGGCACAGCTGAGGTTCTTAGAGGCTTTAAGTCGTGTTGATATCCAGGCGCAGATTGCTTCCACATTCGAGGATATTCGGGCCGAAGAAGTTAATAAGTATGAAGTCGCTCGACATCACATAGCAGAGCAAGAGGTCGAGGTGGAGCATCTGCAGCAATTGCATGCTCAAAAGCAAGCTGAGCTAACACTATCCAACACTTCTTTGGAGAATTTACGAGAGAAGATCATTGCCGCTGAAGCAGAGTTGACTAGGATGAAAGCTCAATTCAAACGAGAAGAAGCCATCGTCACTGAGCTCAACGCCAAAAGTGCTACCTCTCTGGTGAATTATCGCAAAAAGGCTAGTGCTCTGGATGAGGCTAAGAAGGAGGTAGATGCTATGCTGTCTAGTGAGGACGAGCTTCGGAAACAGGCTGAGATGCTGGTTCGGGCTGACCATGAAGGAAAACTTTCTGATATTAAGTCTCAGCTAGCCTCCTTCAGTCTGATGAATTGATGAGCCTACTTTTGTATCGTTCTTTTGGTAGGAACAACACTTGCTTTAGGTCACCTTGTTTTCTTTTGAATAAGGATAGTGCTGCCTTTTGGCTTTCCATTGTTTCTTTTTTCATATTATGTTTTGACATGGAACCATGAAATACCAGTTTGATATTGCGACAGCAACTATTTATTCCTCCTGTATTGTGTTTTTGTCTTAAATACTGGAAGAATCTTGTAAGTGCCAGGAATGTAATATTAACGTGGCACACTTTGTGATCCCGTCGCTCTGTTGTTAAGAGTCGACAAGTGAAAGGTGTTGCGATTGGTGCAACTTTGAGGACTTATCGTTCTATTGACGAGAGTCGATAAGCTAGAAGTATTGCGTTTGGAGCAACTTTGAGGACTTATCGCTCTATTGACGAGAGTCGATAAGCTAGAAGTGTTGCGATCGGAGCAACTTTGAGGACCTATCGCTCTATTGGTGAGAGTCGATAAGTTAGAAGTGTTGCGATCGGAGCAACTTTGTGGACCTATCGCTCTATTGGTGAGAGTCGATAAGTTAGAAGTGTTGCGTTTGGAGCAACTTTGAGAACTTATCGCTCTATTGACGATAGTCGATAAGCTAGAAGTGTTGCGATCGGAGCAACTTTGAGGACCTATCGCTCTATTAGTGAGAGTCGATAAGTTAGAAGTGTTACGTTTGGAGCAACTTTGAGGACTTATCGCTCTATTGACGAGAGTCGATAAGTTAGAAGTATTGTGATCGGAGCAACTTTGAGGACCTATCGCTCTATTGGTGAGAGTCGATAAGTTAGAAGTGTTGTGATCGGAGCAACTTTGAGGACCTATCGCTCTATTGGTGAGAGTCGATAAGTTAGAAGTGTTGCGATCGGAGCAACTTTGAGGACTTATCGCTCTATTAACGAGAGTCGATAAGCTAGAAGTGTTGCGTTTGGAGCAACTTTGAAGACTTATCGCTCTATTGACGAGAGTCGATAAGCTAGAAGTGTTACGTTTGGAGCAACTTTGAGGACTTATCGCTCTATTGGTGAGAGTCGATAAGTTAGAAGAGTTGCGATCGGGGCAACTTTGAGGACTTATCGCTCTATTGACGAGAGTCGATAAGTTAGAAGTGTTGCGATCGGAGCAACTTTGAGGACTTATCGCTCTATTGACGAGAGTCGATAAGCTAAAAGTGTTGCGTTTGGAGCAACTTTGAGGAAGATAGAGCTCAAATTCTGTAGGAATAGAACCCATCATGGGTTTAATGTTGGGATTGGAAAGACTTTGTCCACTATTTTGTTTAAATTCTGTAGAAATTTTAAACTCAAGTAGCATATTTTCCAAAAATCTGATTCTAGAAATAGGGGTACCCCCTGCGTTCATGCTTTTTAATTGGGCTGCGTATTATTGGAAGAACGCATCTCCAGACTATTGCGTTTGGTCTGGCTTTATGGACGCAGGGCTTTGTCTCGCGTCTAATCGGAAGCCCAAGCGGTCATAATGATGACGAAGAGGCCTCTCTCAGCGGGCGTCTTGGAACTCTACATCATTTAATTATTTATAAATAGGCTTGATTAGTCTTGTCAAAAGCCTTAACGCTTAAACTTCTCCCTTGAACTCAGAAACGAGTTTCTTCTTGTTTATTTCATCTCATCTTCTGGCCATGGCTTCCAAGAAGTCTCGCTCGAGCGGAGGCAAAAAGAGGGTGCGCCCTACACTGTCATCAGAAAACGTTTCAGGGTCCACCTCCGGACCGTCGTCGGTGCCTCCGACGCCTGGACATCGAAGTAAGTCTCGCTATCTTAAGCATTTTTCTTTGATTGATTTTCTTGAAATTCCTTAGATGGGTTCTGGTTGACGATGATGAATATAATTCGTCTCTTCAATCTTGAATGTGAAAAGAATTTCAATGTCTCTTGATGAAAACTGTTCATCTTCTTGACTTTGGACCTTGAAAGAACTTTCTGTGTCCATTGTAATGATGAAGAATCAAACCCTTGACGTTGAACACACGGAGAAGTTTCTGTGTTTGTTGATAAGATTTGTTCATTTTAGATACGAACAACATTTATGTGTTCTTTGATCTTGAATGCGGAAGAGAACTTCTGTGTTTATTGATAAGATGAAGGGTTGATCCCTTAATCTTGAACGCAGGCAGAAATCTTGCGTTCATAATGATCCGACGCGGGCCTAGTTTCCTTGCGTTCAGGCTGATCTTGACGCATGCCTAGACCGCTGTGTTTGCATTTATCTGAATTTCTGACTTTGCTTTTGGCTTGTCTGCAAGGTGGGACTTCTGCTGCTGATCCTCTCATTATTCCCGAAGATGCTCCTCTCATTCCTCCCATCTCCGTGATCTTCCCGCACGAGGACTTCGAACGGGTGTGTGATGAGACTGTTCGTCTATTCCCCCATTCTGTTCTTTTTCTTTCCAGACGTTTAGAAAATCTGGTGAGGCATGCTTTCTTCATTGTGATGCACGGGTAGGGCTCCTTCCTCGAGTTTCGAGCGCCTATTGTGGAAGGGTTGAAGGCTCTTGCGGAAGTCAACCCCCGCTATGCTCAACGTTATGACGAGAAGATCTACCGCTACTCAGGGGCCGCCCGTTATCTAGAGGAGTTGCAGCACACCGATTTAGAGCCTAAAATCCAATGGGGCTACTCAGGGGCCGCCCGTTATCTAGAGGAGTTGCAGCACACCGATTTAGAGCCTAAAATCCAATGGGACATTAGCAACGCTAGGCTAAAGGAGAAAATTACTGCTAGGGCTCGTGCTTTGGATATTTCAGAGAGGAAGGCTCGTATCTGGAGCTTGCAGAAGCAACGTTGTCAAGCCAGGGCCAGACTGAATGTAGGGGAGCTAACTCAGGAGGAGTTCAGCCTTGGGGATGCCACCCTTGAAGCAGAAGTTCAGGCTGAAAAGGAAGCCATACAAGTGCTGGACCAGGAGGCTTCTGTTGCTGCTGCGGTTCCTGATGCTGAGCTTTGTAAGAAAGTTAAAGAAGAAGTGCTGGCGAAGCACGAAAAAGCT
Source organism: Asparagus officinalis (assembly GCF_001876935.1). Taxonomy (NCBI): domain Eukaryota; kingdom Viridiplantae; phylum Streptophyta; class Magnoliopsida; order Asparagales; family Asparagaceae; genus Asparagus; species Asparagus officinalis. The sequence goes on along the minus strand of NC_033800.1, from coordinate 12,413,839 downwards.
ATATCAAATACAGAAGCTCATCTTCTAAGCTTCTCTTTACTCTAAGCCCCAACAACTCTTGCTTTTTGTTTTGATTTTGTAATAACTCTATGTTATTTCTTCAAACGCTTGTTATCTGTCTGAGATAAACCGCTGCTGTCTTTCTTGCATTTTCTGTGTTTGTTTAGAATGCTATAGCTTTGTTGTGATGTTGGAATTTCTGAAAATTAGTTCCTTGCGTTTGAATGATCTGAACATAGGCTTGTCAAAGACGCATGGTTCTGATTTTACGTTCAAACATATCTGAACGCAGCTCTGAGACTTAGGTTGCATTTGGAAGACTTGTGTTTAGAGAAATCTGATGCCTTACAACTTGTTGAGGATCCCCTTTGCGGTTGTTAGGGTAAACTCTGGAAATTTCTTCGTTGTTAATTTGAAATTCTGTGCTTGAACGCACTCAACGTGGGTCTGCCCCTTTATAGGAACCAAGAACGCAGGTTTAGAACTTGCATTCCGGAGATTTGAAACGCAGTCGTAGAAATTGCGTTCGAGGAAGCCAAACACTCCTTCAACCTTGGGTACGCCTCTTAGGTTGCTAGAACTTTTCCACTGAACCAAATCAATTCAACAACTTAGGAAATTTTCTTTATTATAACATCTCTCGATAACTTAAATCGTCAGAGGTGTAATGTTAACTTGACGAAATACAAAGTAGGAGAATTTATTTGTTCATACAAACATTCGATGAGCAACCCCCAGCTAAGCTCAAGAGATTTGCAGCTTACGGGTAATATTTCTTGAGAAATTTTCCATTAATTGGCATCATAAGTCTATCGCCTTTTTTATTGATGAGACGATAAGCTCCGTTGGAATAGACCGTCTCTACCACAAAAAGTCCTTCCCACTTAGGATTAAACTTCCCTTTGGTTTTATGGGTCATCACCATAGGTCATCGATTAGCCAAAACCAAATCGCCTTTCTTGAAAATCCGCTCCTTGACCTTTTAGTTGTAGGCTTTAGAGATGCGGGCTTGATATAGTTCAATCTGTTGCTGAGCTTGAAGTCGTTTGTCGTCTAAAGCTTCAAGTTCCTGCAGACGTCGTTCGTGTTTTTCTTCATCTGTCAGTCCGGTTGTGACAGCGACTCTTAAAGAAGGGATTTGAATTTCTAATGACAGTACGGCTTCACAGCCATATACCAAAGAGAATGACGTAGCTCTTGTAGGGGTCCTCACTGTTGTGCGGTAGGCCCACAAACATTCGCCGAGTCTTTCATCCCAATCTCGTCAGCTCTTGGAGACGAACTTTTTGAGGAGCTTCACGATAGTTTTGTTAAAGGCTTCTGCAAGACCATTCGCTGGCGGATAATATGCGGTGGATGCCACACTTTGGATGCGAAATTTATCGCAAAATCGCTGAAATCCAAAGCTAACAAACTGTGTCCCGTTGTCATGAACTATTCGTCTTGGGACTCCAAAACGATAGATGATGTGATGTTTAATAAACTTGATCACATTCTTTGTCTTGACTTCTCTTAACGGGATTGCCTCCGCCCACTTGGAGAAATAATCGCATTCTTTGTCTTGACTTCTCTTAACGGGATTGCCTCCGCCCACTTGGAGAAATAATCGGTTACGGCCAAAATGAACCGGTGTCCTTTGGACTTGGAGAAATAATCGGTTACGGCCAAAATGAACCGGTGTCCTTTGGAGGTCGGAGGAGAAATTGGTCCTACAACATCTATGCCCCACATTTCAAATGGCCAAGTTGCAGATGTAGGATGCAGATTACTCGGTGCTTGATGGATAAAGTCCCCATGAATTTGACATTCGTGACAGTGTTTAGCATAGTCGACTGCGTCTGCGAACATCCTCGGCCAATAATAACCGATTCGTCGGAGCCGATCACCTAATTTAGCTCCAGGTTGATGAGCTCCGCACATTCCGTCGTGAGATTCCTTAAGGGCCTCTTTTGCTTCCTTCCGGGAGAGACATCGAAGCAAAGCTCCGTCATGTGATTTACGGTATAGGGTTTGAGAGACTGCGTCATAATAGAATTGGAGGGCCTTTCGTTTGATGGTAGCCGCTTCCTTAGGATCATCAGGTAATATTCCGTATATAGCATAGTCGATATACGGGAATCGCCAATCTCTAGCTTCAAATTCCATCGAGGTTGTACAGACTTCTCCTGTCAGCGTCTTATTAGGGTTTTCCTCTGTAAGAATCTTGAAATAGTATAACTCGCGTCCTGCAACTGAGATTGTAGTTTCGGCCCCTGGAGGCAACGCTAATGAAGTTGCCAGCGAGGCCAAAGCATCTGCGTAAGCATTCTGAGCTCGTGGAATGTATTCAATAAAGAAACCTTCGAACTTCTCAGCTTGCTTTAGCACTGCGAAGTGGTACGGGATAAGATCCTCATGACGCACTTCGTACTCCCCCCGGACTTGATTAGCGATGAGCTAAGAGTCACCGTAAGCTTCGAGGCGCTGAACGTTAAGTTCCTCAGCAAATTGCATTCCTAATAACAGGGCGTTATATTCGGCTACATTGTTGGTGCAGAGTTCGATTAGGGAAAATCCTCTTGGTATTACGTGACCGTTCGGGGAAACGAGTACAACCCCCACCCCTGCAGTAATTGCTCCATGAGGATTTGCTCTAGATGCCCCGTCGAAGAATAACTTCCACACCTGTGTGGTTTCTTGAGTAACGCAAGTTTCAACGACTTCATCCGGTAATTCTTCATACAACCTAGATGTCCCTGGCACCGGGTGATCAGCTAAGAAATCTGCCAATGCTTGACCCTTGACTGCCTTTTGGGGCATAAATTGCATATCATATTGTGACAATAGAATAGCTCATTTTGCGAGTCGGCAATTTAGGGATGATGGCCTTGTCATCAGAACTCTCAAGGGATTCACCTTGGAGATGACGCGAATTGTTTGCCCAACGAGGTAATATCGCATCTTTTGAACTGTGAATACTAAAGCGAGACATTCTTTTTCAACTGGATTGTATCGGTGTTCGGCCCCCATCATAGTCCTGCTTAGGTAATAGATGGCTTGCTCTTGACCCTGATCGTTATTCTGTGCTAATAAAGCTCCAAGAGAATGTTCCATGGCTCTCACATATAACAGGAATGGCTTTCCTGATTTTAGGGCCACAAGAACCGGTGGTTGAGTAAGATACTCCTTAATTTCTTCAAAGGCTCTCTGACAACCTTTATCCCAAACAAAGGATACTCCTTTCTTCATAAGCTTAGAGAAAGGCTGGCAACGCCCTGAAAGATTTGATATAAATCTACGAATATAGGCCAATCTCCCTTGCAAACCCCTGAGCTCTTTGAGATTCTTAGGCGGTGGCATGTCTTGGATAGCACGCACTTTCTCCAGGTCAAGAGAAATTCCCTTGGAGGTAACGATAAATCCCAGGAATTTTCCGCTTGATACTCCGAGGAATGATTTTGCCGGGTTCATCTTCAATTGATGTGCTCGCATGATATCGAACATTGTTTTCAAGTCTGTAAGATGACCACCTTTATGTTGGCTTTTTACTGCTATATCGTCAACATAGCACTCGATCTTCTTACGTAGGTGCTCGTGAAAGATGGCATTCATTGCACGTTGATAAGTTGCACCCGTGTTTTTCAGGCCGAATGGCATCACTGTATAGCAATATACCCCTAGTGGTGTTCTAAAAGCGGTATGCTTTTCGTCTTCTGGGTGCATCTTGATCTGATTGTACCCGGAAAACCCATCCATGAAAGACATCCTTTCATATCCATAGGTGTTATCGATCATAACGCCGGTGATAGGAAGCGGAAACTCATCTTTTGGACAAGCTGCGTTAAGATCGCGAAAGTCGATGCATATCCGGACCTTACCGTTTTTCCTGGGCACTGGGACAATGTTGGCCACCTAGTCGGGGTGTTGCTCTTCCCTAACAAAACCTGAGTCTATAAGCTTTTTAACTTCTGACTCAATTGATTCCATGATCTCTGGACGAAACCTGCGTTGTTGTTTTTAACGGGTTTTGCATCCGGATTAATGTTGAGACGGTGCATGGCAACCTTCGGGTCAAGGCCAGGCATATCTTCATAATTCCAAGCAAAGACATATATATATTCTCGGATGAGAGATATAAGACCTTCTTTTTCGGATGATGATAAGTCTACAGCTATGAAGATAGGCTTGGGGGTTAGATTCATCTCCCATGTTGACCTGAATCACTTTGTCCTCAGTGAGTGGCTCGCGTTGTTCGAAGCACATGTCCCACAAGATGTTGAGACGTTTGATCCAAGGGTCGTCGGTGGATTCAATTAATCCTTCATCACCCCCTGGGTCTTCATCTGGATGACTGCTCGAAGCCATGTTCACAGTTAGACTTTTAAAGAAAGGCCCAACACTGACGTCAGATTCCCAAGAAGATGTCCCGGATGAATGGTCCTGACACAGATAATTACTGACTTCATTTTCTGAGGCCGACGGGGTTGTAACGTAGCCCACGCCTCTTCCGGTTTTTTGATAATAGTCCGGAGGTTTTCCTTCGGGGGTGAGAGACATCCGAATCGGTGTTCGCCTTCCTCTCCCAAAGTTTAAACCCTGCTTTTCATTAAAGTTATACCCCATTCATTTCATTAAATGTATAGAATTGGGTTCATGGTAATGAAATTGAGGAACTCCATCATCTTCTTCCGAGCTTCCCCATCAGAGAGGTGTGGGTTTAACTTTACCGAGACAGATCGGCTTTTGGCCTTTCTTTTTGGATGAGACTTCGAAGAAAGCCTTTTGTGCATCTTCTACTTCTTCGTCGGAAGCGAAGGATGACTTAATTGGCAGTGTAAGACATGCCTCTGCACACAATGCGTGCCATGAGTTGGTACCTGCATTATGATCATTCTCTATTTGTCCAACTTTAAAAGATTCATCAGACAAGTACGCCAAAATAAAATCTTTATTAATGCACCACTCGCCCTCACTCGGTACATTATTATTGTTCTCGACTGAACCAATTACATCAAAGTTTAACTCCCATGGACAATTCCCTTCCGGATCCGGTTCGACGTCTGCCTCATTACCGCTGTTGACATCTTCTTCCTCTTGCGATTCTGAGTAGAAGACTGAATCGGTGTGGAAGTTTTCCACTCCTCTGAAGGGCTATTTCTCCGCAATCAGGGTTCGAACTTCGTCTTCATCATTGACATACTTCATAACTTGATGTAGGGTGGATGGGACAATGCAATTGGTATGAATCCATGGTCGTCCTAATAACAGATTATAGGATGTGTCCGCATCTATGATGTAACAAGTCACTTCGGATCTGAGATCTCTGATCTGACATCTGAGTTTGATCTTTCCCATGGGCCGAGTGCTGTTAGCATTGAATCCGAAGATAGTAGTTTGGGTAGCGTGCAACCGATGCATGGGAATCCCTAAAACTTGCATAACTCTGTATGGCATGATGCTGAGTGCCGAGCCTGGGTCAACCTGAACACGGCTGATTTCTGATGACCCGATGTATCCTGTGTAGTACAAGGGTCTGTCATGTTTATGTTTCACTTGCATATCTTTTCAATAGTTGGACTAATATTTAAACCCAATCAGCAAAGATCAATAGAGCGATAGGTCTTCAAAGTTGCTCCGATCGTAACACTTCTAACTTATCGATTGGTTTAAATATTTCTGATAATTTTCAGAAATATTTAAACCCAATCAGCAAATAGTTTATATATTTAAATATTTAAGCTGTTGAAATATTTAAACTATCATTTTCTGATAATTTAAATATTTAAATAGTTTAAATATTTCTGATAATTTTTTGAAATATTTAAATAGTTTAAATTATTAGAAAATAGTTTAAATATTTAAATAGTTATTAGAAATATTTAAATTATCAGATAATTATCTAAAAATTATCAAAAAATTATCTGAAAATTTAAATATTATCTGAAAATTTAAATATTATCTGATAATTATCAAAAAATTATCAGAAATATTTAAATATTTAAATATTTAAATAGTTTAAATTATCAGAAAATAGTTTAAATATTTAAATATTTAAACCAATATTTAAATATTTAAATATTTAAGTTGTTGAAATATTTAATTATCAGAAAATTATCAGAAATATTTAAATATTTAAATATTTAAGTTGTTGAAATATTTAAATATTTAAATATTTAAGTTGTTGAAATATTTAAGTTGTTGAAATATTTAAGTTGTTGATAAGTTAGAAGATTTAAGTTGTTGTAATATTATCCTATTGATGACTTAGCGATTGGTTTAAATATTTCTGATAATTTTCAGCAAAGACCAATAGAGCGATAGGTCCTCAAAGTTGCTCCGATCGCAACACTTCTAACTTATCGACTCTCACCAATAGAGCGATAGGTCCTCAAAGTTGCTCCGATCGCAACACTTCTAGCTTATCGACTCTCGTCAATAGAGCGATAAGTCCTCAAAGTTGCTCCAAACGCAACACTTCTAGCTTATCGACTCTCGTCAATAGAACGATAAGTCCTCAAAGTTGCACCAATCGCAACACCTTCCACTTGTCGACTCTTAACAACAGAGTGACGGGATCACAAAGTGTGCCACGTTAATATTACATTCCTGGCACTTACAGGATTCTTCCAGTATTTAAGACAAAAACACAATACAGGAGGAATAAATAGTTGCTGTCGCAATATCAAACTGGTATTTCATGGTTCCATGTCAAAACATGATATGAAAAAAGAAACAGTGGAAAGCCAAAAGGCAGCACTATCCTTATTCAAAAGAAAACAAGGTGACCTAAAACAAGTGTTGTTCCTACCAAAAGAACGATACAAAAGTAAGCTCATCAATTCATCAGACTGAAGGAGGCTAGCTGAGACTTAATATCAGAAAGTTTTCCATCATGGTCAGCCCGAACCAGCATCTCAGCCCGTTTCCGAAGCTCGTCATCACTAGACAGCATAGCATCTACCTCCTTCTTAGCCTCGTCCAGAGCACTAGCCTTTTTGCGATAATTCACCAGAGAGGTAGCACTTTTGACGTTGAGCTCAGTGACGATGGCTTCTTCTCGTTTGAATTGAACCTTCATCCTAGTCAACTCTGCTTCAGCGGCAATGATCTTCTCTCGTAAATTCTCCAAAGAAGTGTTAGATAATGTTAGCTCAGCTTGCTTTTGAGCATGCAATTGCTGCAGATGCTCCACCTCGACCTCTTGCTCTGCTATGTGACGTCGAGCGACTTCATACTTATTAACTTTTTCGGCCCGAATATCCTCGAATGTGGAAGAAATCTGTGCCTGGATATCAACACGACTTAAAGCCTCTAAGAACCTCAGATGTGCCTCTAGGTGCAAAATAGCTTCTGAGCAACGCTGAACGACGTGGGCTTCACCCATGAACTTGAGGTTGTTTAAACTATTTGTGATCAAAGGCTTGAAGGTTTCAAAAGTATCTCGGCCAGCCAATACGACCTCAATCACCTTCCTGGTGAGACTCTCTAAATAGCCAAGAGAAATCTTGAGAAAATCTGGCACGTCCGTGGGACTCGAAACAGCTATAGGAGACGGCACAAAAACTTCTGAAGACACAGAGCCAAGTAAGAGATCAGCAGGTGACTTTGGCGTAGTGGCTTGAGAAGGAACGCCGATATCCAATTGAGATGGACTTGATTGCAGAGCCATCAATTCCCCCATGTTAGATGACCTTGGCATGTCTACCACTTTTGTAGAGGCTAGAGAAATTGTCAATAAAGTTGTCGGTGGGAGGGCCATCGTTGAGACCTCCAAGCGAGGTGGCTCTGACACCTGAGCTGGTGGTGGCATAAGCTGTCGCGTCGAAGGAGGGGTGACAGTACTCGCCTCATGTATCATAGGATCTGTATGAGAAAACGGTTTAAATACAGAGCAAGATTAGTCGCGAGTCAAAACAAACGACACTTACCGGTGAGAGGTAGAGGAATGTAGGCTGACGCCTTGTCGGAAGACGATGGTGGTGGAATATCCCAGTCATCGGGATCATCGCTGTCATTACCCAGGTCATCATTGTTCCCACTCTGGTCTCCATCATCATCTGTGGCGTCCGCACCATCGCTATGGTCTATAGGCTCATCTTCGTCTACGGAAGGAAATGCTGGTGGATCCTCGGTGATAGTAGGTTTTGATATAACTCCAGTCGTAGGGCTTGGCTGCGTACCTCCTACAGGGGGTAATAACACAGAAGCAGAAGGAGACTTGTCCGCTACTGGATCTTGCTGGGCAATCACAGTAGGTTCTTGAACAGGAAGTATATCTTCTTCAACACGAGGGGCAGTGGAGGCAGAATCATGAAGCGTGTCTTCAGGGGAAAACTCCATACCCCCTACAAATGATTCATCTCCACGTTCTTCTTCATTCAATGAATGTGCAGAAGAGGCAGGGCCTCTTAAAAATGGACCAACGTTAGGGAGACCAAGCCGAGGTGAGAGATCCATAGCAGTTGATTCTCGTTCTTCTTCTTCGGTATGCCATGCTTTCTGAGCATCCGACATAAGTTTAGAAGCAGGGGGCTCGAGCGCTAACTTCCGACGAGCTCTTTTGTCATACTTGGCTTCTTCAACCGGCCCCAACGCCCGTTTTCCAGTGGCACTCTTACTCCGAGTCTGAACTATTGAAGGTTCTACCTCGTGAGTATCCGGCATCCTGACCTCTTCCTGAACTTGCTCTGGTGATTATTGCTGTTCGTCCTCTGGAATCGACTTCTCATATGATAAATATTCGTTAGCACCACAGGCACGGAACCTTTTGGCGCTCTTCTTTGAGGCATACCATTTGCAGATGGCTCTCAAGCAAGAGGTATTCATGCTGTAAGCTGAAATTTGAGAGGCAGCTTGATACCACGTGCAAAAGCTCAAAGAAGTACGAATGTTGGGCATCTTGTACGGCAGCCGGAATTTCACTCCTGTACATCCCGCTACCGAGTAATACCAAGCTCTTGCTCCTTCATACACATTACCAGTGAACGCAAGAGTAGGGTTTGGATTCCCGACATAAATCTGATCATAGCCAAATTGCCGAGAAAAGCGATAAGGCTGATAGGGTTCAATAAAGCATTTCCTCCCTTGTCGAAAGATAAGATAACCTGGACGAATGTTTATGAGCCACCAAAAGGCACCTCTGCTGAGCTTGGTGAAAGAATTCGGTCCTGGAGTGTCTTGATGAAGTTCTCCGTACGCACCACCCTCGAAAACGGGAAACTTGCAAGCAATTTCGTAATTATAGTCCCGCCTAAATATTTCACGAAATCTGACTTGATACCAACCAATCCATTGAGAGGTTTCTAACAGCTGAACAAGAGGAGCTGAAGTACCACTTGATTCAGGAGTCGACATTATCGAAGGGCAGTGCAATACAAACCAAGACACCAAATAGATGTATGACATCGACACCTGAGGGGTTAGGGTCTGAATGATAGTCTTCCCGTCGGAGTCCAACTTCTTGACAGCAATAAACTCGGAAGATAGTTCCCGCAAACCACTTTGTAAACAGCACACCATGGCCGAAAGAAGATTCAAGGGCCGTCCATAAGCTAAAAGAACAGCGGGGATAAGACTTCTGCCGTAATAGCATCCACCGGTCTTGTGGGTACCACGCAATGCTTCAACCAAAGGGTCAGAAAACCGGCAAATAAAGCCATATCAGAGATTGGGACTTCTGCCTGATAGTGGAAGCTTTCGAACATGGTGAAAGCTGGGAAGACATCCTCCTCTACCTCGCAAGTATAATGAGAAGTTATGTCATTGATGCGCTCCATGATCTCCTTGAGAGTACTGGCGCCTAAACGAGTCACCTCAGCCTCCTTGTCCCACAGGTTTCGGAAAAGATACTCCACCCACTATCCTTGTTTTACGCCGCTTGCTCTTTTCCCAGTAGTTTTCGCACATATCTGGAAATAGCACATCAATTCCCAGTAAGTGTTGTAGATTTCGGGAGCACCATTTTTTAGGATCTCTAATTCCCTGCTTCCGGGAACAAACTCCTCATAAGGCAATTCTCCAAAAGATAGTCCAGAAATTTCAAATATTTCGTGAAGAGCGAAGCCCAATTCACCAACTGGGGTAAAAAAAGTGCCGGTGTGAGGGTTGTAGAATTCCAACATAGCAAAGAGTCTGATGTAATTTGGAGAAATCCCATATCGAGTGACCATTATTGGAACCTTCAGCTCCGAAATCCTCAAAGGTTCTTCTAGCTCCTCCAAGACGAAATTTATCATCCGGGCCCACCAGTCCGTATCACTGGAGTGAACCCATGTAGGAACCCTAAAATCCTGAGCAGGGAACTCTCCTTTGACAGAGATAAATGTTCTAATGAATACCTCCGCCAACTTAGCAGACTCTCCAACAGGATGCTCTTTTTGGAATAAACCTGGTTTTAAAGCCATAAAATTATTGAAACCAGCCGGATGAGTGCCCCGATGAGTAATGTGCCCCGTAGTAACACCGCCTTGGTCCTGAACGAGCTCCTAATTCATCGACCGCGGGATAGAATCGCATTGATAATAAGAGATAGGCCACATCCGCTCCAAATTGGGAAGGAAAAGACGACGGTTGTTGATGACCTTCAGCCATTTGTAATTCCCCTCGGACATCCGCTTAGGATCCATTTTTATAGAATCCCCAAAAAGGAAGGATGGCTTCTTCAAAATCTCCCGCTCTGTGGTTTCAAATTTGGCATTCGTAACCAAAGACCAAAGAGTCTCAGGAAAAGCTTGAGTTTTAAGTTTCGCCCGCTCTTTGTGAGTGTCCTGGAATATTGGATACTCGAAGGCAAAGCTGAAGATTGTATTCTTCACCGCACCTCCCGCGTGACCGAAGTAGTAGTTGAACGAAAGAGGCTCGTTGGAGTAGCACAGTGCAAATAGGAAAAAATCAGTCAAGAGAAGTCTAACACAAGAATGCAAAGTTTAGACCTGCGTTCAGATCCTTAAACGTAGGGTCTCAACCCGCATTTAAAATTTTAAATGTAAAGTTTAGACCTGCGTTCAGATCCTTAAATGCAGGGTCTCAACCCGCTTCCAAAATTCCAAATGCAGGGTCTCAACCCGCATCCAAAATTCTAAATGCAGGGTCTCAACCCGCATCCAAAATTCCAAATGCAGGGTCTCAACCCGCATCAAAAATTCCAAACGCAAGGTTCAGACCTGCGTCCAAAATTTTAAACGCAGGGTCTGAACCTGCGTTGAAATTTTAGGAACGATGGAGCTAGCCATACGTTTTCTTAAAATTGATGAACACTGAGAATTATCTCTCAAGTTTAAGAATGAAATACAGATCGCCAATCAAGGGTCGAAGATGAGAGATCTGTCAAATCAACTTACAATGGCTCAATCTTACCATTAGTTGAGGAAACTGGAGACGAAGGCGTCGTAATTTGATCGTCCCTGGAGGTTATAGCCGAAGGAACACCCTGAGCTTCGGCAATCTTTGATTTAGAAGCCATTTTCTTCTTGGGGCCCATTCCAATCGAGGCGAAGAAGATGAAGATGGGTGAACGAGGTCCTTTCCTCTGTCAAACTGCCGGAGAAGATGAACAGGAGCCCTGTTAGGAAATCGGTGGAAGAGTAAGAAGAGGAAAAGTCGAATGACTTTTTGATTTGACCTCAGTGGCCTATTTATACATAGCTGTAGCTGTCAAATCAATGCGGGATTCTAGGCAAAAATCTCACCCGAAACGTGATTCTCGCGTTTTCAAAAAAGGGGGTTTCAACTTCTGAACGCACCCTTATATGCAGACAGCTGAACGCATGATTTAGACGTGCGTTCTGGTGACCAACCTCCGCCTGTCACGTAACTAACTCCTTCAAAGGGGTTAATATTCCAAGCAATAACCAGACGGCTGAGATCATTTTACCCCAGGCGAGCTGATCAAGAAGATTCTTTCGAAGCTGTCTTCCTGACTAAGCTGGGGATGAAAGCCGGGTTCTGTAGGCTGTCTAAAAATCACAATGGATAGCAATCCCCATCAGGCTATAACAAAGAAAGTTACAATCAGACGACTTTCTTGTTACCCAACAGAAAGCTACAATCGAGGGACACCCCTATGGACCATGAAGAAATCGAGAGGTAGAATTCATCCCTACAGTCGAAACACAAGTGGCTACATTCCAAAAGACGAAGCACCGCAATCATTGCATCCTCAGCTATCAACACAGTTCTATGTTTGAGATGATTGATCCTGATGGCTGCGACAACAACATGACTAACATCATATTAGAAACTATTAGATATGCTGATGAGCAGTGTAATGATTTTATAAAAGCAGGAAGATCTAGGGAACTGTGGGCAAATATTCGACATGCTGAGAAGTGCATGGTTAAAAGCCATGCAAAGAGGTCTTAGTGGAGATCGTGATTCGCGGTTGATAGAGCATTATTGGGGTGTCTCAATTGTCACAAATAGCCTTCTCTACTGGTCATTGGTGTCATCCATATATAAAGACAGACAAAACGCAGCTCAAATCAGCCGTTGAGCGCAGTTCAAATCAGCCGCTGAGCGCAGCTCAAATCAGCCGCTGAGCGCAGCTCAAATCAGCCACTGAGCGCAGCTTAAATTGCCACTGGACGCAGCTCTATACCGCTGCCCAACGTAGCTCCAATCGCTGCCCAACGCAGCTCTATACCGCTGCCCAACGTAGCTCCAATCGCTGCCCAACGCAGTTCCAATCGCTGCCCAACGCAGCTTCAACCGCTGTCAGACGCAGCTCCAACCAACATTGAACGCAGTTCTATATGTTAGGATTCACCCCAATAATAACGCCTCGAACGGAGACTTAATCACAAAATAAAGGCACAAAATTCAACACAGAAAATTCTGACCTGTTCAAACACGATCCAGGCAGTTTCGAAAACTGCTCTTCACCCACGATTTGAGGAGTGGCTTACGTGGGTTGTTACAACCGATTAATGAGGCAACTAAACCCTCATTTAGGAGCGGATTATGGGGGTAGTTACACCCCTAATCTCCCTATAAATATCAACAAACTTAACAGAGTTAGGGGGTTGGACTTTTGGAGATCGGATTCAGATAGTGAGGGTTAAAGGATCAGCTCCTTACACAGTCTGGGGAATCATCATCAACTGAAGATTCAGACACTCAATACTTGGTTTATTAACCGAATTATTTTCGGTTCAAACAACTCTTTTCATATCAGAGTTTGTTACTCGTCCTGAGCTACAATACTCGTCAAGAGTTATCAATCAGACAAGTCAGTTGTTCCAGTGAATTGAAATTTTTGGATCATCAACGAGAAGCAAACTCGACGCGAGCATTCGAGGGAGGCATCTCATCGCCACCGTGAAGAACCCAGTTTTAAACAAAGGGGAGAATCTAGATCATTCTCTTCTCTTTTGTATTCAGGAATTCCAATTGTAATCGAGAGTTGAGAGATTTGTAAACATTCTTTTTCTAAGCAGTTAGAGAGAATAAAATCAAATACAATTCTTTCATTTATTTTCTTATTGCAAATTTTCCAACAAACAAATTTATTTGTAATAAGAAAATAAATGAAAGAATTGTATTTGATTTTATTCTCTCTAACTGCTTAGAAAAAGAATGTTTAAGAGATTTGTAAACATTCTTTTTCTAAGCAGTTAGAGAGAATAAAATCAAATACAATTCTTTCATTTATTTTCTTGTTGCAAATTTTCCAACAAACAAATTTATTTGTAATCGAGAGTTGAGAGAAGTCGATTCCAATTGTAATCGAGAGTATCCGGCATCCTGACCTCTTCCTGAACTTGCTCTGGTGATTATTGCTGTTCGTCCTCTGGAATCGACTTCTCATATGATAAATATTCGTTAGCACCACAGGCACGGAACCTTTTGGCGCTCTTCTTTGAGGCATACCATTTGCGAATCTTCAGTTGATGATGATTCCCCAGACTGTGTAAGGAGCTGATCCTTTAACCCTCACTATCTGAATCCGATCTCTAAAAGTCTAACACCCTAACTCTGTTAAGTTTGTTGATATTTATAGGGAGATTAGGGGTGTAACTGCCCCCATAATCCGTTCCTAAATGAGGGTTTAGTTGCCTCATTAATCGGTTGTAACAACCCACGTAAGCCACTCCTCAAATCGTGGGTGAAGCGGTTTTCGAAACTGCCTGGATCGTGTTTGAACAGGTCAGAACTTTGACATGCGTTCTGGCATAGATTTTGTGCTTGAACGCAGCATCTGGAGGTGCGTTCTGCAACGATATTGAGCTGCGTTCTTCGATGTTTGAAGGTGTGTTTGGCAGCAGTATAGAACTGCGTTCAACGTCGGTTGGAGCTGTGTCTGGCAGCGGTTGAAGCTGCGTTGGGCAGCGATTAGAACTGCGTTGGGCAGCGATTGGAGCTACGTTGGGCAGTGGTATAGAGCTGCGTTGGGCAGCGATTGGAGCTACATTGGGCAGCGGTATAGAGTTGCGTCCAGTGGCAATTTAAGCTGCGCTCAGCGGCTGATTTGAGCTGCGCTCAGCGGCTGATTTGAGCTGCGTTCAGCGGCTGATTTGAGTTGCATTTTGTCTATTTGAAGGCTATTTGTGACACTTGAGACACCCCAATAATGCTCTATCAACCGCGAATCACGATCTCCACTAAGACCTCTTTGCATGGCTTTTAACCATGCCCTTCTCAGCATGTCGAATATTTGCCCACAGTTCCCTAGATCTTCCTGCTTTTCTAAAATCATTACACTGCTCATCAGCATCTCTAATAGTTGCTAATATGACGTTAGTCATGTTGTTGTCGCAGCCATCAGGACCAATCATCTCAAACATAGAATTGTGTTGATAGCTGAGGATGCAATGATTGCGGTGCTTCGTCTTTTGGAACGTAGCCACTTGTGTTTCGACTGTAGGGATGAATTCTACCTCTCGATTTCTTCATGGTCCATAGGGGTGTCCCTCGATTGTAGCTTTCTGTTGGGTAACAAGAAAGTCGTCTGATTGTAACTTTCTTTGTTATAGTCTGATGGGGATCAGCTATCCATTGTGATTTTTAGACAGCCTACAAGAGTTTACGAGACATAAGTGTGCCCCCCCATCAAGATTCTCGGGGGGGCTTTGGACACTTAGCAATACCTAGACACTGTCATTATACCAGATTCATGCATTTGTATTAGGGTTAAAGATTAATCTTTTCGCTTTCCAACTTAGCGTTAAAGATTAATCTTTTCTTCTTCTTCTTTTCCACCATGGTAGCAAAATTTCAAGTACATACAACAACACCCATTTGAACCAGGTCATAGGAATATTTACAGATTAAACCCGCTTCTGATGGTATTAGATCAATAGCGCGTTATATTATCAATTCAAAAACAAAAACAAAAAACAAAAAAACAAAAAAAAAGATGTGATCTTTATCAATAAGCAACAGATAAAATCCCTAGAAACGAAAAAAGAAAAAAAAACGAGGAATAAAAATAGGAAAGCCGACCTGGGCCTTATTGAAGAAGACGGAGCTGACGAGGCTGACGAATTGGGAAGGAGCGGCGGACATTGAGTTTTCGGCCTTATTGAAGAAGACGGAGCTGACGAGGCTGACGAATTGGGAAGGAGCGGCGGACATTGAGTTTTCCGACCGCAGCTTGCTTCGACGGGCTGACGAGGTCGAGATCGCGGGGGAGCTGAAGGTTCGACGTTGGAAGGATTTTGGGTTTTTTGACCGCATCTTGCTTCGAAGGAGCTGACGAGGCCGAGATCGCGGGGGAGCTGAAGGTTCGACGTCGGACGAATTTGGGGAATTTTTTTGGGAACGATTTGAGGGATTTGGGGATTTTTGTTAGGGAAGCACACGATTTGGGGAGAAATATCAGGAGAGTGAGCCTCAAAAAATGGGAAAGGGTGAAAACCAAAAGTGATCACGAGACAGCTTTCAACGTGTGCGATTTTTGCAAAAAAGTCCCCCAAGTCGGAAAATGCGTACGCATTATGCGTATAGGAAACATCCTATATATATATATATATATATATATATGAAATATGAATATAAGGATGGACCTCCCAATGTATGGATTGGGCTACTTCAATGGACGATCCGCTTTATTCATCATTATCTAAATGTCTTAAAATATCTACAAAATAAAAATTATGATATGTGAATATTTCTAACACATATTTTTTATTGTCTCTTTTGTTGTGTTGTCATGAAACCGTTAATTTTACTATCACTTCATGCATTAGTAAATACAACCAAATATGGAATTTTTATTTGTTAGAAATTATGGTTAAATCTGGAATTAAACTGAGAAAACAGATGTGCTGTAATTTTTAATTTTTTAGTTCACTGTTGTACGTTATAGAAACGTTGTGCTTAAAGCAATATTTGACCTACTCCGGTGCAAGGATCCTAAGGCCAAACTACTTTCAGGAACAGCAGTACAGTACTCTGGTATGCACCAACCCAGTACTGTCAAGATCTCCTCGATCTATAAAACCTTTCGGTCAAGGCAAAAGATCTCCTCGATCTCAGAACCTTACGGTTCAAAACCTTTCGGTTTAAGATCAAGGCAAAAGATCTCCTCGATCTCAGAACCTTACGGTTCAAAACCTTTCGGTTTAAGACAAGTTCCTGCAGCAGCAGCACAACAGCAACAACGTCGGGATCGACGTTCGTTTTCCAGCACGCGACGTTCGTGTTCCACGTACGCGAGAGGATTTTCCATCTTTCTTCCAAGAGCTACCCAAGGGCGCTATTTATAGTCCTCTAAGGCCAGCTCAAGAGTCACAAGCAATTAATGTGACTGTTATAATTCTTAATGGCAATTAAGATTGTAACATCAATACATTAAATTGCTCTTAATGCTGTTATATATTAACTCCTGAATACAAGGCAATCAATGGACGCATTGCTACGAAACGCGAGGGTCACGTCTCAACAAATTAGACGAACCTTGTTTGACAAATGAACGTCATCAAACAGGCGAACCTCGTATGACAGACGAACCTCGTCGAACGAGCGAACATAGTCAAACAGGCGAACCTCGTATGACATACGAACCTCGTCGATCGAGCGAACCTCGTCAAACAGGCGAACCTCGTCGAACAAGCGAACCTCGTATGACAGACGAACCTCGTCAAACGAATGAACATCGTCAAACAGGCGAACCTCGTATGGCAGATGAACTTCATCGAACAAGCGAACCTTGTCAAACTACGAGAACGCTAGGGTCACCCTCGTGCGAATACGCAGCTCGTCCGCATGCTGCGAAGCAACCTCCGTGGCAGCCAACGTGGTGCCACCTCGCCCCGATGCCTCCGTGCGAAGTGCAAAGTGCGCCTAACAAAGCGCCACTTAGCACTTCGGCCCGATTAGCCCCGGCCCATGGCCCACGACCCACGGCCCACGAGAACTTATGAGGGATTAATTCAAATAAAACACTTCTCGGGTTGCCGTTGGCAAGCCTCGAACAATGGACCTTTTGAAACAACAAAACATTAACTTTCCACTAGGCTACTAAGCATTTATGAAAAGCACTTGTAGTTAATATATATGGTTTGAAAACTCATTTTGGAAAGCAGTTTTGACCAAAAAAAATCCAACATTATTTTTCATGACATCTGAATCATATAGATCAAAATGAATGGAGTGGATCAAGTAAATTGATTGCGTATAATCTAATTTTGAAGGTGCATCATTAGATTCAATCTAAGGTAGCTCCTTAGAATCACATTTCCCTATATATATCTCCAATAAATTGTAAGATCGAGGGATGCTATCCTTGACATTTTTTAAAAGACGGTGGAAGTATCCATCTTAAACAAAACGAAAATAAATAAATAAATAATATATCTCTCTTACACGCAATATTAAAAATAATCTATAATATATTGTTATTATTTCATATATGATATGTCAAAGGTCGAAGCTTTGTGCTCCATTCTTTTGTCTAAAAAAGAAAAAGAAAAAGAAGATATTTTGAGTCAATGAAAAGAGGAGTAAGCTTTGCCATGCGCAATGCATATAAGAATTGTTTTTAAAATTAATGCTGAATGCGGAGCAAATACATAATGTCATGTGGCATGTGGAACCGTGGCAGCAAATTGTACATCTCTTTTATAAAAGATGGTTCAATGTTATATACCAATAAATGTTGAGGAATTTTTCTCTCTTAAATGAAGGGTTGAAACTTCTACCAGACTCCTTCAACGTATGGATAAGAATACAACTTTTTTTTATACTGAAAACAGGGTGAGTAGCCCTGCATATATATATTAATGAAAGCATAATTATACATGGACACCGTTAGGAGTTTGGAGGAAAATTCCAAGACCCAAAAGGAAAACAACCAACAAAACATCAAAATGCAATCTAGAAAATAAGAGAAGCTGCTACACTTCTAACACAAAAAAACAAAAAACAGAAAAAAAAAAACAGCCGACAAATTGTCCAGAAAGCTTCGAAGTAGACTAGGACTAAGAAACTGGGAAGAGAAGGACTATTGAATCAAATTGCTGTAGAGAAATTGTCACCAACCTCAGCTCCGCCACTAGCTTGAGCGATTTCCTTCATGCCCAGGTTGGTAGCCGCTTTGTGGAACTTAGAGCCAGATCTGCTGGAAGAGGTGCCTGTCCAAAATAAGACATATCTAGCAACATTAGCGGCGATACGATGAGGACAAGCAACGATTCCATTAAAGATGAGGTTGTTGCGAGAGCTCCATAAACACAAACAGAAGCACGATAGTATAACTCTCCAGATAATAGATAGATCCTAACTGAAAGTTGAGCTGAAGTTAAAAGAGATCATATCATCCAAATTTTGAGGCCAAACTACTGGGGGAACATGAGGAAGAAGAGACGACCATGCTAAAGAGGAGAAAGCCCATTTAATGAACAAATGATCGTGAGATTTTATAGCCTCATTGCAGAGAGGGTAGCTGGGGCTACCAGGCCATCCTTTTTGGACACCAAATTTTCCCTTGTATTCAACTTATGCTTGCTTACAATCCAAAAGAAAACTTTAACCTTCAGGGGGTGAGAGAGATCCATATAGAGCTGAAGTGGCGGGAGATAATTCCTCCAGAGGAGATGAGAGCATAGAATGATTTGACTGTGAATATACCTGAAGAGTGGTAAGGCCAGAGGAGCTTGTCGTGGCTAGCAGAGTCAGATATAGTGAATGGAGCTAGAAGGTTGAGAAGAGTAGAAATTTCATTCCTAACGTCCTGGGAGGTTCCTCTTCTTAAAATTGGGTGCCACTGCCAAGCATTAGAAAGCCTGGAACCTTGCGAAAGAGTAAAATAACTCTTTGAGAAAACAAGGAGATGAACTCTAGGAAAAAGGCTGCTATGGGAGTTTGCACCAGTCCACTTATCATGTCAGAAACTACAAGCTTTCTCAAAAACTCTAGGATAAGAATACAACTTATACTATACCCATTTATTTAATGATAATAATTTCCTCATACATCACCTTAATACATAATTTCAGATGCAATCTATAATTTCGTAGTAGAGGGGTGGTCATATCTATTAATAATTCTCAAGAACTTTTTAGTAGGACTATTGATCTAAAAAACTTTTATAAATATCAAGGGTGGGACAAAAGAACGAGCTTAGATTTAGTTAGGAGAATATTTTACCTTCGCTAACATTTTGCATCTACCGTTCACATTTGAACGAGTGAAGCATTCGAGACATATTCTATATTGGATTGTAGAAATTGGACCCTCTCACCTACTTACAAATTAATTAGTGAAGCAGAATCCAAGTTTTTTTTTTGAAACTGAGAAACAGGGTGAGGTACCCTGTTCATTTTAGATATATTAGGGATTGAGGGCTGCCCTTCGCAGCCTCCTAGCCGTCCTATCATCACCATCACCTGTCCAGAAAATTGAGTATCTCGCAATATTAGTTGCGACAGATAACGAGTTGGGAATATCATCTTTAAAAATTAGAGAGTTTCTAGTGAACCATATCCACCAACAGAAACATGGCAACAGGATCTTCCAAAAAGTTTTAACATTCGAGCAAGTGTTGGGAACTTTGTAGAGCAGCAGCAGTTCCTCCATGTTTGAGGGCCAACGGTTAGCTGGGAAAAGAGGAAGAAGGAGTTTCCAAACTTTACGGGCGAAGGAACAGTGGATAAAAATATGATCATGAGACTCTGTCTCCTTGAGACAAAAAGGACATCTAATGTCTCCGTTCCAACCTTTTTTGCTCAAGTTGTCTTTGGTGTTGAGTTTCCTTTTCGAAATGATCCAGAGGAGAATTTTTACCTTGAGAGGGATGCTGGATTTCCAGATCAAATTTGAGAACTGGGATTTTAGCCCCCCTGAAGAAATGAACGAATAAAAGGATTTAACTGTATAGACTCCCGAAGAATGAAGAGGCCACCAAATAGCATCCTGCTCTGATGAGCCACCAGGAAAATGGTGCTCAAGGAATGCTTGAAGATCGGAAACATCTGCTCTCTCTCTGGGGGAGGATCCCCTACGGATAATTGGGTGCCAGACCCATGATCCATTGGCCCATCTTCCTTGCTTGTCAAGGCTGCAGTTGCTCGAGAAGGCAAGATTGTGAGCATAGGGGAATAGACTGCTAAGAGAGTTAGCAGATGCCCATTTGTCATGCCAGAATCTAATCGAGGCACCATTCCCCACTTTCCATCTGACCAAGCTAAAGAAAATGTGATGAGATGCAAGCAGATCCTGGAAAAGTCTTGAGTGTGATATCTTCGGCTGATTGGCAAAAGGGTTAGCTCCATGTTTGGAATATATGGAGAAGAAAACTTCACTAATTAAGGATGATCTGTCAGAAATTTTCCAAATCCATTTGGAGAGGAGGGCAGAGTTAAAGGTGGGGATATCAATTACCCCAAGTCCTCCTTCCACTTTGGATTTGCATACTGTTCCCCAGTTAACTAGGCATTTTGGTCTTGAGAGGCTGTGGCTACCATTCCAAAGGAAATTTCTTCTGATTTTATCAATGGATTTAGAAACCCAAATTGGCAACTTGAAAAAAGACATATAATAAAGAGGAATAGAAGAGAGCACAGAGTTCAGAAGAGTAACTCTGCCGCCAATGGAGAGAGATTTATTTTTCCATAAAGAGAGCTTCTTTTTGAAAGATTCTAAGAGGGGTTGCCACTCTCTTCTAGATAGAGATCCCCTTTTCAGTGGAAGACCCAGGTAAGAGAAAGGGAGGGTGCCAACGGCACAGTTAAGGATCTCAGCCAGCCTTATGCCTTTGTGGGGAGTTTTCCCTAGATAGAAGAGATTGGATTTCTGAGGATTTGCACAAAGTCCAGATATGTTAGCATAGATGGAGAGAATGATTTTAATGGTAACCATATCTGAGGCTTTGGCTCTGGAGAAGATAAGGGTGTCATCCGCAAATTGAATTGTTCTAATAGAATTGAGTTTACCTTTCAAGTTAAGATCAGAAAGGTCACCTGCCACTGCACTGCATTTGAGCATCTTGCTAAGAACATCCGTCACTAACAGAAAGAGGAGAGGGGAGAGGGGGTCACCCTGCTTAAGTCCCCTTAAGCATTTGAAGAAGGAGGAGGGGGAGCCGTTAACCAAAACAGCTGATTTGGACGAAGAGATGATTTGGTGAATCCAGGAACACCATTTAGGGCCAAACCCTCTGGCTTCAAGGAGGGAAAGGAGGAAGGACCAATTGACACAATCAAATGCCTTGTAGAAATCCACTTTGATGGCACACACTTCTTTTTTCCCAGAAGAACAGAAGTTGATCATTTCATGACCTAACAGAAAAGAGTCCAGAGATGATTTACCTTCTTGGAAAGCCGATTGGGAGTTGTCTATAAGCAGATGAAGAACTTTTCTAAGCCTGTTAGATAGGACTTTAGAAAAAATCTTACATGAGCTGTTGATCAAGCTTATAGGCCGAAAATCTTTAGGGGAATTGGCATCTACCTTTTTGGGAATAAGGCAGATATAAGAGTAATTGATGTTCTGTAGAGACTGGGGGTGAGAATATAAACCTTGGATGAAGGCAAACACATCAGATTTGATGACAGACCAAAATTTTTGGAAAAAAAGAATGGGAAGACCATCTGGTCCGGGAGACTTGTCTGGGTGAAGGCCAAAAACAGCTTCAGTGATTTCCTGCTGGGAGAAAGGAAGATCAAGGGAAGAAAGATCCGGGTGGCCTGAGGGGTATAAATGATACCAGTTTGGTTTGAAGCTTGGTTCTGAAGAACTGATGTAAAGATTAGAGAAAAAAGAGTGGAAAGATTGTTTAATTTCCCAATCAGAGGAGATGATTGAATCATTTATAATGAGGTGTGGGATGAAATTTTTTCTACGATGGAAGGAAGCTACTTTGTGGAAGAAAGCTGAGTTGTTATCCCCTTCTTTTAACCACTGGATACGGGATCTTTGCCTCCATTTAATCTCTTCAGCATTGGCAAGAGAGAGGACCTGATCCTTAAGAGCTGCTCTGGTAAGAATCTCTGCGGAGGATAGGGTCCTAGATTCCTCCAAGACGTCTAAAGAGTGAATCTGAGACATTAGATCTGAAAGATGATGGGGGAGCGATTTAAAACAGAACCTATTCCACCATTTAATCCTCCTTTTGATGAGTTTGAGCTTGGCGGATAGAGACAGAGGGTTTTCCCCCTTAGGAAGGAAGGATAACCAACTAGATTCTATAAAGGATAGGAAGGAGGGGACTGTTAGCCACATTTTCTCAAATCTGAAAAGAGGGGGAACAACAGGAGCATTTGTGTCCAACATGACTGGACAGTGATCTGAACATTGAGCAGGAAAAGCAAACTGAACCATAAGAGGGAAATTAGCTTCAAAATCCAGAGAGACAAAGAATCTATCGAGTCTAGCTAGGGATGGAGGGGATCTATGATTAGACCAGGTAAATTTCCTGCCACTGAGAGGGAGATCAATAAGATGAACCGAATCGATGAGCCTCTGGAAGATTTTAATATCTCTGAAGGAGCTGGAACGACCACTTCTTTCTTCAGAGCTCAAGGTCATATTAAAATCCCCAAACAAAACCCATGGGAGAGAATGAGAACTTCTAATCCTCTTGATTTCCCACCAACAAACTTCCCTATCGGCTGGATCACAAGGGACATAAATAGAAGTAACAACAAAACTCCAGTTGGAAGGCTTATGAGTAAGGGTGGCCGAGACTGAGAAAATGTCTGATGATGAGGAGGAGCAAGAAAAGATGTCCTCATTCCACCCAAGAAGAACACCCCCCCTCGAATCTGATGCATCTAGAGATATCCAAGATGTAATGGAGTTTCCCCCCAAGGATTTGAGGAAAGAGGGGCTAGGAGATGATTTTTTAGATTCCTGGAGGCCAACTAGATTAACTTTAGCAAGGGAAAGACATTCCTTGACCAACCTACGTTTAGCTGGGTCGTTTAACCCACGAACATTCCAAGATCCAATACGCATGGATAACAGGAGGGAGACAACTTTAGAAGAGAGGGGAGAGGAGGCTCAAATGGGAAGGCCCCCTGATAACAACCTATTTTGAATTTCCTTAAGACCTGACTGATCCACCGGTTCTTTGATACCGCAATTAACCGATATCTCTTCCAAGGAATCCAAGTCTGGAGGAGAGATAGGCGGGGTAGAAGCAGAAGAGGAAGAATTAAGTTTGGATTTACCTATATACTTACCCTTCTTGATCATAGCTAGATGCTTCTTGAAAGGCCGATGCTGAGGATTGCTGCTAGAGGCCTTATTCTTGCTCTTCTTAGATTTCTTCTTGGGAGGTTCGAAGCCAGGGGGGATGTCAGATGAGGAGATCTGATCCTTGGAGTCTGAAGAGCTAATTTGTGTGGCAGAGACTTCTTTGGGAGATAAGGATGGAACGTCAACCAAGTGGGGGAAGGCCGCTTTGAGGGATGACCAAGAATCTTTAGAGATGTCTATCATGATCCCTCTAAAAGAGACCGCCATGAGCTCAGGTGGAACTGGATCACCTTTGATGGACACTACACGCCGTCTAGGAATTCTCGCCGCCGCCTGCTCCTTGTCCCGTCGCCTGGTCGCCCGCTCCATGAATTTTTTTTTGAAGTTAGCAGAATCCAAGTTTGATTTAGGTATTAGGTTAATTATCATTAAAAGCTTAAAAAATTAATTAAAAATTAAAATATATAATTATATGCCATCGAAAGAAAACGTGAGGAGAGACAATTTCCATCATATTAATTTATAGGACATTTGTGTTATCTTATTGAATACTACATTATTTATGCAGGTAAAACTGACACGTTGTAAGAATCCAATTTAGGTGACTTTAAAATAATACCGAGATAATAGTATTTTAAAAAAAAATTGTATAGAGTTATAATTTAAAGCATCTAACGACATTTAATTTCTTTAATCTTGTTTGATTCTTTGCTACCGTCACAATCTCAGACCACAATGGCAGAGGCTTGATGTCAACTAAATACAATTGGAAAATAAATTAATATCATTTTAATTGAGTAATTAAAGATAAGATAATCTGATTTTTTTATTCAGTGAATAGGATCCTGTTTAATTCTAATGGAAGAGATTAACAGAGTTACCAATAGCCAGAGAACAACAAACCCATGTTACGCTCGATTAATTAAGGTTTGATGCTATCCAAAATTTCTTATAAATAGGGAGAAAGGCTATGACATTAAATGTATATGAGAAGAGTGTTAATGCTTGGATCTGTGCACGAATCTAGAAATTCAATAATCCAGGAGTTAATATTCATTTAATGTACATTTAATATCACCGGATTCGGGTGCATATCTCTCCGTAATTGCATATCTATCCTTCTCAGTGATCAAATGAATTAATTGCATGTCTATCCTTCTTAGTGGCTATTGACAATGATGTACGTACTATCCACAAACTTCTTCATTACTGTTTAGGCTTTTCGATGTCCAAATAGAGTTATCATTCTATGATCTATATACATTTCAAACAGAAGTCTCTCTACAACAAAATTGAAGTATCATGAGATATCTCGCAGCACGCTGACATCACATAAAATTCAACAAAACGGGTATAAATAACGAGCAAATAACCCTATTTTGAAATCAAGGAGTAAGAGTGCTAACAAAAACTTCAGGGATAATAAATCACCAATACCTTGAATATAGTTTAGACGTGTACCTGCAATTAATCCTAATAAAAATCCCCATCTGCAAGTGTGGAGAATTCAGATTTTGGTCTAGGTTTTACAGATTTTGTGTCATAAGTCGACTCATACACATGCATAAGTCGACTTATGGTAAGTCGATTTGTGTCTGTGCACGAGTCGACTTACGATCTGTTCTGTAATTATTATTTTACGTTCGGTCAAGTCGACTTATGGTGACTGTTTAGTCGACTTATGGTAAATCGACTTGTGCCCTCTATTAAGTCGACTTACGATCTGTTCTCCAGTTGATGTTTTTCGCGCTGCCAAGTCGACTTATATCGGGTTTTCAACACAATTTGAGTTCCTATTTGGATTTTGTTTGGGTTTCTGTTTTGATATAAATAGGAACACGATTTTTAGGGTTTTAAAGGCTTCTTGTGGGGATATTTGGAGTATAAAAAAGAGGTATTTTCTAAGCTATTAGTTAGGGTTTTTGTTTGGAGAGAATTAGATATTTGTTGGTGAAATTAGTTGGTTGGTTTGAGTGATTTGTAATCTCAATTTGTACTCTTCTTCTCTATTAGTGAAAACCACATCCCCTTCTTGCCCCGTGAGTGATTTGTAATCTCAATTTGTACTCTTCTTCTCTATTAGTGAAAACCACATCCCCTTCTTGCCCCGTGGACGTAGGCTCTTCTTCTCTATTAGTGAAAACCACATCCCCTTCTTGCCCCGTGGACGTAGGCAACTTGCCGAACCACTTAAAATTTGGTTGTTTTTGTTTGTTGCATTATTTTAGTTTGTTTGGCCTTCTCTCGGTGTTTGGTTTGGTTCCTCGAAGCACATTGGTATTGGCTTCCGCGCACAACAAGTGGTATCAGAGCTTTGGCTATGCTTGGGCTAATTGGAGGAGTAGATCATTTTGGAAGTTCGTCTAGGGATTCAGTTGGTGATAAAGATGGGATTTTTCCTATTTGTGGGTCTTGTTTCCATCGTGTGGGGTGAGATCTTTCGGAGGCCCGTATTAGGGTTTTAGTTGGAGGTAAAAATCTCTCCTTTTCAGTTTGGATCTATTCTTCGTTTGTTCCGCATTGTTTTGTTCGTGATTTGAGAAAGATGGTTGAGAAAGAAAGAGTTGTGGAGGGTACTTCCAGCGTGAAGACCGTCCAAGGTTTGAATATTCGCTCTATGAAGGTAGATGTGGAGAAGTTTAATGATACAAATAATTTTGATCTTTGGAGATGTGAAGTCTTGAATGCGCTCAACACGCAAAATTTGGAAGATATATTAGAGTTGGACAGGAAATCGGACGACATCGAGGAGAAGGTTTGGAAGAAGAATAGAACGGCGTGTGGTGTGATTAGATCTTGTTTAACGCAAGATTTAAAATATGATGTGATCAATAAGACTTTGGCTAAGAAGAATTGAAAGATCCTAGAGAGCAAATATTTGACGAAGAGTGCGGAAAGTCGTTTACATTTGAATAGACTTTATCGCTTCTATTTTCGTCGAAAGTTGGTTTCATTGTTGAATCCATAAAAACTTCGGTCGCTAACAACGAATTACAATAATAAAAAAAGAGAAAATTACAACTTTCTAGAAAATAACACAAAATTCGTTTATCGATTTCTACTTTTGTGGGACTTTGCCTGTGCCGGAAGTGCGTTGGCTCGTGGACCACCGATTCAAAGATTCTGATTGAACCGTGAAGGCTTTTGGGTATTCTTCTTCATTTATCGAAGTAAGAATCTTAAGCGAATATCTTATCGATGTAAGATGTTTACTGTTTCAAAGATCAAGTCTGAGCTTAGATCTCTAGGAATCACCAAAAGCTATTTATGAAAAATGAAGACTCTCTTCTTTGCTCAAGTACACCAAATGCCCAAGCTTATCTGCTCTAATCAACTCTCTGTCCCTTGCTTCGTGTCTAGGAAGATATTTATAGGGATAGGGGTACACAACAGTGGAAATAGAAGCAAGATAACTGACCAGCCAACTTATCTTTGGGCACGGCAGCCATCACTGACGCGACCTTTAACACGTCAGTCTACACTGTCGCGGCTGAAGAGACAGTTCCAGTCACATTCAGCCACGTTCAGCCACCTTCGTAACTGTTCTCCCACGTCTTTAGGTCCACGAAATACCACTTTTCTTGGTCTATAACCATCCCCCACATTAGTACACGTTCTCCTTTTGTTATGATGCCACGTGGACTCTCAAAAGATGTTAAAAATTATAAGCAAATCATATAGGAGATTACCTTGCTATTTGCACATCACCATCCCCTGTCGCGTCTAAGCGCGTCACGACACGCTGCCACACTTAAGCACGTCACGACATGCTATCACGCTTTAGCGCGTAACCATACACTACTGCACCAATGCGCATCAGTCGTTGGCTGTTGTGTTAACGCGTGTCATTCCATGTTATTTCACCTGTTCCTTTGCTTCTTTTGGCTTTAAATGATCCTTTATGACTTAGATAATAACATTCATTGTCTCCTCTTTGTCTTGAGCTATATTTGGATATCTATAAGCATTTTTAGACGCCTACAGCTTCCAATTGAAGAAAGGAACCTCCATTAGTGATCATATGAACCACTACACGAAGTTTCTTACGGATTTAACGAATGTAGATGTGATGATTGAAGATGAGGATAAGGCGTTGTTATTGTTGAGTTCCTTGCTAGACGAGGAATATGAGACATTCGTTCTTACTCTTATTAATGGGAAGGCATCTGATTCGTATAGTAAGGAGTCAAAGAGGATTATCTGACGTCGATAAGCGCATGAAGCGAATCGGTGAACCGTTAACAACGTAGCAACAAGCTACCAGAATAGCCACCGCCAAGTGGCCCGCATGCTCACCGACCACCACCAAGTGGCCCGCGTTCTCATCGGCCATCAGAATAGTAAACCAAGTGTCCCGTGTGCTGACCGGCTACTGCCAAGTAGCTCGTACACTCATCGGTCAGCTCCAAGTGGCCTGCGTGCTCACCGGCCACCGCCAAGTAGCCTGTACGCTCATCGGCCAGCTCCAAGTGGCCTGCGTGCTCATCGGTCAGCTCCAAGTGGCCAACGCGCTCACCGGCCACCTCCAAGTTAACGAAACACATGAAGCAAATCAGTGAAGCTTACAAATCAACAAAACGATGGAATGCGAATAAAGGACGAAACAAGCCCAAACCAAACAAACCGAAAAAGCCCCTGGTCACCGAGTCCCTCGAAACGACTCGTCCAAAGCTAGTGGCTCGGCCCAAGGCCGAGCTACTAAATGGTGGTTCGGTGGCTCGCATAGGTTTGAGCCGAAATGTGATTTTAACAGTTTTTAGGTGGTTTTTACAGGATTTATCTGTTCCAGAGGTTCCCAACTGACTTGATATCATCTCTACATATGGTTAGGCCGTTGTCACTGAGGATATGGCCAAGTATTTTATTCTTATCCAAATACCCTGCATCTGAATCCCTATAAATATGAGCCTAGGGCCTTCTTTCACAGGGGCGAGTTATAATCAAAGAGGGCGATGTGCTGTCGAATTGCAGAGCCAAAAGCCACAAATTTCAGAGAGGGTTAGCTAGATCTTGGCGATTTCCTAGCATAAAGAGTGGATTTCGAGAGATTTGAGACCCGTACCCCCTTTCCTCCGGATCAAACTTGATTTTCATCTCGAGAAGAGTCAAAATCTCGCTTGGTCGAGATTATCACTTCTGCGATTACTTCCTTTATAAAGTAAGAGCTTTGAATAACTTTTCTATCAACCGGATATGATCCGTGGTAGTCCACGAACTAACGCGTCCCCGGCACATACAAAGTCCCCACGCAAGCAACAGGAGATAAACTGCTGTTGTGTGTTGTTTGAGGAAATTGTAATCTTTATATTTTTATTATGTAAAAAAATCTTATAAAAAGATTAATTCTTTATTTATTTGAGTTTATTATAACGGCTAAAGTTGTAATAGATTCGATGATAATGAAAACATTAATTTTTGACCCAAATATGTTGGCGACTATAGTAGGAGCCAACAACCTTTCTGTGAAGGCTGATGTATCGCAACATCGGATCTGGATCCCGAATGACGTAGAGGTTGAGTACGAGTTCGACCAACAAAAGTTCGAGGAATATCTGTCGCCCTCCTCCTCTAGATCCTCCGTCCTTCGCAAGCGCAGGAAGATTAACACCCATGTTCCTGCTGTAATCACGCCTTGCGATGCCCCTCTAACGAGGTCAGATCTGCAGATCTGTACTCCTCCTCAATCAAGAAGATAGCCACTGGAGGCGCGCCCACTTTATTAAAGAGAGCTCACCAAAGGCAGTGCCAACGCCTCACGTGCTAATTCGCCAAGGTTTTGGAGCCTATAGACGGGATCCGTTACAAAGCAGATCTGAAATTCAAGGAGCGTCGAGCGCCTCAACAGAGAGCAAACGGCCCCTCATCCAAACCAGCAATGAATGAATGGATCCAAGTCAAAAGGACACGTTTAACCCTTAAGGAACGCACCCAAAATCGCCTTGCACTCCTTGCGCATATGGGATTCTTGTACAGAAGGCCCGAGAGTTACAAAAGCAAGAGGTGGCCAAAGAACTAGCAAAACCGCACTAAGTCTGGAGGCTGAAGCTCAAAACAACGGCCAAAAAGGCCAAAAAATGGGAGTCACCCCAAGGTGACCCGCACCAGGGCCGAGCCAGACTTGCCTCCGCACCTGTTTCTCCGGTTTCGTCGAGTTCCGTCTCCACTCCAATCGATCCCGCATCTCCGGTCAAGCCCCGCGGTAGTGTGGACTTGTCCAAAGCCAAGAAAATGATGGTGGATCGCTTTGGTCCTTTGCACGAGGATCGAGGCAAAGTTTTGGTTAAAGAATGCTTGGGTCCGGTGACTGAATCCCGAGCAACTCATTGAGCTGGGGGGTCGCACACACCCTCACAACAAGTCAGAGCCTTCCTATGATAGGAAAACTGCTATAACGGGCCACCTTGGACGACGAGTCAAAATCCAAGAGCCCATTGGGGTCCCGCATTCACGAAAGCGGGGTTCTAAATGTGTGACTCTTGAGAACGCCAACAAGGCATTTCATCATCAGAGGGGAACATGTTCATCTGACGATGATAATGTATACCTGGGAAGTTGTGACAGCATACAATAGGTTGCACTAGTAATCATATCGATGAGTCGTACTATCAGGCTGGAGGTACGAATAAATCTTAAAAGAGAGATACCCGGGATACGAACTTTCATTATCCGTGTGTCAAACTTATCAATGTAGTATTATCAGAGTGTAGCTACCCCAAGATCGTTCCACAAAGAGTCTCGGTATTTGAAAGACTTTTTTGTCGAAACATCGAAGCCCAAGCCGAGGTGTTCCCGTAAGAGAAGACCGGTCGTTCAGAGAAGACCGGTCGTTCAAAATGACAAACTCCTAGAAGTTGTTGGCCTTCTTGTTTTGATGATGTTTAACAAACAATTTACCACTAATGTTGTTTGTCTAGTTTTTGTGTTTTCTTATTTATTATAGACAAACAACGTTTTTGAAGGATGGATGGAATAGAGCTTCAACGATCATATCCAAAGGAGGTTGGCGGAATGTCGGTGAAGCCTTGCTATTCAAAGTTCAAGATCCAAGTTCAAGCTTCATCCGCGAGATTACCAAGTTAAGCTTATTGAAGATCAAGATCATTGCTTGGGTAATTTAGTTTAGGAATTTATATTATGTGTGTTAGTACTTTAAGCTCAATCATATACACACATACACGTTTTGATTTTTGTATATATATAGTTATATATATACATATATGTTGTGGTTTGATAGTTTTTAAGTTTTACTATGAAACAATTGAATATAATTAGAAAACATATTTTTGTTTCATACTCATATGCATATATATGATTTCATCAATATCAATTTTAGTTAGTTAAATGAAATCATGTTTTAGTGCATTATATGTGTATTTTGATAAAATACTACATTCATTGTTTATAGACTTCATAACAATAGTTTACATCTTTCTTCAAGTCTATAAAATCATTTTGTAAAGTTTCAAAAGTTGGTTTAGCCAAAATGTCAAAATTCACATGTTTACATTTTCGTGTTTTGGACTATTTTGCAAAATGATGATATTTTTCATTTGGGAAGTCCTTTTTCGAAACCAGTCATTGTAGCATGTTAACAGTTCTTCGTGTTTTTACTCTCCGTCGGTCGACCGATATTTCCGACGGTCGACCGCCAATGTATCCGTTGGCTTCCAACGGCTATTTTTCTGAGCTGTTTGATGGGGCTGTTTTTGTCTTTTGTTAGGGGTTTTGGCTGAGTTTTTGAGTGGGTATAAATATCCTATTGCTGTTCTCTTTCAACCTAACTAAGAGAATTGTTTAAACAAGTTTAAGAGTGTTTTGTGTTTGTTTAAAAGAGTGTTTAAGAGTTTTGTTTGTGAAGCAAATTTCACAAGAGCAAGTGGAGATCATCCTTTGGTGTTTGAGTATTCACTCTTCTCCCACTCCCTTGTCATCTTTAGAGAAGTTTTTCTAAACTCATCTAGCAATTTATTATTTTGATTATAATTTCCATAAGCTAGATTTATATTGAGTTTAGTTTAATTGATTTTATTTATCTCTTTGTACACACACAACCATTGAGCTTATTGTATTTACATTCATAGTATAATCGGGTTGTGGGATTGTGTAACTTAGAGAGTGAGCTTATAATTCGTTCTCATTCATTGTAGAGAACAAACACTTTGTATTGAGCCTAATTGTGAGGATTCACTTGTAATACACTTGTACACCGAGAGAAGTGTGTGGTGAGAGACGGGGTCGAATCCAAGAGGAGTGGCGTCGGTTGACGTGCCTAGGGAGAGGTTGTAACCGAGCACTTGAGGAGGAGGACACGGGCTAGGACCAACACTTAGTGTGTGAGGTGTGATTGCATAGTGAGGGTGAACGTAGAAAACCCGGTTGTGTTAGTGGATTTCTCCCCGGGAGTGGGGAGCGGAGACGTAGGACGGAAGGTCCGAACTCCGTGATCATATAGTGTGTTTGAGTGTGCTTTGGCGTTCATTTATATTCATGCTCATATCTTATATCGCCATTGTCATTTACTCTTAGTTCATATTATCCACTATCTTGTTTATCTTGTTTATATTCATATCACCCTTAGTTTTATATCCTTGCATATAACTCATAGTATATCTCATTGCTAGGATATATCCCTTGTTCATATTGTTTATCGTAGCTCACATATCTTGTTGTATTTTATACTTGCTAGGATAACTTATTAATTAGTTTTAATTGGTATTTAATCGGATTAGATTAGCATAAGACCCTAATCACCCCCCCTCTAGGGTCTAACAATTGGTATCAGAGCTTGGTGCTCTTTGATTTAAGGACTAACCGCCTTGAGTTAAAGATCCAAGTTATCTTATTTGTGCTAATCTAGTTATGATTACTTTTGTCTTGCTTGCATATTTTCACATATATATCATGAATATGAATATATTTCGTTTAGGCTATAAATCAAATATTGCTCCTAAATTCATCAATTTTTCCTATGCACAATGGGCTTCTAGATTTAAACTATTTATTGAATCTAGAAATATCGACTTATAGAAAATTATTGATTGTGCTTATATTGTGCCCACATTGGAGAAATCCCAGTGGAGCGATCATGATAAGAAAATGTTTTCAATGAATAAGCTTTTGTTAGAACTTTTGCTTAATACTTTTGACTCATCCATTTCTAACAAATTTGTTTATTTTGATAGTGCTTACAAACTTTGGAAATTTATTGAAGCACATCAAGGGGACTTGGAGGCAATTCGACAAGCTTTAGAGGATTCTTCTTCAAGTTTATGTGGAGCATCATGCACACGACCACAAGAGGATAACTCTTGTGTAGTAAGCGATTCTGATTCCGATAATGATTTATCTATTGATGAACTCGCTTGTGCATATGAAAGATTATCTCATGCCTATACAAAATTGCAAAATAATTTTATTGATCTTAAAAGCAAGCATGTAGAATTAAAATCCGATCATGAGTTGCTAGTGTCCAAATTTGATATCATTGTAAAAGAAAATATTGTGCTTAAAGAAAACAATGATATGTTAAATTTGAAAAATAAAAAATTAACCTCATCCATCACTAGCTTATCTCATGTTAAAAATAATGCCATGTTAGAAGTAGAGAACATACAAAATGATACTGTTTCTTTTATAAATAACAATATATGTTCTACTTCTAATGACAATACTTGTATGCATAATGATGAGTTGAATCATGTAACCGCCCCTTAAATCACTCCTGAGTGGAGTTGTACTCCCCTCAGATCGTGGGAAACGGTTTTGATACCGTTCAGCTCGTGTTTTAATGAGTCAAATGCAAAATCCGTGTTCTGGCGTGAATTATGCATTCAAACGCAGCGTCTAGAAGCTCGTTTGCAGTGTCTGGAAGCTACGTTTGTAGCATTTGGAAGCTACGTTTGCAGCAATTTGGAAGCTGTATTTGTAGTAATTTGGAAGCTGCGTTTGGCAGCGGATGGAAGCTGCGTTTGCAGCTTTCAGAGGCTACGTTTGCGACAATTTGGAAGTTATGTTTGGCAGGTTTCGGAGGCTGTGTTTGTGGTCGAACATGAGTTACGTCCATGGGCTTGAGCTACGTTAGCGATGACTGATAAGGAGCTGCGTCTGCGATTGAATTGACGTTGTGTCTTGATGCTGAAACACGGAGAGGACTTTCGTGTCTTAGTTTGAGAAGACCGTTAATTTGTAGTATCTTTTTGTCAGAGCGTTACAATGATCGTTGTTTGGGTAGAAATTTGTTTTCTTCATTGTATAACTCATTACAACTTTGATCGTTATAACGAGTTCAAAAAGATCGGTCTTTTTATAAGACCTTTACACAATAAAAATAAAAATTACAATCTCCTTGGTCTTTTTATAAGACCTTTACACAATAAAAATAAAAATTACAATCTCCTTCAAACTACACACAGATCCTATTTATTAGTCTCTGTTTTGCCACAATAAAAATAAAAATTACAATCTCCTTCAAACTACACACAGATCCTATTTATTAGTCTCTGTTTTGCATGGGATCTTTGCCTATGTCAGGGTTTATCCGTGGACCGCCTATGGATCAGATCCAGTTGATGGAAAATTCGGCAGAGCTTCGCCTTCGTCAAGGAAGTATTTGATTTGAAACGCTGAGATCGACCAAGCAAAATCAACACTCTTCTCGAGATCAAGACCAAGCCTGATCTTAAGGAAATTGGGAAGCGGGCTTCGGATCTCTCGAACTCTCCTTCTTTATGCTGAAGAACTCGTCAAGATCTGTCAGCCCTCACTGAAATTCGTGCTCCTTTGACTCCTCAATCCGGCAGCACCACGCCCTCTTGATAATAATCCGTCCCTGTGAAATGAGCCCCTGGGCTTGTGTTAGACCCTAGAGGGGGGGTGATTAGGGTCTTATGCTAATCTAATCCGATTAAATGCCAATTAAAACTAATTAATAAGTTATCTTAGCAAGTATAAAATACAACAAGATACGTAAGCTAGGATAAGCAATATGAACAAATGAATATATCCTATCAATGAGATATTACAAAAATATGAGCAAGGATATATGAACTAACACAAGGGTAAAATAAACAATCTACACAAGTGATAGGGTAATATGATGAGCAATACACAAAGGCGATATAAGATATGAAAACAAGAATAAGAACGCCAATGCAATCACAAACAAAACGATATGTTTACGAGGTTCGGTCCCCACGACCTACGTCCCCGCTCCTCACCTCGAGGAGATCTCCACTATCACAACCGGGTTTTCTACGTTCACCCGAACAACGTTTACACCTCACAATACAATCACTATGTAATCACACCTCACACACTAAGTGTTGGTCCTAGCCCGTGTCCTCCTCCTCAAGTGCTCGGTTACAACCTCTCCCTAGGCACGTCAACCGACGCCACTCCTCTTGGATTCGACCCCGTCTCTCACCACACACT
Source organism: Asparagus officinalis (assembly GCF_001876935.1). Classification (NCBI taxonomy): domain Eukaryota; kingdom Viridiplantae; phylum Streptophyta; class Magnoliopsida; order Asparagales; family Asparagaceae; genus Asparagus; species Asparagus officinalis. The sequence continues at coordinate 12,378,796 of NC_033800.1, read as the reverse complement.
TCTCTCGGTGTACAAGTGTATTACAAGTGAATCCTCACAATAAGCACAATATAAATCAAATGATTTGTTCTCTAAACAAGGTGAGAACTCAATTAAGCACAACTCTAAGTCACTAATCTCACAACCCAAAATTATACTATGAATGTAAATACAATAAGCTCAAAAGGTTGTGTGTGAACAAAGAGTATCAATAAAACAATTAAACTCAATATATAAATCTAGCTTATGGAAATTAAGATCAAAACAATAAATAGCTAGAATTGAGTTTAAGGAAAACTTCTCTATAGATCAAGAGTGAGAGAGAGATGAGTTGAATGCCCAAACACCAAAGGATGATCTCCTCTTTGCTCTTGTGAAATTTGCTTCACAAACTAAACTCAAACAAACTCTTAAACTCTTTTAAACAAAACTTAAACCCTTGATTAAAAACTTTCTTAAACTTGTTTTAAAACTCTCTTAGATGGCTTGAAAGAAAACAGCAATAGGGTATTTATACCCACTCAAAAACTCAGCCAAAACCCCTAACAAAAGACAAAAAAGTCCCCAGAAGACAGCTCAGAAAAATAGCCGTTAGTGTCTAACGGATCTATTGGCGGTCGACCGACAGAACGTTCGGTCGACCGAAAGAAAGAATTCGGTCGACCGACGGAAAATCCGGTCGACCGTGAGCAGGTTTGAAAAATGAAGAAACAAACAGAGACATCGTCGGTCGACCGGTGCGGTCGACCGATGGAGTTTTTCGATCGACCGGACCGGTCGACCGACAGACTCTCTGTCGCCCAGTGAACACATGAATTCAGGATCGGTCGACCGGTGCGGTCGACCGAAATCTGACATATTCAAAAACTGTTTTGCTGATTTTAAAACCCTGTTTAAAAATATCAAATAAATTCCAAAAAATATAAAACTTTGGGGAATGATTGTAGACATGATAATAAACATGCTACAATGACTGGTTATCAAAAAGGACTTCCCAAATGAAAAATATCATCATTTTACAAAATAGTCCAAAACATGAAAATATGAGATACTTGAATTTTGATGTTTTGACATAAACCAACTTTTGAAACTTTGTGAAATGTTTTTGTAGACTTAGTAAAACATGTATAAACTGATATTGAAGTCTATAAACTAAGAATACAATATTTTCATAAATACAATAGAAAATGAAACCTATGAGTATGTATATGAAAATATATTTGTTTCATATCTATGTAGATAAACCAAATCACAATAATAAATATGAAACATGTAATTTCATATTTATAAACATGAAAACCAAAACTTGTGTTGTATATATATGTGATTACATATATATACAAGGAAACTAATAAAATGTGTGTGTATCAAAACTTATGTATATATATATATATAACTATATATATACGAAGAAACCAATAAATGTGTGTGTATAGATAATTGAGCTTAGAGTATATAACACACATAATATAAATCCTAAACTAAATTACCCAAGCTAGATCTTGATCTTCAATAAGCTCTTCTAGGTAATCTCTCGGATGAAGCTTTAACTTGGATCTTGAACTTTGAATAGCAAGGCTTCACCGACATTCCGCCAACCTCCTTTGGATATGATCGTTGAAGCTCTATTCCATCCATCCTCCAACAACGTTGTTTGTCTACAATAAATACGAAAACACAAATACTAGACAAACAACATTAGTGGTAAATTGTTTGTTAAACATCATCAAAACAAGAAGGCCAAGTATAAATTCACATGCATATAAACAAGAAAGAATATACTCATAATATTTCTCCCCCTTTGACAATATCAAAAAGGGGACAAAAAGAATAAGAGAGCGAAAGCTCCCCCTATCAATAAGCATAGGTGAGTATCAGACAAGTATAGGGATTGCTCCCCCTATCAAAAAGCCATATAGGATATAAGCAATAAAAGATCATGGCAAAACATGTGAGTAAGCATAAAAAATATGCTAACAATCACTTACATTCAAACAAGATAATGAGAACACATAAATATATCAAGATGAACATATTGTCACATATCATAAAAGCCAATGTATAAAATAGATTTATGAAATCAAAAGAAGAGAAACATGAGAATCATGTAAAAAAGTTTTCAAATGAAAACAAGTCAACCAATTGAAATCATAAATCAAAGTTTAAATCCAAAACCGATGTTTGATCAATCAAGAAATTTGATCAAACCACATATGGAATACATTATAAGGCACGAATAGATGATCCATAAGCACAAACACATAAATATCATCATATAAGTGAATTATAATGAATTCAAAAGCAACAAATCAAAACAAACAATGTATCAAGCTCTTAAGCTTGTTCTAACCCATATAATCTTTTAAGCATCCGGTAAACATGATTTGGGAATAAACACCCAATAAATCCGGGGGGTTATATAAATACACACCTCTCATCAAAATCAAAACTAATAATCATGAAAACAAAAGATTTGATAAAAGAAAATTTGTTTTCATAACCAAAAGATCTTAAAACATAATTTTTAAAAACCAAGACAAAGAAAAATAAAAATACTAAAATTCTTGGTTTAAAATCAATTTTGTTTTGGTACTCAAGTAATTTTGGTACCAAAAGGTTTAGGGACATGACCCCTATCATTTAAGCTCAAGGCCCTAGGGTTATAAACCCTCTTAGGCACATATGGTGCACTAACATGGTCAAAACAATATTCATTCAAATGACCCTTCCGATTGCAATTTGTGCAATGAAAGAGATCCATTTGTTTTTGTGGACCATTAGCTCGTGCACGGGAATCATTTGCAAATAAAGATTTTCTTTTAAAATTATTTTGCAAATGAGAAACATTATTAAACAAAGGTGGTTTACTTGAGAAATTTGGCAAGTTTGAATATTTATTCAAATCATAACAAAACTTCGCCAAATGGCCAAATCTACCACAAACATCACATTTAAACTTTTGTGGCTTAATAAAATCATTTGGCAAAGGTGAAGTCTTTTTCAAATCATAGCAAAATTTTGCCAAATGGCCAAAACGTCCACAAATATCATATTTAAACACATGAGCATGCTTATGATGAACATGATGAGTATGTGCACGTGTATGTGATGAAGAAGCCTTATGAGATGCACAAGAAGTATTGATATTACTATTTTGAGATTTTTGTGCATCATAGCAAAATTTAGATAAATGGCCTTTACGACCACAAATTGAACACTTATAAACTTTGCTATATATATGTGCATGGTGTATGGGATGTCTAGATATGGTAGCATGAGACTTTGCATATTTTCAAAGTTGAATCTAAAGATGAAATACTATTTTTCATAAGATTCAAATCTTCATTTTTAGGCACATATGCATTTTTAGAAGTAGAACATAAATAGTCATTTATAAAAGAAGCTGTATTATTTTGTATGTTCTTTACTTCTAACATGGCATTATCTCTTTCATGAGTTAAACTAGCAACGTTTGAAGTTAAAGAAACATGATCCAATTTTAATTTTTCATTGTTTTCTTTAAGGATCACATTTTCATTAGAAATAGTTTCAAACTTAGATGCTAACAACTCATGATCGGATTTCAAAATTTCATGCTTGCTTTGTAAATTAATGAAATCATTTTTAATTTGTTAAAGGCATGTAATAATTTTTCACTAGCACAAGCAAGTTCATCATTAGATAAATCACTAATAGATTCGAACTTGCAAACTTCACTAGGGCTATCGCCTAGTGCTCGTGTGCATGAAGCTCCTTTAGAACTTGAAGCGGGATCCTCCAAAGCTTGTCGGATCGCCTCCAAGTCTCCTTGATGTGCTTCAATAAATTTCCATAAGGTATAAGCGCTATCAAAAGAATCAAGCTTGTTAGACATAAATGAATCAAATGCATTTAATAAAAATTCTAACATAAGCTTGTTCATAATAAACATCTTTTTATCATGTTTGCTCCACTTGGATTTCTCCAACGTGGGCACAATATAAGCACAATCAATGATTTCCCATAAATCGATATTTTTAGATTGAACAAATATTTTGAATCTAAAACACCATTGAGCATAAGGGAAAGCATTGAATTTAGGAGCAATACTAGAATCATAGCCTAAACAAGATGCATCATTCATATCCATAATTTGTAAAAATATGCAAGCAAGATACAAATGCAAACAAAACAAGATTAGCACAAAAATATAACTTGGATCTTTAACTCAAGGCGATTAGACCTTAAATCAAAGAGCACCAAGCTCTGATACCAATTGTTAGACCCTAGAGGGGGGGTGATTAGGGTCTTATGCTAATCTAATCCGATTAAATGCCAATTAAAACAAATTAACAAGTTATCCTAGCAAGAATGAAATACAGCAAGTATAAAATACAACAAGATACGTAAGCTAGGATAAGCAATATGAACAAATAAATATATCCTATCAATGAGATATTACAAAAATATGAGCAAGGATATATGAACTAACACAAGGGTAAATAGTCTAAACAAGATAGTGGATGAAATAAATGAGTAATGCACAATTAGCGATATAAGATAAATGCAAAAACAAATACGCCAAAGACAAACTCAAACAAGCAATATGATCACGGAGTTCGGACCTTCCGTCCTACGTCTCCGCTCCCCACTCCCGGGGAGAAATCCACTATCAACCGGGTTTTCTACGTTCACCCGAACAACGTTTACACCTCACACTCGGTTTTCTAGCTAACCGAAAACTTTACAATCAACACACTATTGTAATCCCACTCTACACCCACTAAGTGTTGGACCTAGCCGTGTCTCCCTCAAGTGCTCGGTTACAACCTCTCCCTAGGCACGTCAACCGACGCCACTCCTCTTGGGACGATCCCCGACTCTCACCACACACTCCTCACTCGGTGTACAAGTGTATTACAAAGTGAATCTCACAATAAGCACAATATAACAAATGATTGTTCTCAACTATGGATGAGAACTCAATTAAGCACAACTCAAAGTTACAATCTCTCACCACCCAACTATACTATGTATGTAAATACTAAAAGCTCAATGTGGGTGTGTGTAACAATGAGTAAAATGAAATCTAACTCAAATAGCAAACTAGCAATAATAAGAATATGAAAATCAATAATGAAATTGCTAGAGAAAAGAGTTAGAAAACTTCTCTAAGAACACAAAGAAGAGGATGAAGGGGATTGAGAATGAATCCCTCAATCTGCAGTGAAAACTTCCTCCTTTGTAAACAGAAACCCAAACTTAAACAAACAGTAAAAACCTTAAACCCTTGTTTAAAAACTTTTCTTCTTTCTGGACTAACGTCGGTCGACCGGAAATTCTGTCGGTCGACCGATTTGAGCTCTCGGTCGACCGGACCGGTCGACCGATGACTCTCTGGAAAAATACTGACGAATGGTCAATTGACCGGTCGACCGTACCGGTCGACCGAAAACTGACATTCCAGAAAAAATCGGTTTTAGAGCTGATTTTAAAACCCTGTTTAAAAATATCAAATAAATTCCAAAAAATGTAAAACTTTGGGGAATGATTGTAGACATGATAATAAACATGCTACAATGACTGGTTATCAAAAAGGACTTCCCAAATGAAAAATATCATCATTTTACAAACTAGTCCAAAACATGAAAATATGAGATACTTGAATTTTGATGTTTTGACATAAACCAACTTTTGAAACTTTGTGAAATGTTTTTGTAGACTTAGTAAAACATGTATAAACTGATATTGAAGTCTATAAACTAAGAATACAATATTTTCACAAAATTGCATATTCTATGCAATGTTTTCAAAAACATAATAGAAAATATGAAATATAGAATTTCATATATATAACCATAAAAACTCAAAACATATGTATGTATATATATATATGCATAGAAACCAAAACTTATATATATATATATATATATATGACTATATATATATATATACGAAGAAACCAATAAATGTGTGTGTATAGATAATTGAGCTTAGAGTATATAACACACATAATATAAATCCTAAACTAAATTACCCAAGCTAGATCTTGATCTCCAAAACCATGCATGTATATATATAACTATATATATACATAGAAACCAAATACGTGTGTGTATATTATATTGAGCTTAGAGTACTTAACACACATAATATAAATCCTAAACTACATTACCCAAGCAATCTTGATCTTCAACGAAGCTCTATCTTGGTAATCTTGCGGATGAAGCTTTAACTTGGATCTTGAACTTTGAATAGCAAGGCTTCACCGACATTCCGCCAACCTCCTTTGGATATGATCGTTGAAGCTCTATTCCATCCATCCTCCAACAACGTTGTTTGTCTACAAAACATAGGAATGCACAAACACTAGACAAACAACATTAGTAATAAATTGTTTGTTAAACATCATCAAAACAAGAAGGCCAACAGCTTGTACTTATAGGCTTCGGTTGGGGGTTTTTGGATAAGAATAAGTGATTTGGCCTTATCTTCAGTCAATAATGGCCTAATCACGTTTGTAGATGATATCAAGGTAGTTAGAAACCTCTGAAATAGAAAAAACCGATCGAAACAGCCTAAAATGCATTTTGGAGGTTACGGACAGTTCTGGGTGTGAGATGGACTGAT
>NC_033800.1:12305537-12372183 GCF_001876935.1 Asparagus officinalis | reverse complement strand
TATATACTTACTATATAATAATATATATATGACTATATATATATATTACGAAGAACACCAATAAATGTGTGTGTATAGATAATTGAGCTTAGAGTATATAACACACATAATATTAAATCCTTAAACTAAAATTACCCAAGCTAGTCTTGATCATTCGAATAAGCTCTTCTAGGTAATCTCTCGGATGAAGCTTTTAACTTGGCATCTTGAACTTTGAATAGCAAGGCTTCACGGGACATTCCGGCCAACCCTCTTTGGATATGATCGTTGAACGCTCTATTCCATCCTATCCATCACAACGTTGTTTTGCTCTACAAAACATAGGAATGACAAACACTTAGACAAACAACATTAGTAATAAATTGTTGTTAAACATCATCAAAACAGAAGGCCACAATCTCCCCCTTTTGATGATACAACACAATTTTACAAAAAGAGAATATGCCATGAAGGAAAAAGAATATTAATTTATTAATTCACATGATATAAACAAGAAAGAATATACTCATAATATTTCCTCCCCTTTGACATATCAAAAGGGCGACAAAAAGAAATATGAGAGCCGAAAGCTCCCCTTATCAATAAGCATACAGGTGAGTATCAGACAAGTATAGGCGCATTGCTCCCCTTATCAAAGAAGCCATAGTAGGATATAAGCAATAAAAAGATCATGTCAAAACATGTAGTAGCATAAAAATATGCTAACAATCCTTACATTCTCAAAACAAGATAATGAGAACACATAAATATATCAAGATGAACATTATTTGGTCACATTATCATAAAAGCCAATGTATAAAAATAGATTTATGAAAATCAAAAGAGAGGAAACATGAGAATCATGTAAAAAGTTTTTCAAATGAAACAAGTCAACCAATTGAAATTCAATAAATCAAGTTTTAAATCAAAACCGAACTGTTTGATCAATCAAGGAAATTTTGATTCAAACCACATATGGAATACATTATAAGGCACGAATAGATGATCCATAAGCACAAAACACATAAATATAATCATATAAGTGAATTATAATGAATTCAAAAGCAACAAATCAAAACACAATTTTTGAGAGAGGCCAAACAATTATATCAAGCCTCTTGAGCTTTGTTCCAACCATATTAATCATTTTAGCATCGGTAAACTTTGATTATAGGAAATAAACACGCCATAAACCGGAGGGTTATTAGAATACACACCTCTCATCAAAATTCAAACTAATAATCATGAAAGACAAAAAAGATTTGATAAAAGAAAATTTGTTTTCATAACCAAAATGATCATTAAAACATAATTTTAAAAACCAAGACAAAGAAAAATAAAAATACTAAAATTCTTGCGTTTTAAATCAATTTTGTTTGGTTACTCAAGTAATTTTAGGTACCAAAAAGCGTTTTAGGGAACATGCACACCCTATCATTTAGCTCAGGCCTAGGTTATAAACCTCTTAGGACATATGGTGCATAACATTCGGTTCAAAACAATATTCATTCAAATGACCCTTCCGATTTTCAATTTGTGCAAATGAAAGAGATCGCATTTGTTTGTGGACCATTAGCTCGTGACACGGGAATCATTTTGCAATAATAGATTTTTCTTTTAAAATTATTTTGCAATGAGAAACATCAATTTAAACAAAGGTGGTTTACTTGAGAAATTGGCAGTTGAATATTTATTCAAACATAAACAAGAACTTCGCCAAATGGCCAAATTCTACCGACAAAACATCACATTTTAAACTTTTGTGGCTTAATAAATCATTTGGCAAAGGTGAGTCTTTTCAAATCATGTAGCCAAAATTTTGCCAAATGGCCAAAACGTCCACAAATATAATTTAAAACACATGAGCATGCTATATGATGGACATGATGCAGTAATGTGCACGTGTATGTGATAAGAAGCCTTATGAGATGCCCACAAGAAGTATTGATATTACTATTTTGAGATTTTTGTGCATCATAGCAAAATTTAGATAAATGGCCTTACGACCACAAAATTGACACTTATAAACTTTGCTTATATATGTGGGCATGTGATATGGGATGTCTTAGATTGTGCGCGCATGAGACTAGCAAGTATATCCATAAGTTGTCTTGTGAATTATAATACATGTAGTAAGAGATTGAATTAAATAAGAATTTACGCGTTTTAACATCATTTCAACTCATCATTTAGGCAATATGTGCATTTTTATTAGAGTTAGAAATATATAGTCATCTATTAAAAGAAGCGTATTCATTTTGTCATGTTTCTTTTTACTTCTAACATGGCATTATCTCTTTCATGAGTTAGCTAGAAATGGATGATATCAATTTTCCATTTTCCAAAAATTAACATGTCTTTGTTTTCTTTAAGCATGATTTTTCTTTTGCAATGACATCCAATTTTGACCACTAGCTCCTTCATGGATCGGATTCTAAATTACATGCTTGCATTTTACATCAATTAAAAATCATTTGCAATTTGCTTTAAAGGCATGGCCAATAATTTTTTACTTAGCACAAGCAAGTCATCATTAGATTAATCACTAATAAGATTCGAACTTGCAAACTTCACGTTAGGGCCTATCGCCTAGTTGCTCGTGTGCATTGAAGTCTCCTTCATTAGAACTGAAGCGGGCATCCTCCAAAGCTTGTGGATCGCCTCCAAGTCTCCTTGATGCTTGCTTCAATAAATTTCCATAAGGTGTAACACTATCAAAAGAATCAAACTTGTTAGAATAATGAATTCAAATGTCCATTAATAAAACATTCTAACATAAGCTTGTTCATTAATAAAACAATTTTTCTTTTTTATCATGTTTGCTCCACTTGGATTTCTCCAACGTGGGCACAATCATAAGCCCACAATCAATGATTTCCCATAAATCGATTATTTTTGATTGAACAAATATTTTGAATCTAAAACACCATTGAGCATAGGGTGAAAAACATTGAATTTAGGGAGCAATACTAGAATCATAGCCTAACAATATGCATTCATTCATATTCCATGATTTGTAAAAATATGCAAGCCAAGATTGCAAAGCAATCAAAACAAGATTTAGCACAACAAGAATAAACTTGGAATCTTTAACTCAAGGGATTAGACCGTAAATCAAGAGCACCAAGCTCTGATTTACCAATTGTTAGACCCTAGAGGGGGGTGATTAGGGTCTTATGCTAATCTAATTCGATTAAATTACCAATTAAAAACTAATTAATAAGTTATCTTAGCAAGTATAAAATACAACAAAGATACGTTAAGCTAGGATAGCAATGATGAACAAATAAAATATATCCTATCAATGAGATATTACAAAAAATATGAGCAAGGATACTATGACTAAACACAGGGCTAAATAGTCTAACAAGATAGTTGATGAAAATAAATGAAGTAATGCACAATTAGCCGATATAAGATAAATGCCAAAACAATACGGCCAAAGACAAACTCAAACAAGCATTGATCACGGAGTTCGGACTTCCGTCCTACGTCCTTCCGCTCGCCCACTCCCGGGGGTGAGGAAATCTCACTATCACCGGGTTTCTACGTTCACCCGGAATAACGTTTACACCTCACAGTGTCGGTTTCAACGCTCACCGATTCAACGTCACTTTCTCACACACGGTTTCTAGCTCACCGAAAACCTCACTACACACATCGCCGTTTTAGCTCACCGAAAACCTCACTACACACTCCGGTTTCTAGCTCACGAAACCTTACAACACTTCACTATATAACAAATTATAAAATTTGTTCTCTACAATAGATGAAGAACGACAATGAAGCCACAATCATAGGTTTACAATCTCTCACCACCCAATCTATTATATATGTAAATATAAGCTCAACGCTGGGTGTGTTAACAAATGAGATTCAATCAAAACTTTACTCAATAGAACTAGCCAATAAAATTGATATGAAATTCAATAGTATAAAAATGCTTAGTGAATAGAGTTTAGGAAACTTCTCTATTTAACACAAAAGAGAGGATGAGAAGATTTTGAGCGATGGAATCTCAACTGGTGATGCAAACTCCTCTGTAACAGCAAACCCCAAAAACAAACTAAACAAACTCAAACCCTTGCTTAAAACTTTTCTTAAACTTGCGTGGGAGGTGGTGGTTTTTAAAAACTCTCTTATCAGTATTTGAAAAAACATCGCAGCAAGTGGGTATATATGACCACTCTAGAAATCTCGAGAAAACGCCCAAAACAGAAATGGACCAAAAGCCCAGCAAACAGCTCAGGAGAAAGGATCCGCTTAAAAGACACGGTATATGAAGCTCGGTCGACCGGAATTTTGCGGCGGGTCGGTCGGGACCGATGGAGAGCAAAAACTGACGGGAGTAGAAAACGGTTCGGACCATCGTCGGTCGACGCGGGGAAATGGTGCGCGGAGCGGTCGACCGATTGAGCTCGGTCGGTCGACCGACCGCTCGAATCGGACGACTCTCGGTCGGCGAAAATACTGACGAGGATGTCAGATTGACCGGACCGGTTCGACCGTGAGGGGCGGGTCCGGCGAGGAGGCTCGACGAAAAACTGACATGCCCAGAAAAAAAACAAGAGATGTTGATTTTAAACACTGTTTAAAATTATCAAATACAATTCCAAAAATGTAAACTGGTTGCCGCGCACCTCATGATCAGTGGCTCGGCCTGGCCGAGGTCACTTGAGGGTGGCTCGGATCGAGCCCACCCTCAAGGTGGCTTCGCTAAGGCTGAGCACCCTTTTTGAGTTGTGCTCGGCTTTGCGAGCCCCCGCGTCGGCTGTTTTTCCGATTTTTTCGAGTCGTTTTCCGTTGTTCTCGTTTGTTTGTTTCGGTTTGACCTGGGATCTGATTTGATGATCTGATTTGGCAGTTAAATTCGGTTCCCTATCTGGCAGAAGTAAATTCCGCTCTGAGTTCGAGTCGAAATTTGATTTGATTGATCGTGATTCTCCGAGTTTTTTGCCCCTGGGTTGGATGATTAGTTGGAGACTCTTCGAACACTTGGTTGATCCAACGCGAGGGATATGGACCGTATTTCGTTTACTTGTCGCGTTGCGATTTCGTCGATCTCGTGCCTTCGTTGGTTCGCCGGTTTTTGTGCCGAGCTTGGCTGTAAGATTGGACTGGATAAGGAATTTTTATTATGCCTACAGATACCCCCATCCAAAGTTTTAGGCCTCGTTCTTATAGAGAGTCTGTGGAATGATTTTTTTGGGATATTGAGAGTGTCCCCAACCTTCAGTCGGCATTGTAAACGGGGACCTTCGTGAATGGTCTGTTCTTGATTTCTTTATCATTTCAGGCTATTCGATTGCTTATGTCGAAATGTCTGTTATAAGGTTCCGGTGCTGACATTTTATTGTCTGACCGTTATGTCACCGAATTTCTTTGAACTTTGTGAAGTCGATTCTGATTTTATTTCATCTTTTAGCCTCGAACCATCGATTGTTTACAATGGGCGTCGATCCTTTTATCTTGAAGCGTGGTTATCTTGTCAGGAAGTTGTGTTGTGAGTTACCTTAAGAATATATATAAAAAACATTTCTCCAGAAACTCTCAACAAAAATTATAGGGAACAGTTATATAACTCAATATACTTTTTGGAGTATTAAGAAGCAGTTGTATACTAGTTTATACTTTTTTCGGAGTATTGATCCTAAACGACTGTACGCTGGACCGCAACTAGGGTTTCGAATGCGTACGTTGACTGTGATTGCAAGCATTTGGATCGCGGCGTTGTCGGCGTAGACCTAGGTTGAACGTCGTATGTGCTCAGGTAGACCAATCATTAAGTTGATGCGTCCAATTGACTTGTATATATTTGGAAATCTTCAGACACGGATGAGCTCCCATAATTAGAAAAATCCATGCATCATTTTACAACTAGTCCAACAACATTTTGAAAATATGAGATACGTTGTAATTTTGATGTCTTTGACATAAAACCAAACTTTTGAAACTTCTGATGAACTCGTTTTTGGTGGAGGACTTAGCTAAAACACTGTATTAAACTGATATTTGGAAAGTCTTTATAAACTAAGAATACAATATTTTCACAAAATGCCATATTCTATGCAATGCTTTTCAAAAACATAATAGAAATTATGGAAATATTTAGAATTTCATATTATATAACCATATAAAACTCAAAACTATGTATGTATTTTTTATAACTATATATGCATAGAAACCAAAACTTCATATATAATTATTATATATTTATATGAACTATAGTATTTATCTATATATATGAAGAAAACGCAATTAAATGTGTATGTATAGATAATTTGAGTTAGAGTATATAACACACATAATTATAAATCCTAAAACTAAATTACCCAAGCGTAGGATTTTGATCTTCAATAAGCTCTTCTAGGTAATCTCATCGCGATGAAGCTTTAACTTTGATACTTGAACTTTTTTTGAATAGCAGGCTTCACCGACATTCCTGCGCCAACCTCCTTTTGGATTGTATGATCGTTGAAGAATCTGATTTCCATCCATCCTCAACCCAACCGTTGTTTGTCTTACAAAACATAGGATGCACAAAACACTAGACACAACAACATTAGCTAATAAATTTTGTTTGCTTAAAATCATCAAAACAAGAAGGCCGAACAAGCTTGTACTTATAGGCTTTCGGTTGGGGGGGTTTTGCCTGGATAAGAATAAAGTGATTATGCGCTTATTTCAGTCAATAATGCGCTAATCACGTTTTGTAGATGATATCAAGCGTAGTTAGAAACCTCTAAATAGAAAAAACGCGATCGAAACAGTCCTAAAATGCATTTTGGAGTTACGGACATTCTGCTGTTGGTGAGATGGACTGATCGACCTGCCCCACGCGGGTCTGTGGATTCCGAGGTGCCTGCCATGCCGCGCGGCGTCGATTTTGATCCGACCCGCCGGCATTTATCACTGGGTCGGATGGGGTCTGACCTTAGCGACGCAGCGGACCGGGTCGGATTGATCCGACCCGCCGCTGTGCGGGTTAGTTTAAGATATTGTAGGCGTATAAAAATGCCTATGGGTTCCTACACACAGCTCGAGACGAAATGCAGACGATAAGTGTCATCATCCAAGTTAGGAAAGGATTATCTGGCCCCGTGAAAGCTAACGAATATACAAAGTGAGTTATTGGAGTGTACAAGTCACCGGAATGACGAAATACACAATACAAGTTCGGAGAAGTCAGAAAGTGTCGAACACCTCAAAGTGGACCGTAAAATAAAGAGACATTTAGACCATGCTACGATTTGAATCTGAAAAAGTTGAAAACATACAAGTTGTAGATCTCTTCGTCAGCTTTCCAACGCATCTTGAATTAGCTTAATCGGAGATCGTACGAAAGAGTTAAGGTTAAAATACCGAAGATGTCTCAAACCCGACCCGCGCTACAGTCCGACGCGCTACAGTCCGACCCGCTACAGTGTCCGACCCGCTACAGTTCCGACCCGCTTACAGTACCGACCCGCTACAATGTTCGACACACTACAGTCCGACCTGCGCTTACCATGTGTCGACACGCCTACAGTCCGACACCGCTACAGTGTCCGACCCGCTACAGTGTCCGACCCGCGCTACAGTGTCCGATTCGCGTAAAGAAATGAAGTTTTGACTATGCTGTGATTTGAATCTGTAAAATCTCAAAACATAAAAGTTGTAGATCTCTTTGTTATCTTTCCAACGCATCTTGAATCAGGTTAATCGGAGGTCATACGAAAGAGTTAAAGTCAAAATACCGAAGATGTCTCAAACTGACCCGCACAGCGACAAGTCGGATCAGTCCGACCCGCGTGGCGGCGGGTCGGATCAGTCCGACCCATGCCCACGCGGGTCACATCAGTCCGTCTCGCGTCCATGCGGCGGCGGGTTGGATCAGTCCGTCTCGCGCCCAGAACTGCCCGTAACCTCCAAAATACGTTTTTAGGTTGTCTCGATCGGTTTCTTCTGTTCCAGAGCATCCTAACCGACTTGATATCATCACCAAACGTAGTTAGGCTGTTGTTAACTGAAGATAGAGCCAAATCACTTGTTCTTATCCTAAAACCCGCATCCGGAGCCCTATGAATACAAGCCTAGGGCCTCCTTTCAAGGGGGACGAATTATTATCAAGACGTGGATGTGCTGCTGGATTGAGGAGTCAAGAAGCATGAATTTCAGCGAAGGCAAATCAGATCTCGGCGAACTTCGGCATAAAGAATGAGCTATTCGAAGGATCTGAACCCCGTTCGTCCGTCCCTTGAGATTAGGCTTGGTCTTAATCTCGAGAAGAGCCTTGATTTCGCTTGGTCGATCTCAGCGCTTCAAATCAAATACTTTCTCGGTGAAGGCGAAGCTCTGCCGAACTTTCCATCAACCGGATCCAGATCTAAGGTGGTCCACGGATAAACCCCGGTACAGGCCAAGATCCTACGCAAGCAGAAGACCGATAAACGATCTCTGCGTTTGTTTTGATGAGAGTTGTAACTTTTTATTTTCATTGTGTAAAATTCTTATAAAAAGGCAATCTTTTTGTTTTCATTGTAACGACTAAAGTTGTAATGAATACCGCAATGAATACAATAATTAATTTTCGACGCAAACAGATATATTTGGTATTTTGGTCTTAACTCGCTCGTCCAATGTCGGATTGAGCTCGTTCAAGATGTGTTGGAAAGCTAACAAAGATACCTACAACTTTTATCTTTTGAGTTTCTTCAGATTCAAATTATAGCATGGTTTAAATGCCTCTTTTTTTGTGGGCCACTTTGAGGTGTTCGACACTTTCTGACTTCTCCGGACTTGTATTGTGTATCTCGTCATTCCGTTAACTTGCATGCTTTGTTAACTTGTTTCATACGCTCGTTAGGTTCTTTATGTCACTTGAAGCTGACCCACACACGCGATCTGACTGATGAGTGCGTTCGGTCACTTGGAGCTGACCTGCGCGCGGTGCGCATTTTGGATCTGCTTGACAGGCACGTCGGGCACTTTGGTTCTGTCTGACATGCACGTCGGGCACTTTGGATCTGCCTGACAGGCGAGTCGGGTACTTTGGATCTGCTTGACAGGCACGTCGATCACTTTGGATCCTCCTGACAGGCGTGTCGAGCACTTTGGATCCGCCTGACAGGCACGTCAGGCACTTTGGATCCGCCTGACAGGCACGTCGGGCACTGACGAGTGCGTCTGGTCATTTGTGGCTGACTGACGCGCGCGGGCTAACCGACATGTGCGTGTTGACGAATGTGCGCACGTTGACTGACGTACGCGCATTGACTGACGTGCGCGAGCTAACTGACGTGCATAGCGGCCAATTGGATAATTCTTCTTGAATCGTCCACTCTTTGTTTCGAGCTGTGTGCGGACACCTATAGGCATTTTTTTGACACATACAATCGTCGTTTTGTAATCTTTGGTTCAGCTCTTTGATGTGTGAGAGTCGTCAGGTTGTAACTCTCACTGTTGATTGTGAAGACTATTGATCAGAGCTTTCATCGATTATTGTAAAGATCGTTAGATTGTAACCTTCATCGATCTACATGAAAGTCTTCAAATTATAGTCTTCTGAAAGCCGTCAAATTGTAACTTCCATCATATTAGTGTTTGATAGGGATCAACTATCTGTAGTAATTTTTAGACAGCCTACAGTGGGTTGTAACCAAGTCCCGTTGGTGTGAAGTCTTAGAGTCAACAACAGATGGAATAAGTGTATTGGCAAAAAGGTAACCCATTGTTCTATTTTCGGTAGGGTTCTTTCTTGTGTTTGTGCTGAGATCACGGTAGTTTGAGACACTTCATTGGAGAGGAAACATTGGGGCCACGAGATGAGATGATAGTTTTGATGGGTCATTCCTTCCTAGAGGAGGATCAGCGTTGGTTGTCAAGCATTGGATTGCAGAGGAGTTTTAGAGCTTCGACATATTTAGGTCATCTTAGTCATAGGTTGCCGACTGCTGCATGTTGAGATTTTGGATCTAGTGGAGCTGCTTCAGATTTTAGGTTACGTCGGATATTTGGTTGTCTAATATTTAGTCACATCGAGGTTGTGAGATTTGATCTGATAACACATTTAGGATTCAGAGGTGTGTTTGATTATCAGGTATTGGTCTCTGATTTTGTTTTGAGTAGGTATGTCATATTTTACTCTCGACAGATGAAGAGTGTTGATCAGATTGTTGGGATATCATAGCGGGTGGAGGGTGATGCTACTTCACGTTGGGTAGAGATTACTCTACATATTTCAGATCATACTACATCATTTAGGATTCTAGCTGAGATGACACAGTTTGGGGATCATATTGATGTGGATGCAGATGATGAGTTGGTTGATTCGAGTGCAGCTGGTGGACATAGTTCGAATTTTGATATGGTCGTTAATTCATCTCAGTTAGAGGTGTTTAGTTTATTTTATTTTGGGGCCATTGGGAGAGCTATCAGTCACAGATTTATTGGTGAACAGTTGAGAACTCTTCTATTTGATTGAGGGTTTTTGGAGGCCATTGGGTGAACTACGTGAAGGCTTGATTCTTTGGGCAAGAGGATACGTAGGTAGTCATTTATAATACACCCGGTTTGATGAGTTGATATCGACATTTGGAGAGTGATCACATTCTTATTTGGGTCTCGACTTATTGTGGATTGAGTCTGTTGTCGTGGTTTTGTTCCACTTCGTACTAGACGCAACAAGTGAGACGTTTGGTTGCTATTGGTGTCGGCTTAGTTTTGGAAAAACTTCGCCGAGGTGGAGATTTGTGGAGAATTCAGATTTTGGTCCAGATTTTGTGTCATAAGTCGCCTCATGCACAGGCATAAGTCAACTTATGGTAAGTTGACTTGTGCTTGTGCACGAGTCGACTTACAATCTGTTCTGAAATTTTTATTTTGCGCTCGGTCAAGTCGACTTATGGCGACTGTTAAGTCAACTTATGGTAAGTCGACTTGTGCCCTCTGTTAAGTCGACTTACGATCTGTTCTCCAGTTGGTGTTTTTTGCTCTACCAAGTCGACTTATAGCCTCTGATAAGTCGACTTATATCAGGTTTTTTGTACAGTTTGAGTTCCTATTTGGATTCTATTTGGGTTTCCGTTTTGATATAAATAGGAACACGATTTTGAGAGTTTTAAAGGCTTGTTATGGGGATATTTGGAGCACAGAAAAGTGGTATTTTCTGAGCTATTAGTTAGGGTTTTTGTTTGGAGAGAATTAGAGATTTGTTGGTAAAATTAGTTGGTTGGTTTGAGTGATTTGTAATCTCAGTTTGTACACTTCTTCTCTATTAGTGAAAACCTCATCACTTTCTTGTCCTGTGGATGTAGGCAACTTGCCGAACCACGTAAAATTTGGTTGTTTGTGTTTGTGACGTTATTTTGGTTTGTTTAGTCTCCTCTCGGCGTTTGGTTTGGTTCCTCAAAGCACATCGGTATTGGCTTCCGCACGCAAGAGCAAGCTCACAAGACTAGTTGCTTACTTGCTTAGCTCCACCCATCAACCTTTACCCAAATGGTAGTCATCTTTATTAATGCTAATCAGATGACTTTAACGAATATTAAAGGCCAAAATCAAAAACAGTGAAAGAGAAAGTTCAACCTTCAAAAAGATTACTCATGTGCCTTGCAAATAAACCATGTGATCAAATGCACAAGATAATTCTGAAGTCCACCAAGAAATTTTCAAGTCTATGAGCACGAGACCACTTAAAATTTTGTCTACGTCTCTTCCACCACCCTACTTCAAATGTCGGATCACAGCTGTCGATTTGGATCCAAAGCTGATTAGTACGTTAATCCATAAAACATAAAATGTTCATTGTAACTTTAAAGTTTTGTTGAACCGAGAAAGACTTCTAACTTAAATTCAAATAATATCGACCATATATTTAAAACAAATTTGAAATATATAAACATATACATTGACTTAATTAATACGCGTGTTTGATTACATATTGTTAAATATTGCTCATCTAATCATTACACCAAAACTCTAAAATTATGATGAGGGTCAAAAAGTATATTTATATAATCTAACATTGTCTGTGAAGGATGAATACCCTTTTAATAGGCCAAAATCTAGATGCATGCAAAGGCCGTCAATTTTTTAAAAATCCACTTTAAATTCATGGCTGGTTGTTCTAATAGTAACTTAAAGTTAGCAGGTTTTTAAAATCAAGAGAAAATTTGGTAACACAGTTGATCGCTACAAAACTCACCTCATTGCAAAAGGCTTCAATCAATATGAGGGTGTTTATTTCCATGAAACATTTAGCCCGGTCATCAAACCTAATACCATCCGTGCCGTCCTCTCTCTTGCCTTATCGAGCGGGTGGCAACTTTGACAATTCGATGTCGAGAACACACTCCTGCATGATCATCTAAATGAAGTTATCTTTATGAAATAACCTCCAGGTTTTGTTGATCCTCTCCATTCCATTTCCATATATATATATATATATATATATATTTATATATATATATATATTTATTTATTTATTTATAAGTGTATCAGAACTTACAAAACTGGGAGAGAATTGGAAACGAACACAGAAAAAAGAGGTAGGAGGAGGACTCTGTCGTCTCCTATCCCTTGATCTGCAGCTCACTTCCAAGTCTCCGAAGTACATATAAAAACAGATGTATCTTAGCTGAACTTTTAGTTATATAGAACTAACAAAAAGCAACAAAAACACAAATTAACCATAATGTACTTTGTAATTAACTGTTTGCTGAAATCACAAAAGAGCTAGTAGCACTCAGGTACACTGTGCCTGAATATGGGGTAGCCTGGTGTTTGTTGGAAAAAATTGCAAAGAAGAGAATAAAGAAAATTGACTTGGATTCCTTTGATCTCGATTACAACTTGATTACAAAAGAGGAGAGAACGAATTTGATTCTCTCCTTTGTTTAAAACTGGGTTCTTCTCGGTAGCGATGGAATGCCTCCTTCGATTGCTCGCGTCGAAATTGCTCTCCGTTGACGATCCGACCGTCTTCTATTTCGTGGGAACGATGAACTTCTGTGGAAAGTTTTATAAGTAACTCTTCAACGAGTTTAAGAACTCTGAACGAGTTAGAACTCTGTGAATAGAGTTGTTAGAACCAAAAATTCGGTTAATGATCAAGCTGTTATTCTGTTGTTGAAGAATCCTCTCAGATTTGATCTTCTGAGTTTGATTCAAAAATCATATCTCCAAGGATTTCGCTACTGCCGTTGAATCGCCAAAACCTGAGTGGTTGAGATCTTCCCCCTCCGATCTTTGCTAACTCTTCTGTTTGTTTTTAGAACTGAAAATCTCCAACCTGTACGGTTTTGATCTTTTGAATCCAACCTGTGCGGTTCAGATGCCAAAAATCCCCCCTCCTGCTCCGTTGGGTTTGTTGAGCTTTTATAGGGGGGTAAGAGGTTGTAACTGACCCCTATATCCGCTCCTACGTGGGCGAACATCCCTCAGAACGTGGGATAAACGGTTTTGGAACCGTTCGACTCATGTTTGAACGAGTCAAACGCCCATTCTGGCGTTCAGAACCTAACTTCGTGTCTTAGGATTGAGACGCGAGGTTGGGTGTTAGCTGAACACCATTGAACGCGAGGGTCAATCGCGTTTAGCTTGTTGCCTGCTTGGAAACGCGAGGGTCAGTGTTGATTGAACCCCTATGAACGCGAGGGTCGCTCACGTTTGGCTTATGCCTTGGAGACGCGGGGGTCGCCTGCCTTTCCATATTTGTAACGCGGGGATGACATCCGCGTTTCAGAAGGAGCTTTTTGACTTGTAGCTTCTTCTGTGAAGCGTTGCGAGGACCGTTGTTCAGTAATCCTAGCTTTAGCTGTTGTAGGGTATGAAAGTTGTCAGATTGTAACTTTCACTGTAGAATGTGAAGACTGCTGAATAGAGTTTTCATCAGTTGTCGGAAGTGTCGTTGAATTGTAACTCTTCTCGATCTATGTGAAAAGTCCTCTATTTGCCGCTTTCGATTGTCGACCCGAAACTATTTGATTGTAGCTTTCATTGTGAGAGCTTGACGGGAATCAACATCCATAGTGTCTTGAAGACGAATATTTGCCCACAGCTCTCTACCAAGCAACTCACCACCTAAGTCCAACCTCTTCTTTCTAAAATCATTACACTGCTCATCAGCATCTCCAATAGTTGCTAATAATACTATTCATGCTGTTGTCGCAGCCATCAAGATCAATCATCTCAGAAGTGAGGTCGTGTTTGTGGCGATTATGGAGTTGCGGATGCAGTGATTGGGAAGTCATCTGATTGTGACCTCCATTGTCGGAGCTTATTTGGATCAGCTATCTATCGTGATTTTTAGACAGCCTACACCTGGATCAGTTTTCCTCCTAGAAGTTATCGCCAACTGCATCTTCAGAACTAGATTTGGCTAATTCCTTCAAACCAAGATTGATAGCTACCTTATGCATCCTGCTTGATTTTTTGTTGGCTAAAGTTCCTACCCAGAATAGAATAAATCTAGCAATGTTAGATGTTATTTGCTGAGGAGTAACTTCAATATCATTGAAAATGAGATTGTTGTGGCGATTCCATATCCACCAACAGAAGCATGGGAGCATGACCCTCCAAATGGCTTTAAGGTCGTTACTGAACCGAGGTTACTCCTAACTGAAATCAAGGAGTCCATATCCTGAGGTCAGTTCCCTATTGAAACTTGGGGAAGAAGTATGGACCATGCAAATGAGGTGAAGGGGCAACTGATGAAAAGATGGTCATGAGACTCTATACCTTGATTGCATAGGGGGCAGCTGATATCGCCATTCCACCCTTTTTTGGTCAATATATCTCTGATTTGCAGTTTTTATTTATTGAGGATCCAAAAGAAGACCTTAACCTTCAAGGGGGGTATGGGATTTCTAGATGAAGTTATGTAGATGGGAGAGGGTGCCTCCGTGGTTGGTGATAGAGTAGAAAGACTTAACTGAATAAGAACCCATGGGATTATGAGGACACTATATGCTATCTTGGACTGAGCAGCCTACGAGTTTGATGGGCTCCAGGTGAGAGAGGAGTGTTGTGATCTCGGATCTATCCTCTGATATTATTCCTCTTTTGAGGGTAGGGTGTCATCTCCAAGAGTTGCAAAGCATGAGTCCTTGTGATTGAGTGGAACAGGTATGAGAAAAAGCTAGTTGATGAGCCCTTGGGAAGAGACTGCTGAGAGAGTTGGCACATGCTTATTTGTCTAACCAGAATCTGTAAGTTTTTCCATCACCTAGATTCCATCGAACATGACTAAAGAAAGTGTGATGAATAGAGTATAATTCATGGATTAGTTTAGAAGCAGAAACTTTGGGAGGGTAGACTATGGGGTTGTAATTGTTATTAGAGTATATGTAGAAGATGACTTTGCTTATGAAAGTGTTCCTGTCAAGGATTTTTTAAATCCATTTTGATAGAAAGGCGTGGTTGAAAGATTGAATATCAATAACAGCTAGTCCTCCTCCTTGTTTGGTTTTGCAGACATTATCCCATTTGACGAGACATTTAGAATTCGAGGTTTGCTAGTGACCACTCCATAGGAAGTTTCTCCTAATTCTATCAATGGCCTTGATGAGCCAAACAGGCAATTTGAAGAATGGCATAAAGCATAATAGGAGAGAAGAGAGAACAGAATTTAGCAGTGTAAGACGACCTCTGATGGACAAGGATTTATTTTTCCAAAGGGCTAGTTTTTTGGAGAAGGAATCCAAGAGGGGGAGTGATCCTTTCTTCAAGGGGAGACCGAGGTAGGAGAAAGAAAGAGAGCCTACTGAGCAATTGATGATGTTAGCTAGACGGGCTCCTCTGTGAGGGATTTTACCTAGATAGAAGAGGTTGGTTTTGGTGTAGTCTTTGGTGCTCTTTGTATGGTCTTAAAAGGCATCTCGTGCATGGTTCACACGTCTGACCTTTAATGACTCAGCTTTGTAGGGTCTCGATCTAACCCTTCTCTCTTCATCCTACATATGGCTACCTATCATATATTTATGCCAATCTATGTTGATGATGTTATCCTTACTGGAGGTTCTCACACTCCAATCTCCGAGCTTTTAATGGTTAAAGGGACAAAATTTAACACAAATGCTATTCTTTTTCTTAGAGCTAGCTTCAATTTTCATCTCTAAATACTAATTTCCAGAATTAAGGAATAATTGATATTTATGTCTAGTTTCATTAGTGTTTATTTTCAAGTTTAAAAGCTTGTAAGGTTTGTAAGGTTAATAAAAAAGAGTTTGTAAAGTTTGTGAAGCTAGTATTGGAAAGTGATCGTGCCAAATCTAGAGTAGATAGGCTTTAAACAGAAGCTAAGAACTGATTTTAACCTGAAAGTTATAGCTACTAGGTATTGATCTAAACTCTTACTTTAAACACATCACTCTTTCTTATCCTATCAATTGCGAGACTATACTCACATATTAATAATCTCAATAGCTAGAAGATGAACTTTAGAAGATTAGATGCAATATTTTATCTCAAATTAGTGTTACTGACATTAGAAGGATTAAATTTCAGATACATAGATATTAGATTACAGAGATATAGAGTTGATGTAAGGACATAAAAAATTGAAATTTTTTTATTTGTTTTTCATTGTTCTGTGTTTTATAAAGAAGGGACAAATTGCATGACATGCTTATAATAGGAAAAAGGGATCGAAAGTGGTAATGACATTATTTTTGGCATAATTATTTCACTCTTCCTTGAATAATAATAACCTAATCATTTTGAATGCACTCACCATATTTAAAGGGGACACTCTTAATTATGAACTTGGATCCTCTCCACTAGAGAAAAGTAGTGGAGAGTATATTGCTTTTAATTCCAACCGTTGATTATCTAATGGATAACAATCATACATTCTAAATCTAACTCATCGTACGCTCTTTTATTGCATTCATTCCTAGTTTGCATTCAAAAGAAAAAGCATAGTCATCCATCAGTTAATTAATGGTTATGTTTAAATAGTTGTACCTCTACTATTTTTCTTAGTGGTGAAGAGGATCCAAATCCATTCTAACCTAATCCTTGTAAATGCCTATGCCATAACATTAGAGAGTGTAGGCATCAAAAATTACCTATAGGTCTCCACGAACAGCTCGGTATTAAGAAAAGATGATGAACGTCACTATCCAGTTCACAGAAGCTTAATTGACATCGACGAATGCTTAAAGTGAATCGACGAACTACGTGAAGTAACGGAGTTTCAAAATAACGAAGACACGAACTGATCGGGAGCCCCGCGTTGCTTACAAAAGGCGAAACACCGCTCATATCCCAGCTTAATCCACAAAGATCTAATCATCGGAGATTATAGAACTCGTCGTTGGCTTTCCAACATACTTTGAATCACTCAAATCCGAGTTTGGATGAAGAAGTTACGGCGAAAACGAACAAGTGTGCAAAACGAAGCGTCTCAGCCTGAGTTGAGACACCCCGAGGTGTCTCGGCCCAACCGAGACACCCCGGCCAAGGCCGAGCCACCCAAGGGTGTCTCGGCTTCGCTGAGACACCCAAGGGGGTGTCTCCAGCCCTAAAAATCGGTCGTTATGCTATTTTAACCGCCTGGACTTCCTTGGAGCCTATAAATACAGCCCCAGGATCCTTATTTTTTCAGATCTAGAATTTTGGAGAATTGGCGAAGCCCTGCCGGATTGAAGATTGATCGAGTTCTTCAACACAGGAGAGAAAGGTTCTTCAGATCTATATCACCCGTGTCCGTTCCTTAGGATTATCCCATTGCGGTAATCTTAAAAAGAGCAATTATCTCGCCGTTGTTGAGATAAGTGCTTATGCTTCTAGATTCCTTCACGAATCGACGAAGTATTGGATCTGATCTGATTGTCAGGTAGTCCACGGATATTGATATCCCCGTCACCGGCCAAAAACCCACGAAAGCAAGAGACGACGAACGGATCTTGCGTTATTTTCGAGAGAGTTGTAACCCTTTATTTCTTTCTTTTGTTGAGTATTTGAATTCTTTGTAAATAATTAAGATTATAATGAATTCAGCAATGAAGACAACTTTCAGCGAAAACAAACTGATGATCACAGTGGGAGCCAACAGCCTCGCTGCCGAGGCTGTCGTGACGCAACCGGTAATCAAGATCTGGGTGAATGAAGAGATCGAATATGAATTCGATCAGCAAAAGTTTGAAGAGTACCTCTCTTCCTCCTCCCCCAGATCCGCCTCTCCAAACAGGCGCAGAAAGGTCTCCTCTTCTAGAAGCACTCGCGGGACTTCAGGCTTGAAGATCAAAGATCCCCTTGCCGCCGTTGCACCCACGCCCCGCGACGCCTCTGCGACGTCTAAAGAGGTCGAAGCTATAGATCCGGACTTCTCCTCCACCATGAAGATAACTGATGAAGGCGCTCCAATTTTGTCGAAGAGGGCGCACCAAAGACGGCGTCAACACCTTGCGCGACAATTGGCCAAGGCTTCAGAGTCGACGGACGGGATCCGCTATAATGAGGATCTGAAATCTAGGCAGCGCCGAGAGCAACAACGGCGAGCAACCAACCCCTCCTCCAAGACGAAAATAAACGAATGGGTTCGTGTCAAAAGGACCCGTTCCACCCTTGAGGAGCGAATCAAAAAGCGTCGCGCATTGCTCACGCATGCCCAAGTCCTCCTACAGAAAGCGAAAGAGATGCAGAAGGAAGAGACAGTTAGGAAGTCGCCCAAACACAAACAGGTGTGGGTGCCAAAGGCGAAATCAGTGCCTAAAGCAAAAGTGAACGAAGTCGCTATCCGGCCTTCGTCAACTTTAGATCCCGTCTCCCCTATCCCCGCACCTCCGACAGAGCCGTGTGGTAGCGTGGATCTCACCAGATCCAGAGTTCCTTTGAGAGATCGCCTCGGTCCTCTACCTGAAGATCGAGGTAAAGCACCCGTGAAGGAGCGATTGGGATCATCAAAAGGTTCCCAAACAATAATTCAGACTGGGGGTTGTACCAATCACCCTAAGAATAATATTAAAGGAAAGGCTCCTATTACCGACCGCATTGGATTGTTATTGAAGTTCGAGAGCCCGTTAGAGTTTCACGCTCATAAAAGCGTAAATCTGAATGAGTGACTCTTGGGGACGCCAATAAAGCGTCGTATCCCCAGAGGGAAATATATTTGTCCAATGATGATGTTATACCTGGGAGATCATGCCAACACTCTATGGGTTACTCCAGTCATCAAACTGACGAGTTGTACTATAGGGCTGGGGGTACGAATAAGTCCCAAAAAAGAAATATTCAAGATGCAGATTCTCACTATCCATGTGCCAATATAATCAAGGTGGTATTATCAGAATGCTGTTGTTCTAAAGCCCTACGAAGAGTTTCGGTGTTTGAGAGAATCTCCACCAGAACGTCCGAGGCTAAACCAAGGCACTTCCGTAGGAGGAAGAGTTTCGGTGTTTGAGAGAATCTCCACCAGAACGTCCGAGGCTAAACCAAGGCACTTCCGTAGGAGGAAACCTGCCCTTCAAGATGATGAAAACGTCCGAGGCTAAACCAAGGCACTTCCGTAGGAGGAAACCTGCCCTTCAAGATGATGAATTTCCAGATGTATCCGTCAATATGACCGGGAGAGGGAAGTCAACACAACATTTTAGTCCGGATCAGTTTGCCGCAGTGTCCCAGCGTATAACTCGATTGCGATCGGGGACCAGTAGACGAAAGGATTACCAAAGAAAGCAAAAGGGACTTCCTTCAGATGATGAAACCTCGGATGCTTGCTCGGATGTCTGCTCGGATGCTTACTCAGTGATGGCTTCCGATGACACCGCATCGAGTGCAGGACAACCCTACGAATCACTCATGATTAACGCTGAGCAAGTAGCTAAGATTCTTGAGGATGCTTTAGCCAAGCAAAAAGATAGTTTTAAATTTGAAATGGAAATGGCTATGCAGCAAATGAGAGAGATGCATGACCAGCAGATTGCGGCGCTGACGAATCAACAGGGAGAGTCCAGCCGCCGCAATAATCCCAGTCAGGCGGATAGTGATCGAGAGGTGAATGAAAACGCTAATATGGAAACCTCACCCATTGATAATAATGCTGGGGGTGGACCCTCAGATGATAATAATACGAAGGATGACCATATCACTTCTCCCCAGAATCGTTCGAAGAAAGATACGAGCGAGGATAAGAAAATAAGGGACTTGGAGAGCAAGATCAATGCGTTGATGAGTGCTCAGGAGATAAAGAAGTCTAGAATACCATGTTCGTATCCGAGACAATGGGAATCAATCTCGTACCCGGCCAAGTTCAATTTGATCAATTTCACACCGTTCGACGGAAAGGGTTCTCCTACTCAGCACTTAATATACTTTAAGTCT
Source organism: Asparagus officinalis (assembly GCF_001876935.1). NCBI lineage: Eukaryota > Viridiplantae > Streptophyta > Magnoliopsida > Asparagales > Asparagaceae > Asparagus > Asparagus officinalis. The sequence goes on along the minus strand of NC_033800.1, from coordinate 12,351,900 downwards.
CATTTGGGAATAATCTCCGGCAACGAACCCTTAATGGTGCGGTCATTCGTGGGCACTCTTCACGGAGCAGCCTTCGATTGGTATCGTCGCCTCAAGCCAGGAAGTATTAACAGTTGGGACAACATGGAGGATATGTTCCTTACAAATTTCTTCGATGACGACACCGAAGTTTCAATAGGAACGTTGATCGATGAGAAACAGAAGAACGGAGAGTTGGTGGAGAATTTCGTGAAAAGATTCAAGAATAAAGCAATAAATTGTCGAGATCTGGTTAGCGAGGATTTTATTTTTGAGACTTGTCATAACAATCTTTCACTAGACATCCTCGAAGCTATGGGAATGGCACCGCCAAAGACTTGGAAAGATTTGAAAGTGCGAGGGGAATGAGCCGAACGATTCCTTAAAAGGAAAAAGACCGAGAGGGGTCAGACGGCAAATAATACTCCGCAACAGAATTTTGTCCCTAAAGGGAAAGGAAAAGCGCAAGCAAACGCAGTGGACGCAAATCAAACGTTCGAAGTGTAATCGCAGCCGCAACAGCAGCAGCAAAAAGCACCTCAGTAGTCATGGTGGCAACAACAGCCTCAGAAATAGAAGGATTTGGAACCAAAATTCCTGAAGGTTTACTCGTTCAAAGAGGATGAAGTTCCTGGTATCTTCAAGTACCTCATAGAAAATAACAAAATCAAGTTGCCTCCGATCCAGGATCAGGAAGATGCTAAAAGGGTTAATGACCCGAAGTATTGCGCATTCCACAGAGCAGTTCACCATCCCACCAAGTCGTGTTACGCCTTGAAAGATAAGATCCAAACTTTGATTGATGTTGGGGTCATCACTATGAAGCAACCTAAGGAGAAGAAGGTGGGTGCGAACGCAGTGTCGATTAGCTTCGGATCTGTTCCCTTGAACTGGTTTCAGCCTGAGCCAGTAATAAACGCGACAGTGAAGACCGTGAACGACGATCCTCACAAGCAACGCCAGAAAGGACTTGTGCCACACACGGCTCCAAATGGCAAAATTCTTTGGGTTCACCCCGATCTGATTGGAGACGAACAATGGACTGGATCCTCTTCCAAGAAAAGGTCAAAAGGAAAAGGTAAGTCTTGTTGCGGAGCCTCTGCTATTCCAGGAGAAGATGACGACAGAATTCCTGCTTTCCCGCTTTCTGAAGATGAACATGAAACCTTTGTAATGCGGAGCGGGAATGAATATTATTTCAAGTATCCGGATGCTTTCGAGCAATTAGCTAAGCAGGGGGTAACCAAAACCGTTCCTTCCAAGACATTAACGAAAATGGGAATTGTCACGACTCCCCCAACACCTGTAGTTGCAGAGAAGATCCAACAAAAGCAAAAAGGGAAAGAACCCTTATGCTAAGAAAGTCAAAACCCGAGGCAGTCTCGATTCAATCATCCGATTGGGAAAGACAAACCGGGAAATTCAAGCTCTCCACCCCATTTCGATATTATGGCACAGTTGGCTAATATACCGGCTAGAATAACCCTGTATAAGCTGTTGCATCTTTCAAAGGACACAAGGGAAGCGTTACAAGAAGCCTTAGCTAATTCTGAAGCTTTCTTGACCTGAATCAAGCCATCTCCTGAAGAACCGGAGCCGTTAGTCCAACAATGCAATCTCGCGGCACACCATTTTCCCTGCATTTCCTTCACCAAAGAAGACATGCAGATGAAGAATTCAAAGCATGACCGGCCCTTATACTTCACCGAGCATATTGGCTCCAGTGTTGTCAACCGGATCCAAGTCGATCCGGGTTCCGCTGTCAGCATTATGCCACTCTAATTGATGTATAATCTCGGAATATCGGCTAGTAAGCTAGTCTCTACGGGCACTACGATCTACGGATTCAACACTAGTGGGTTCAGACCATTGGGAAAGATTCGAGTGAAGTGCCAGATCGGGGATTTGAAGTCATAAGTCACGTGCTACGTGATTGACGTGGAAACCTCCTTTAACTTACTGTTGGGTTGACCCTGGATCTATGGTAATCCTATAGTCTCATCAACTCTTCATCAGTGTCTCAAATACGTGGACACCAATAATGAAGTCAAGACAGTGGTCGCGGATAAGCAACCGTTTAAGGGATTGGAGAACTATTTTACCGATTCCCTTCTATACGGTGCCGAATCCGATACTGAACCATTGGCCCAAGGAACGGATAGCGGGGATGAAGCTGATACCAAAGCTGGGTATGATTATGATGGTGGTTTTGTACTTAATGATATTGTACCCATTGTAATCAATCTTGACGATGAAGAATTGTCGAAAAGTAGTTGTAACTGGCAACTTGCCGAGGAAATATCAATAAATGATGGTTTAGAGTACTCGTTGTATCTTGATAATATCACTAAGGAGATGTATGATAACCCTGACTTGTATATGCCACTTCAATCATTTTGCATGATAAAAAAGCAGGTACAGGATCCATGCGGAACGACACTTGTCATCCCTACAAAGACAGGGGGTGAAAAGGTAGTTATCTATGGTAAAGGAAGAGAATCTCTGATACCAGACCACTTCTTGGAAGAAGAAGACAATCATGATTAACCTGTCCCTCATCTATTTAGATATAACACAAAAGCACGTGGTCTCATGGAGAAGTATGGATATGACTTCACGCTCGGAGAAGGTCTTTGCTTTGGTCGAGGTCCGCGAGTTCTGTCTCGAATGGCCTATGTACCAAAAGGAAAACCCGATGATTATTATCGCCACAGAAGAGGTTTAGGCTATGTCTCCTCATCCGACGACGAGTGTTGCTGGCAAGTCATTGATCAAATTGTTAACAAAGCTAAAACAGATATTCTTCTGATTCTTCAGCTTGGGATTCTGACGCTAGTCTTGGAGAAATGTTTAAAAAGCTAATGTCGAATATGGCTACGGTTGACCCGGCGATAATAGAGGAAGACGATCAAATATCAACTTGGGAAGATCCTTGGGTTCATCACTTGAATATGCAGTACGGTGATAGGTTTGAACAAAGAGAACCTCCTACCGAAGATCAAGTAGTCCAAGTGAATATGGGTAACGAGGATAATCCGAAGCCAATATTCATTAGCGACAGCCTCCCACCGGATGACAAAGAAGAGTTAATCTCTCTTATCAGGGAGTACATCGATGTGTTCGCCTGGAATTATGAAGATATGCCAGGGCTCGATCCAAATGTAGCAGTGCATCATCTTAATATTAAGCTGGATGTCAAACCTGTCAAACAACAATAAAGGCGGTTTCATCCACAAATGATGGAGGCAATCAAGTCCGAAGTTAAAAAGCTTGTTGACTCGGGCTTCGTCAGGGAAGAGCAACATCCCGAATGGCTTGCCAATATTGTGCCGGTCCTTAAGAAGAATGGGAAAATCAGGGTTTGTATCGACTTTAGAGACCTCAACGCTGTCTGCCCAAAAGACGATTTCCCTCTTCCCATCACAGATATCATCATCGACAATACGTGTGGGTTCGAAAGAATGTCCTTCATGGGCGGGTTTTCTGGTTATAATCAAATAAAGATGCATCTGGATGATGAAAAGCATACCACGTTTAGAACACCCCTCGGCGTTTTTTGCTACACAGTCATGCCCTTTGGCTTAAAGAATGCAGGTGCCACGTATCAGAAAGCTATGTCAAAGATTTTTCAGGAACATCTCCGGAAGACTGTCAAATGCTATGTGGACGATCTAGTCGTAAAAAGTCATGACAAGAATGATCACATCAAAGACTTGAAGATAATGTTCGATCTGATGCGGACCCATCAGTTGGAAATGAATCCTACCAAGTCTTTCCTCGGAATGTCCAGCGGCAAATTACTTGGATTCGTCGTTACCACCAAAGCTATTCACATTGACCCTGATAAAGTAAAGGCAATTAATGAATTGCAACCTCCTAGAAACCTCAAGGAGCTCAGAGGATTGCAAGGGCGGTTAGCTTATATCCGTCGGTTCATCTCGAATCTCTCAGGAAAATGTTAACCATTCTCCAAACTCACAAAGAAGGGTGTATCATTCGTATGGGACGACGCTTGTCAAAAGGCGTTCGAGAGTATTAAAGAATATCTCTCAAAACCTCCTGTACTCGTTGCACTGAAATCGGGCAAACCGTTCTTGATTTATGTCAAGGTGACGAGCCACTCATTAAGTACACTACTTGCACAAGATGACGATAACGGTCATGAACAAGCAGTATATTATCTAAGCCGGACCTTGGTAGGTGTCGAATCTCGGTATCCTATGATTGAAAGGGAATGTCTTGCCTTGGTGTTCGCAATTCAGAAGATGCGGCATTACCTGGTTGGACAGACTATTTATGTTATCTCCAAAGTTAACCCAGTTCGAGTGTTCATGACACAGCCGGCTTTCATGAATTGGCGGTTAGCAAAATGAGCCTTGCTCTTGTCCTAATATGACTTGCACTTTAAACAATAGAATTCGGTAAAAGGACAGGTCATTTGTTACCTCCTGGCAGCTAACCCAACTACGGATACTGCCGAGATATATGACAATCTTCCAGATGAAACCCATAAAGTCAACACAACTTCGCACCAACAAGTGTGGCGCTTGTACTTCGATGGCGCTTCTCGAGCAGCTAATGATGCAAGTGCTCCTGGATGTTCTAAGATTTCTTCTGGAGTTGGAGTTGTCTTAGTTTTCCTGGGAAAACATGTGATGCCTCGAGCCTACTCGTTGACTGAGTCATGCTCAAATAATGTAGCTGAGTATAACGCGTTACTCATAGGACTCAATTTCGCTAAAGAACTGGGGGTTGTGTATCTCGAAGCTTTCGGTGATTCTCAACTAATAGTTAAGCAAGTTCAAGGGGAGTATGAGGTTCGAAGTCAGGACTTAATACCATATCATAAGATGGCCGTAGAGATGGCAGAATCATTCGAAGGATTCTTCATCGAACACATTCCACGGTTACAGAACGCTTACGCAGATGCATTAGCAGCATTAGCCATATCCTTAGCGCAGCCCCCTGAAATAGAACAATTTGTTACGGTAAGGACTCACCAACTCCTAGTGCCAATCTACGATGAAGATGACAAAGAAGAGGATGTTAAGGAGGTATATTCAACTCAAGTCGAGTTTGAACCCTGAGATTGGTGTTTCCCTATCATCGATTACGTCTTGCATGGAATCTTACCAGAAGAAGTGAAAGAGAGGGATTCAATCCAAGGAAGAGCAGCGAGATTCTACTATAACACGGAGAGTCGAACGCTGTATCGCAGGGGGTACGATAGTTTGCTACTACGCTGCTTATCGACTAGAGAAGCTGAAGAAGTCCTCAAGGAAGAACATGAAGGGGTTTGTGGCGCACACCAACCGACCGCATCAGAAGAATGAGATATTTTTGGTCTACCTTGATGAATGATGTAGTCACGTATGCCCGAAAGTGTCATGCGTGTCAAATACATGCAAATTATATGCACCAACCTCCGGAGCATCTGCATCCTTCGGTTACATCATGGCCATTTGAGACTTGGGGAATGGATATTATCGGTTTATAAGCCAAGGATGAAAGCTCTTGTTGCCGATCTTGAAGATGATCTCCGTTCGAGAATGATGTCGATCTCCAAGAAATTCCCCCTTTGCTGCCAAGTTTGAGATCCCAAAAGCCAGCCCTTGACCGAATCTCCCTCCGTTGATGAGACAAAATCCAATCCCTTAACTCAATTGAGTTTCTTATATTTATAGGGAATTAAGGATGGTAACTGCCCCCCTTAATCCGCTCCTAAGTGGGGCGGAAATCCCTCAAATCGTGGGGGCAAAACGGTTCCTGGAACTATTCGGTTCGTGTTTGAACGAGTCAAACGCCGAAAATAGCGTTCTGGGTCCAAACTCTACGTTTTAGATTAAAAACACAGAGTTGGGCCTATGTTGGGTGGCTGAACGCACAGGCCGCGATGCGTTGTAAATCTAAAACACAGAGTTGGGACGCAGAGATGAATTCTGTGTTTTGGACCTGAGACGCAGAGTTGGAACACAGAGATGAATTCTGCGTTTTGGACCTGAGACGCAGAATTGGAACACAGAGATGAATTCTGTGTTTTGGACCTGAGACGCAAAGTTGGATTCTGCATGGATGAACTCTGTGTTTTGGACCTGAGACGCAGAGTTGGATTCTGCATGGACTCTGCGCTTTGAGTCCACGAACTCTGCATTTTGAGTTTGGAACGCAGCCACGACCTCTGCGTTTTGAATCTGGAACGCAGCCACAACCTCTGCGTTTTGAATTTAGAACGCAGCCACGACCTCTGCGTTTTGAGTTTAGAACACGGGCACGACCTCTGCGTTTTGAATCTTGGATGCAGAGGTGAGCCTTAGGTGGGCTCGGCGAGCTTCAGGCTAAGTCCGATGTTCTGACGAAGTCCAGTTTTGCAGACGGAGTTCAGAACATAACTTGCTGCGAAGAACAGGTCATAACTTTCAAACCGTAAGTCGGAATTGGACGAATTATATATGAAAATCGGCTATCTCGACGAGATGTAGCCGACCAAACCGACCCCATCGGATTCGGTTTGCTCTGTCAGTTTTGCCAAATTCCTTACGGTTTGAGAGATATCTGTGTTTTAATATGAAGAGACCGTCAATTTGTAGTCTCTAGAGCGTTGTAAAGATCGTCACCTTGTAACCTTCATCTTGGCTCCTTGAAAATATAAGAGTTATCAAATTGTAACTCCAGATGTTGATTGTGAAGGCTGTTGAATTAGAGCTTTCATTAGTTGTTGTGAAGGTCGTCAGATTGTAACCTTCTACGTGAAAGTCTTCAAATTGTAGCCTTCTGGAAGTCGTCAGATTGTAACTTCCATCATTGGTGTTTAATGGGGGTAAGCTATCTGTTGTGATTTTTAGACAGCCTACAACATGCTAGCCCGATTCAAACGGTAATCAGTAAAGGCACATCAAACCCGTTGATGGCTGGGAGTTTGCCAAAAATCCTAAGTCTATGTCTAACACACATTGCCGGTTTAGTCTTTTGCCGATTGAAAAACACACCAGAGTCTAAGTCTGGGGAATTTTATCCCGAAACCTAAGAAGAGATAAGTCATCGCCTAATACGCGTTACTGGGTACCTTTTTCCCATAAGAAATGGTGAAGTCAATGTATTCAAAGTCATAGCCTCAAGTCTAAGTGAATTAATACTCTTAGCACAACGTTACATGCGGAACGGACTAAAACAATTCGCATGCTAGCCCGATTCAAACGATAATCGGTAAAGGCACATCAAACCCGTTGATGGCTGAGGATTTGCCAAAAATTTTGTAAATATTGTGTCCATTGGGTTCGCAATTAATAAAGAAACATCATGATAAAAGATGAGTGTATTAAATCAAATATTGGGTCTCTACTAATCGATCAAGTCAAACCGTACAATAAAAAGCTCATCGGCCCTGTTCGCGGGGAAATTCGTTGCTTTCTTTTTTATTGAAATAATCGTCATCTTGGGTTACAAAAGATCCGGTCTTTTTTAGATCCGGTTACAATTAAATCAAGGAAAAATAAGAAAAATTACAACTTTCCTCTTGTGAACAAATCGCGAGCTCCTGTTTTGCGGTCGCTCGCTTTGTGGGTTCTTTGCCAACGCCGGGGTTAATCCGTGGACCACCGCGCGATCTAGATCCGGTCGGATCTACAAGATTATACGGGTATTATTCCACGAAGGGAATAATAGCCGGGAGGGATTAGTCCACCAAGAGAATAATCGCTCGGATCTCGGGATCTAAGACCAAGCTTAGATCCGGAGTGTAATATCGTGTAGATCTCAGATCTGTTCTTTGCCTCCTCTCGAAATCCTGCCTTTTCTGACGTAGGTGCTCGCCGAGGATCAGATCTGTACGTGCAAGTCTTTGAGTCTTCAAAGCTCTGAGTTCGCTCTTCAATCCGGCAGAGTTTTGGCTCTTGAAATTCTGACCTTTGAAAATGAACATCTCTAGGCCTATTTATAGGCTCTCAGGACAGTGCCCGCAAACAGAGAAACGTCGGCCACCCATAGGTGGCCGGCACCACCTCTGGGTGGCCGGCACTGTGCCGAGCCACCTTGAGGTGGCTCGGCTCTTTCCGTCGCTTGCGTGCGATTCGTCGATCTCGTCGCCTCGTTGGTTCGTCGGTTTGTGCCGAGCTATGCTAAGGGACCTATATACTTTTATATGCCTACAGATACCCCCTCCAAAGTATTTCAGTCTTGTTCTTTTATAGAAGAGTCTGGAATACTTTGGACATGATTGTCCCCACCTTCAGTCGGTAAAACATAGCCCCTTCTATCTAAACTTAACAATTTCATAGTAAACCTAACAACTGATGCCTAAACACATGGTGAAAAAGTTGCTAACCTATACAAGTTTGCGTCTCCCCATCACCTGCAGAAGGGACTTCAACCGCCGGCGTTATTTCCCTTCCAGTGCCCTCGCGTTGAGTGCCTGTTTCTGATAATATTCAGAGTATAAACAATAAAAAGCTTAACAACCAATACGTAGACATAACAACCAATCTCTAACATATAGTACAAAAGCAAGCTAACCTGTACAAGTTAGTAGCTCCTTCGCTGGTGGGGACACCTTCTCTCCCTCGTTTATTTCTGCCTCAAGGGCCTTGTCAACAGCAGATGCCTCTGGTGGAGGTAATTCTCCTGGCGGAGCATCTTCACTCTCCTTATGGATATTAGAAAACAATGGTTGTGGAGAGGCCCTCCCTGTTGGAGGGGCCTCGCTCTCCTTATTAGCTTCATCAAATAATAATGATTTATTGACATCCCCATCGTACTGTACATCAATGCCACCCACGGTGCCTGGAGTGTCTGATTCAAAAAATAAACACAAATGAGCTTAGGTACTTCATTGTCAAAAAAAACATAGCATCAGTTACATAACCTTAAAACTAACCAAGATACTTAACAATCAATCTCCAACCTTGGCAATAAATCCCTGACCTTAACATTAGATACGTAAAGTTAACAATACATTCTTAACCTTAACAATAAATCCCTAACCTTAACAATAAATCCCTAACCTTAACATTAGATCAGGAAAGTTAACAATACATTCTTAACCTTAACATTAAATCCATATACTTATCAATCAATTTTTAACTATAACACGCAAACGTAATTGCAAGCCACATCTAACCTGTACAAGTTTGCGGCTCCATCAATGGGCTGGACACCAATCCTGTAGGGCTCTTATCCTTGTATACAGAGAGGGTTCCGGATCGTGCTTCGCTTAGTTCCTCTCTCAGTCTTCTATTTTGAGCAGACAGCTTATATATCTCCATAATCTTGATCTATTTCATGTTTGATCTAGTGTATGGAATAGCGGGATCGCATATAAGGGTTGAGGGAGTGATTTGATGCCTCAAGCTCGCCTTTTTAGGGGATAAAAAAGTGATTTTTATTTCTAGATCTGACCTCTTGAATTCTTTTTCTGTAGGCCATTATGTCGCGAGTATCGAGAGGTCGTTTTCCTGCTGCATCGGTTGATGGCGCGCCTCCCTCATATGCTGGTGAGCAATTTTTTGACCTTTTTCGAAAATTTACAAATTAGTCCTCTTTTTTCTGGATATTTGCAAATTGGTCCATTTTACCCCCCGTTGTTCTCCTTGGTGAGGCAACCGGGAAAGGCCTTGGTTCTCCTTGGTGAGGATCGACGCTTTATGGAAATTTTGCAAATTAACCCTCTTCTTCTGAGAATTTGCAAATTAGTCCTTTTACCCCATTTTGCTCTCCTTGGTGAGGCGATCGGGAAAAGCCTTGATTCTCCTTGGTGAGGATCGACGCTTTAAAGATGGGTTTTGCTTGGTCAAAACCACATCTCATAATAAAGGGGGCGTTTTGACGCTGCATCGTGCTTTATAAGGCAGGGATATATTGTCGATATACCCTATCTTATAAATGCGCAATGTGGCCAAATCGTCTCGCCCTTTATAAGGCAATGACTCTATCTTACCAATTTGTAAGATGAATTCAATTTCCTTTTATATCTGAAATTAACAAACACTTAACTGCTTGTTTTCAGTGGAATATCCTTCCGGAGCTTTTTCATCGCATGCGGTGAATGGACGTCGTGATGAGTATTATTCCACATCTGATGACTTTTCGCCCATTCCGTTCACCTCCCAGTTTGCTCCGGGCACGTCGTTGGAAGTTGTCCAAGTGGTGAGGGAAGGTGGCCATCAAGCTCTTCGCCAGCTGATCACAGATGCGCCTCTCGTGCAGGATGCCGGTTCCGTTCAGTCTCTTAGGAAGACTGACTTCTTGTTTGGCGACTCTACCAGAGATCCCGATGCAGCACTTATTGAAGCTGAGCAGTGGCTTTACAAGACTGGCAGTCGTTTCATGTATTTGCCGAAGATTCCTCGACATCGTTCTCTGACTGAGCTCAGACGCCAGGCTGTGAAACGGGAGATGTCGTGGCGTTTGACAGAGGAGCATGAGAGCGTCCATTGCGGCTATATTACTCATCAGGCAGTTCCTGGTTCGAGCAGGGATCACATTGTTGGACTGCGTCCTGGAGTCCTGGGACTAGATACTCCGCCTCGTAACGAGTTCCTCGCCTCTGCTTCTATCTTGAGGAATCGCCTTGCTAACTTAGGACGGGAGATGCCCGCACCGCGCCACAGATTCTATGGTTGGGTCCATTCTTTGGACAGGTTTTGGTGGGCTCGTATGACGAAGTACGTCTTGAGCCGATGGAGCGAGGAGTTACATGCTTACGGTTTGGCTAACCCTCAGCCTTCAACGGGTTTGATTAGCCTTTACCGACTACCGTTTGAGTCGGGCTAGCATGCGGATTGTTCAAGTCCGTTCCGCATGTGACGTTAAGCTAAAAGAGTTAACCCTTTTAGTGCTACGATATTGAATACGTAGACTTCGTCTTTCTCACGGGAATAGACTACCCGGCGACGCGTGTTAGGCGTTGACTTTAGGGTTTTTGGCTAACCCCCAGCCTTCAACGGGTTTGATTAGCCTTTACCGACTACCGTTTGAGTCGGGCTAGCATGCGGATTGTTCAAGTCCGTTCCGCATGTGACGTTAAGCTAAAAGAGTTAACCCTTTTAGTGCTACGATATTGAATACGTAGACTTCGTCTTTCTCACGGGAATAGACTACCCGGCGACGCGTGTTAGGCGTTGACTTTAGGGTTTTTGGCTAACCCCCAGCCTTCAACGGGTTTGATTAGCCTTTACCGACTACCGTTTGAGTCGGGCTAGCATGCGAATTGTCAAATCCGTTCCGTATGTAACGTTGTGCTAAGAGAGTGAATTCTCTGAGACTTTGTGCTATGATGTTGAATACATAGGCTTCGCCATTGTTACGGGAATAGGCTACCCGGCAACGTGTATTAGACGTTGACTTATCCCTACTTAGGCTTCGGGATGAAATTCCCCGTGCAACGTGTATTAGACGTTGACTTATCCCTACTTAGGCTTCGGGATGAGATACCCCAGAATCGAACTCTGGTGTCTTTTTCAATCGGTAAAAGACTAAACCGGCGAAACGTGTTAGGTGTCGACATATCCTTTCTTAGGATTCAGGATGACATTCCCCATGCGTGTAAGGCATGGATTTTGGTGTTATTAATAACAACCTGTCACAATGTTGAATATGTGGACGGATGTTCTTTTCAACGGTTAAGAACTAACCGGCAGCGCGGGTTAGGCGCAGACTTATCCCTGCTTAGGTTTCAGGATAGAATACCCCAGAATCAAACTCTGGTGTCTTTTTGTACGGAAAAAGACTAAACCGGCAGCGCGTGTTAGGCGCAGACTTATCCCTGCTTAGGATTCGGGATAAACTTCCTAGTACCTGTGAGGCACAAATTTTGGGATTTGAAAAAGGTGGTGTCTTCTCTTGGGGCAAAGACGAACCCGAAATGGGGGAAGAATTTTTATATTCTATCTCCCGACACTGAAGAAGAAGAATTTTATATTCTATCTTCAGCTGAAAAGGAAACTCGAGGTGGGATCTCCACCCCCAGAATCCGGAAGGGTGAAACCAAGAGTGGAATCTTCACTCCGAGTTTCGAAAAGATTCATATAACCCTAACTGTCGGAAGGTTTGATTACTGAACCAAAGATGAATTTCTCGTTTATCGAGAGTGAATTGTGATTTTGGTCCTAACTGTAGGAAGGTTTGACCAAGCAGGAGTTTGAGATGACCCTAACTGTAGGAAGGTTTGATCACTCGATTTGAAAGTGGACCTCTCGTTCATTGGAGGAATCGAGAGGGGATTTTGACTGTGGTCCTAACTGTAAGAAGGTTTGACCAAGTGGGTGTTTTGAGACAATCCTAACTGTAGGAAGGTTTGATCGCTCAATTTGTGGACCTCTCGTTCATTGGGGGAATCGAGAGGGGATTTTGACTGTGGTCCTAACTGTAAGAAGGTTTGACCAAGTGGGTGTTTTGAGACAATCCTAACTGTAGGAAGGTTTGATCGCTCAATTTGTGGACCTCTCGTTCATTGGGGGAATCGAGAGGGGATTTTGACTGTGGTCCTAACTGTAAGAAGGTTTGACCAAGTGGGTGTTTTGAGACAATCCTAACTGTAGGAAGGTTTGATCGCTCAATTTGTGGACCTCTCGTTCATTGGGGGAATCGAGAGGGGATTTTGACTGTGGTCCTAACTGTAAGAAGGTTTGACCAAGTGGGTGTTTTGAGACAATCCTAACTGTAGGAAGGTTTGATCGCTCAATTTGTGGACCTCTCGTTCATTGGGGGAATCGAGAGGGGATTTTGACTGTGGTCCTAACTGTAAGAAGGTTTGACCAAGTGGGTGTTTTGAGACAATCCTAACTGTAGGAAGGTTTGATCGCTCAATTTGTGGACCTCTCGTTCATTGGGGGAATCGAGAGGGGATTTTGACTGTGGTCCTAACTGTAAGAAGGTTTGACCAAGTGGGTGTTTTGAGACAATCCTAACTGTAGGAAGGTTTGATCGCTCAATTTGTGGACCTCTCGTTCATTGGGGGAATCGAGAGGGGATTTTGACTGTGGTCCTAACTGTAAGAAGGTTTGACCAAGTGGGTGTTTTGAGACAATCCTAACTGTAGGAAGGTTTGATCGCTCAATTTGTGGACCTCTCGTTCATTGGGGGAATCGAGAGGGGATTTTGACTGTGGTCCTAACTGTAAGAAGGTTTGACCAAGTGGGTGTTTTGAGACAATCCTAACTGTAGGAAGGTTTGATCGCTCAATTTGTGGACCTCTCGTTCATTGGGGGAATCGAGAGGGGATTTTGACTGTGGTCCTAACTGTAAGAAGGTTTGACCAAGTGGGTGTTTTGAGACAATCCTAACTGTAGGAAGGTTTGATCGCTCAATTTGTGGACCTCTCGTTCATTGGGGGAATCGAGAGGGGATTTTGACTGTGGTCCTAACTGTAAGAAGGTTTGACCAAGTGGGTGTTTTGAGACAATCCTAACTGTAGGAAGGTTTGATCGCTCAATTTGTGGACCTCTCGTTCATTGGGGGAATCGAGAGGGGATTTTGACTGTGGTCCTAACTGTAAGAAGGTTTGACCAAGTGGGTGTTTTGAGACAATCCTAACTGTAGGAAGGTTTGATCGCTCAATTTGTGGACCTCTCGTTCATTGGGGGAATCGAGAGGGGATTTTGACTGTGGTCCTAACTGTAAGAAGGTTTGACCAAGTGGGTGTTTTGAGACAATCCTAACTGTAGGAAGGTTTGATCGCTCAATTTGTGGACCTCTCGTTCATTGGGGGAATCGAGAGGGGATTTTGACTGTGGTCCTAACTGTAAGAAGGTTTGACCAAGTGGGTGTTTTGAGACAATCCTAACTGTAGGAAGGTTTGATCGCTCAATTTGTGGACCTCTCGTTCATTGGGGGAATCGAGAGGGGATTTTGACTGTGGTCCTAACTGTAAGAAGGTTTGACCAAGTGGGTGTTTTGAGACAATCCTAACTGTAGGAAGGTTTGATCGCTCAATTTGTGGACCTCTCGTTCATTGGGGGAATCGAGAGGGGATTTTGACTGTGGTCCTAACTGTAAGAAGGTTTGACCAAGTGGGTGTTTTGAGACAATCCTAACTGTAGGAAGGTTTGATCGCTCAATTTGTGGACCTCTCGTTCATTGGGGGAATCGAGAGGGGATTTTGACTGTGGTCCTAACTGTAAGAAGGTTTGACCAAGTGGGTGTTTTGAGACAATCCTAACTGTAGGAAGGTTTGATCGCTCAATTTGTGGACCTCTCGTTCATTGGGGGAATCGAGAGGGGATTTTGACTGTGGTCCTAACTGTAAGAAGGTTTGACCAAGTGGGTGTTTTGAGACAATCCTAACTGTAGGAAGGTTTGATCGCTCAATTTGTGGACCTCTCGTTCATTGGGGGAATCGAGAGGGGATTTTGACTGTGGTCCTAACTGTAAGAAGGTTTGACCAAGTGGGTGTTTTGAGACAATCCTAACTGTAGGAAGGTTTGATCGCTCAATTTGTGGACCTCTCGTTCATTGGGGGAATCGAGAGGGGATTTTGACTGTGGTCCTAACTGTAAGAAGGTTTGACCAAGTGGGTGTTTTGAGACAATCCTAACTGTAGGAAGGTTTGATCGCTCAATTTGTGGACCTCTCGTTCATTGGGGGAATCGAGAGGGGATTTTGACTGTGGTCCTAACTGTAAGAAGGTTTGACCAAGTGGGTGTTTTGAGACAATCCTAACTGTAGGAAGGTTTGATCGCTCAATTTGTGGACCTCTCGTTCATTGGGGGAATCGAGAGGGGATTTTGACTGTGGTCCTAACTGTAAGAAGGTTTGACCAAGTGGGTGTTTTGAGACAATCCTAACTGTAGGAAGGTTTGATCGCTCAATTTGTGGACCTCTCGTTCATTGGGGGAATCGAGAGGGGATTTTGACTGTGGTCCTAACTGTAAGAAGGTTTGACCAAGTGGGTGTTTTGAGACAATCCTAACTGTAGGAAGGTTTGATCGCTCAATTTGTGGACCTCTCGTTCATTGGGGGAATCGAGAGGGGATTTTGACTGTGGTCCTAACTGTAAGAAGGTTTGACCAAGTGGGTGTTTTGAGACAATCCTAACTGTAGGAAGGTTTGATCGCTCAATTTGTGGACCTCTCGTTCATTGGGGGAATCGAGAGGGGATTTTGACTGTGGTCCTAACTGTAAGAAGGTTTGACCAAGTGGGTGTTTTGAGACAATCCTAACTGTAGGAAGGTTTGATCGCTCAATTTGTGGACCTCTCGTTCATTGGGGGAATCGAGAGGGGATTTTGACTGTGGTCCTAACTGTAAGAAGGTTTGACCAAGTGGGTGTTTTGAGACAATCCTAACTGTAGGAAGGTTTGATCGCTCAATTTGTGGACCTCTCGTTCATTGGGGGAATCGAGAGGGGATTTTGACTGTGGTCCTAACTGTAAGAAGGTTTGACCAAGTGGGTGTTTTGAGACAATCCTAACTGTAGGAAGGTTTGATCGCTCAATTTGTGGACCTCTCGTTCATTGGGGGAATCGAGAGGGGATTTTGACTGTGGTCCTAACTGTAAGAAGGTTTGACCAAGTGGGTGTTTTGAGACAATCCTAACTGTAGGAAGGTTTGATCGCTCAATTTGTGGACCTCTCGTTCATTGGGGGAATCGAGAGGGGATTTTGACTGTGGTCCTAACTGTAAGAAGGTTTGACCAAGTGGGTGTTTTGAGACAATCCTAACTGTAGGAAGGTTTGATCGCTCAATTTGTGGACCTCTCGTTCATTGGGGGAATCGAGAGGGGATTTTGACTGTGGTCCTAACTGTAAGAAGGTTTGACCAAGTGGGTGTTTTGAGACAATCCTAACTGTAGGAAGGTTTGATCGCTCAATTTGTGGACCTCTCGTTCATTGGGGGAATCGAGAGGGGATTTTGACTGTGGTCCTAACTGTAAGAAGGTTTGACCAAGTGGGTGTTTTGAGACAATCCTAACTGTAGGAAGGTTTGATCGCTCAATTTGTGGACCTCTCGTTCATTGGGGGAATCGAGAGGGGATTTTGACTGTGGTCCTAACTGTAAGAAGGTTTGACCAAGTGGGTGTTTTGAGACAATCCTAACTGTAGGAAGGTTTGATCGCTCAATTTGTGGACCTCTCGTTCATTGGGGGAATCGAGAGGGGATTTTGACTGTGGTCCTAACTGTAAGAAGGTTTGACCAAGTGGGTGTTTTGAGACAATCCTAACTGTAGGAAGGTTTGATCGCTCAATTTGTGGACCTCTCGTTCATTGGGGGAATCGAGAGGGGATTTTGACTGTGGTCCTAACTGTAAGAAGGTTTGACCAAGTGGGTGTTTTGAGACAATCCTAACTGTAGGAAGGTTTGATCGCTCAATTTGTGGACCTCTCGTTCATTGGGGGAATCGAGAGGGGATTTTGACTGTGGTCCTAACTGTAAGAAGGTTTGACCAAGTGGGTGTTTTGAGACAATCCTAACTGTAGGAAGGTTTGATCGCTCAATTTGTGGACCTCTCGTTCATTGGGGGAATCGAGAGGGGATTTTGACTGTGGTCCTAACTGTAAGAAGGTTTGACCAAGTGGGTGTTTTGAGACAATCCTAACTGTAGGAAGGTTTGATCGCTCAATTTGTGGACCTCTCGTTCATTGGGGGAATCGAGAGGGGATTTTGACTGTGGTCCTAACTGTAAGAAGGTTTGACCAAGTGGGTGTTTTGAGACAATCCTAACTGTAGGAAGGTTTGATCGCTCAATTTGTGGACCTCTCGTTCATTGGGGGAATCGAGAGGGGATTTTGACTGTGGTCCTAACTGTAAGAAGGTTTGACCAAGTGGGTGTTTTGAGACAATCCTAACTGTAGGAAGGTTTGATCGCTCAATTTGTGGACCTCTCGTTCATTGGGGGAATCGAGAGGGGATTTTGACTGTGGTCCTAACTGTAAGAAGGTTTGACCAAGTGGGTGTTTTGAGACAATCCTAACTGTAGGAAGGTTTGATCGCTCAATTTGTGGACCTCTCGTTCATTGGGGGAATCGAGAGGGGATTTTGACTGTGGTCCTAACTGTAAGAAGGTTTGACCAAGTGGGTGTTTTGAGACAATCCTAACTGTAGGAAGGTTTGATCGCTCAATTTGTGGACCTCTCGTTCATTGGGGGAATCGAGAGGGGATTTTGACTGTGGTCCTAACTGTAAGAAGGTTTGACCAAGTGGGTGTTTTGAGACAATCCTAACTGTAGGAAGGTTTGATCGCTCAATTTGTGGACCTCTCGTTCATTGGGGGAATCGAGAGGGGATTTTGACTGTGGTCCTAACTGTAAGAAGGTTTGACCAAGTGGGTGTTTTGAGACAATCCTAACTGTAGGAAGGTTTGATCGCTCAATTTGTGGACCTCTCGTTCATTGGGGGAATCGAGAGGGGATTTTGACTGTGGTCCTAACTGTAAGAAGGTTTGACCAAGTGGGTGTTTTGAGACAATCCTAACTGTAGGAAGGTTTGATCGCTCAATTTGTGGACCTCTCGTTCATTGGGGGAATCGAGAGGGGATTTTGACTGTGGTCCTAACTGTAAGAAGGTTTGACCAAGTGGGTGTTTTGAGACAATCCTAACTGTAGGAAGGTTTGATCGCTCAATTTGTGGACCTCTCGTTCATTGGGGGAATCGAGAGGGGATTTTGACTGTGGTCCTAACTGTAAGAAGGTTTGACCAAGTGGGTGTTTTGAGACAATCCTAACTGTAGGAAGGTTTGATCGCTCAATTTGTGGACCTCTCGTTCATTGGGGGAATCGAGAGGGGATTTTGACTGTGGTCCTAACTGTAAGAAGGTTTGACCAAGTGGGTGTTTTGAGACAATCCTAACTGTAGGAAGGTTTGATCGCTCAATTTGTGGACCTCTCGTTCATTGGGGGAATCGAGAGGGGATTTTGACTGTGGTCCTAACTGTAAGAAGGTTTGACCAAGTGGGTGTTTTGAGACAATCCTAACTGTAGGAAGGTTTGATCGCTCAATTTGTGGACCTCTCGTTCATTGGGGGAATCGAGAGGGGATTTTGACTGTGGTCCTAACTGTAAGAAGGTTTGACCAAGTGGGTGTTTTGAGACAATCCTAACTGTAGGAAGGTTTGATCGCTCAATTTGTGGACCTCTCGTTCATTGGGGGAATCGAGAGGGGATTTTGACTGTGGTCCTAACTGTAAGAAGGTTTGACCAAGTGGGTGTTTTGAGACAATCCTAACTGTAGGAAGGTTTGATCGCTCAATTTGTGGACCTCTCGTTCATTGGGGGAATCGAGAGGGGATTTTGACTGTGGTCCTAACTGTAAGAAGGTTTGACCAAGTGGGTGTTTTGAGACAATCCTAACTGTAGGAAGGTTTGATCGCTCAATTTGTGGACCTCTCGTTCATTGGGGGAATCGAGAGGGGATTTTGACTGTGGTCCTAACTGTAAGAAGGTTTGACCAAGTGGGTGTTTTGAGACAATCCTAACTGTAGGAAGGTTTGATCGCTCAATTTGTGGACCTCTCGTTCATTGGGGGAATCGAGAGGGGATTTTGACTGTGGTCCTAACTGTAAGAAGGTTTGACCAAGTGGGTGTTTTGAGACAATCCTAACTGTAGGAAGGTTTGATCGCTCAATTTGTGGACCTCTCGTTCATTGGGGGAATCGAGAGGGGATTTTGACTGTGGTCCTAACTGTAAGAAGGTTTGACCAAGTGGGTGTTTTGAGACAATCCTAACTGTAGGAAGGTTTGATCGCTCAATTTGTGGACCTCTCGTTCATTGGGGGAATCGAGAGGGGATTTTGACTGTGGTCCTAACTGTAAGAAGGTTTGACCAAGTGGGTGTTTTGAGACAATCCTAACTGTAGGAAGGTTTGATCGCTCAATTTGTGGACCTCTCGTTCATTGGGGGAATCGAGAGGGGATTTTGACTGTGGTCCTAACTGTAAGAAGGTTTGACCAAGTGGGTGTTTTGAGACAATCCTAACTGTAGGAAGGTTTGATCGCTCAATTTGTGGACCTCTCGTTCATTGGGGGAATCGAGAGGGGATTTTGACTGTGGTCCTAACTGTAAGAAGGTTTGACCAAGTGGGTGTTTTGAGACAATCCTAACTGTAGGAAGGTTTGATCGCTCAATTTGTGGACCTCTCGTTCATTGGGGGAATCGAGAGGGGATTTTGACTGTGGTCCTAACTGTAAGAAGGTTTGACCAAGTGGGTGTTTTGAGACAATCCTAACTGTAGGAAGGTTTGATCGCTCAATTTGTGGACCTCTCGTTCATTGGGGGAATCGAGAGGGGATTTTGACTGTGGTCCTAACTGTAAGAAGGTTTGACCAAGTGGGTGTTTTGAGACAATCCTAACTGTAGGAAGGTTTGATCGCTCAATTTGTGGACCTCTCGTTCATTGGGGGAATCGAGAGGGGATTTTGACTGTGGTCCTAACTGTAAGAAGGTTTGACCAAGTGGGTGTTTTGAGACAATCCTAACTGTAGGAAGGTTTGATCGCTCAATTTGTGGACCTCTCGTTCATTGGGGGAATCGAGAGGGGATTTTGACTGTGGTCCTAACTGTAAGAAGGTTTGACCAAGTGGGTGTTTTGAGACAATCCTAACTGTAGGAAGGTTTGATCGCTCAATTTGTGGACCTCTCGTTCATTGGGGGAATCGAGAGGGGATTTTGACTGTGGTCCTAACTGTAAGAAGGTTTGACCAAGTGGGTGTTTTGAGACAATCCTAACTGTAGGAAGGTTTGATCGCTCAATTTGTGGACCTCTCGTTCATTGGGGGAATCGAGAGGGGATTTTGACTGTGGTCCTAACTGTAAGAAGGTTTGACCAAGTGGGTACTTTACGTCCAGACTCTAACAGAGAGAGTGTTGAGTGCATAGACATGGTGAGAATGGGAGTTCTTATTCATTACATTGCTGTGGTTTTGGGAACTTCCCGTTACATAAATCGTCCACCCCCAGTTTCCTCTGCGGAACTGGTTCGGACATTATTATCAGTTAACTAACCGGGTTATCCTTAAGAATATTAGCTTAATATTCTCCAGGAACTTCCCGTCAAAAGTGGGGAAACAGTTTAGACTCATATACCTATTGGAGTATCAGGGAGTAGTTTAACCTCTTATACCGGTCGGAGGATTGAGAAACAGTTTATACTCGTATACTCTTTGGAGTTTTGCCGTTCTCAATTGGCTTACCTTAGCGTTATGACGCCGGCTTCAACCAAGGTCTGAATGCTATTCTTGAGAGCAAAGCAATCCTTGGTGGGATGAACGACCCTCCTGTGGTATGCACAGTACTTTGGGTCCGTAGTGTTGTCAGCTTCCTCCTGATTTGTGATAGGTGGTAGCTTGATCTTGTTACCTTCAAGGAGGGATTCGAAGATGGCTGGAACGTCTTCGTCCTTGAAGGAATACTCTCTTTGGAGTCTCGGACCCGAAGTCTTTTGCTGCCTTCGGGATTGCTGTTGTGACGCTTGATTAGCACCACCAGTAGCTGCAGGTGTTTTGCCCTTACCACGAGAGGCGAAATTTGAGTCCAGCGGATTAACCGTCGGTTGGTTCCTCTCGGCCTTCTTCCTTCTAAGGAATCGCTCAGCCTGCTCCCCTCGGGCCTTCAGATCCTTCCAAGTGTCAGACGGTGCTGTTCCCATTGCTTCCAACACGTCCAACGCAAGGTTGTTGTGGCAAGTTTGGAGGATGAATTCCTCTGTGATCGGGTCCCGGCAATTCATCGCCTTGTTCCGGAATCTTTTGACGAAGGTATCGACTAACTCTCCGTCCTTCTGCTTCTCATCGAGCAACGATCCGATAGATATCTCGGTGTCGTCGTCGAAGAAGTTGGCCAGGAACTTGGTCTCCATGTCATCCCAGCTGTTTACGCTGCCTGGCTTGAGGCGGCGATACCAATCGAAGGCGGCTCCGCGAAGAGTGCCGACGAATGACCGCACCATCAGAGGCTCATTACCAGAGATCACCCCCAAGTGCGATTTGAAGTAAATCAAATGCTGGGTAGGTGAACCCATCCCATTAAACGGCGTGAAGTTAATTAGATTAAACTTCGCCGGATATGGGATCGATTCCCATTCTCTTGGGTATGGGCAAGGAATGCCTGTTTTCTTCGTCTCTTGAGCGGAGATCAATGTGTTGATTTTGCTCTCGAGGTTCTTGATCTTCAGACTTTCGCCTGTGTCTTCATTGGCATTCTCATTACCACCCCCTGCATTGACAGGATGATCATTGGTATTCTGAGCATTTGTATCCTCATCTTCCAGATTAACCGGGTTACGACGATTCTGCTCGCCTTGTTGGTTCGCCAATGCTTGGATCTGTTGGTCATGCATTTCTCTCATCTGCTGCATGGCCATCTCCATCTCAAATTTGAAACTTTCTTTCTGCTTAGCCAAAGCGTCTTCAAGCATCTTGGCCATCTGCTCCGCACTTATCATCAGGGCCTCGCGGGGTTGTCCCTCGCTGGATACTGTATTATCTGATGCCACCGCGGAGCCGGCATCAGATTCTTCATCTTCTGAAGGGCGTCTTGTCCGAATCCTACCATAAGTTGCTCGCTCTATGGTTCCGGACTGCAGACGGGTTCTAGGTCGGGAAGCTTTCAGAATCGACTCGAAATCTTCTCGTGCCGATGTCCCTTTGCTCGTCATGTTGGTGGTGACCCTCGGAAATTCTCCGTCTTCAATCACCCTTCTTCTTCGTTGGAAGCGCCTAGGCCTTGGTTTTGGCGTCTCCGCACTGAGTCTTTCAAAAACTGAAACTCTTTCGGGGACCGCCTTAATGCAATTGCATTCAGACAATACCGCCCGTATGAGTTTGGAACAGGGACATTGAATTTCCTGTTCTCGGGGACTCCTCTTCCTGGTTCTATTCGTACCCCCAGCACGATAGTACAACTCGTCATTTTGACAGTCGGAGTAACCTATCGTGTGCGGGCACGACTTCTCAGGTATAACACTATCATTATCAGATGATAATGTTTCCATCTGAGGTTGGATCGCCTTCTTTGGGCTTTCAAAGGTTACACGCCTAGAAACGTGCCTTCGTGGGCGCGAGTCTTCAGCGTGCTCTTGGACTTCGATGCGCAAGTTAGTGCGCGCAGCTGCCTTGAGCTCTTTGTCATACTGGAGGTGACGGCGACCCCCAGTGTGTTGAGTCGTTCTGGGCTTCCTCATCGGGCCCAAACGCTCGTGAACTGGAGCTTTGCCTCTCTCGTCGGGAACTGGACCGAGGCGCTCCAAAACTGGCTTCTTCCTTCGGGATGATTCTGCATGATCTCCCGGAGGAGCCATAGGAACTAACGGCGACTTTGGGTGATTCGATGATTCTGCATGATCTCCCGGAGTAGCCATAGGAACTAACGGCGACTTTGGTTGATTCGCCGGAGTTTGACCTTGCTTAGAAGGCTGCACTGGTTGCTTTTTGGCCTGAGTCGCCACTTCAGACTTAGGCTTCCAGACTTGGCGGGTTAATGTTGGCTTCTTCGCCTCCTCCTTTTGCAGCTTTCTACGGGCTTCCTGAGCTTGAGCCCGTGCCTGCGCTGACATCGCGCGGCGCTTACGAATACGCTCTTCAAGTGTCGAACGGTTCCGTTTGACGCGGACCCATTCGTTCTTTGGCGGCTTGGAAGAGTCGCCGTTCATTGGCGGTTGAGGCTGTTTGCCTCTTCCATTCTTCAGATCCGCGTTGTAGCGGAATCCGTCCGTAGACTCCATCGCCTTAGCGAGTTGCCGCGCAAGGCGTTGACGACGCCTCTGGCGGGCTCTCTTTGAGAGAGTCACAACGCCCTGAATAGTGGAGGCGTTGGCGGGAGTAGAGTTGACCTGGTTGGAGGTCGGTGGAATTTCATCTGACGCGACTTTGGCGTCAGCTGGGTTGAGAGCTTCGTTGGCTTCTCGAGCAGCTTCAAACCAACGAACTGCTTTTCTCCCGGAGGAAAACTTCTTGGACTTGCGGGGGGAGGTAGATCCGGACGAGAACACGTACTCCTCGAACTTGGCTTGGTCGAATTCGTACTCGACCTCCTCCATGACCGGGATTGGAATCCGCGGTTGCGACGCATCGATCTCGTTGGCGAGATCGTCGGCTCCCACTGTGGTCGCCAGATTGTTCGCGGGGAAAACTGTTTTCTTCATTGAAATAATTGTCATCTTGGATTACAAAGATCCGGTCTTTTATAGATCCGGTTACAACTAAATCAAAGAAAATAAAGAAAAAATTACAACTTTCCTTCTGTGAACAAATCACGAGCTCCTGTTTTGCGGTCGCTCGCTTTGGTGGGTTCTTTGCCTGCGCCGGGGTTAATCCGTGGACCACCGCGCGATCTAGATCCGGTCGGATCTACACGAGTATGCGGGTATTATTCCACGAAGGGAATAATAGCCGGGAGGGATTAATCCACCAAGGGAATAATCGCTCGGATCTCGAGATCTAAGACCAAGCTTAGATCTGGAGTGTGATCTCGTGTAGATCTCAGATCTGTTCTTTCTTCCTCTCGAAATCCTGCCTTTTCTGACGTGGATGGTCGCCGAGGATCAGATCTGAATGGTGCAAGTCTTCTGGTCTTCAAGCTCCGAGTTCACTCTTCAATCCGGCAGAGTTTCGGCTCTTGAAAGTTCGACCTCCGAAAATGAACATCTCTAGGCCTATTTATAGGCTCTCAGGACAGTGGCTGCAAAAAGAGAATTGTCGGCCACCTCTGGCCACTGTCGGCCACCTCGGGCCACTGTCGGCCACCTCTGTTTTTCGTCGTTTTGTGTTGTGTCCTTTTTCCGGTTTTGTCCGTGATTTGGTTGATTGAAACTCTGATTTGTTGATCTGATTTGGCAGTAAGTCTGATTCCTGATTTGGCAGTAAATCCACTTCTGAGTTCGAGTCCGAAACTGATCTTGATTCGATCGTGATTCGTCCGAGTCTGTTCCCGGTTGGATGACTCGTTGATTCTTTAACACTTGGCTTGATTCCGAACGCGTATGGATGCATTCCGTCGCTTGCGTGCGATTCGTCGATCTCGTCGCCTCGTTGGTTCGTCGGTTTGTGCCGAGCTATGCTAAGGGACCTATAAGCAATTTTATATGCCTACAGGCCCGAACGCAGTCGGCGATCAAGAATGTGAGATTCTAACTTAGAAAGTCTATCTGCATAACTCTGCTCAAGCTCAGCCTGCAAATCAGCTCGGACAGATTCTTCAGAATTGCTCAAGATCTTCGCGGCTTTATTTTTCAGCTTCATCAATCTCTCCTGCGTAAATCCTAATCTCTTAAGTATTTGTCCGCGAGAGTCCTCTAATCTAGCCAGATCTTCTACAATGATAGCACCAGACTCCTAAGCATACTTCAAAGCCTTCTTCAACCTATCCACTTCCTCACGGTTAGAGTCCAAAGAACTGAGTAACTCGGCTCTATCCGTATCCTTTCTCGCAAGATTAGCCATCAGCTGTGCAATAGAACTCTCATGTGACTGAAGCTCGTTGCCAATGGAAGATCTCAGGTCACGCCACTGGGCCAGTCTATGCTCCAACTGAGAAGATACAAAGGAAGAAGCTCCATCAGCCTTTAGCTCCCCTAACTCTCGGAGTTCATACTCCAGAACAACAAAGTCGGCAGCAAAAGAATCAGCTAACTTCGGATGTCCCTCTTCTCTGATCATCGTCATGTGGCGAAAAAGGGAACGTCTAAACTGATCAAAACAATATCCTTGATGAAGAAGCTTCTCAATCATGTCGTCCAAAAAGACGACGAAAGAACTGAGATCCATTCAGAAAATGTCCTTGCTGGGATCGGGATCAGCCAAAAGGGCGAGGACACGCTCATATGGAGATGATTGAGATCCTACGAACAATCATGTGAAAGAAATAGAGATTCTCGAACATGGTGAAAATTTTAAAGCGAATTGCAGGCATACCAATACCAATAGAGGTCCCCACAGACTGAGGTCCTACGATCGGCTCCGTCTGTCTAGTCTCACAGGCTCCGAGATGACAGCAGGTGTGATCGTTGGGGGTACATCAACCTCTCTAGGTAAATCTGTAATGCCTCTCGGCTATGAAGGAGAGACACCACCGTTATGCAGACTAACAGTTCTGAAAACCGTAGTCGCATCAGTCATGACGGCTGGTCCTATGGTTACACTTCTTTATTAGTCAAATGGAAATTCAGACGAATAAGGAGGATCGCGGTGACGGGATTATATGCATACCTGCAGATCCATCACCCTCAGGTAAACTAGAGATGCCAGGAATCATAACTGAATCAGTCCTAGTGATTGGTCCTGTGATTACAATTCTTTGTTAGTCAGATAAAAAAATTTGACAAAATGAAGAGAATTAGATATAAACCTGCAGACGAATCACCCTCAATGGATGGTCCTGCAGTCCCTCTGGTGGCCTGCTCTGCCAACATGTCAACTAACAGTCTAATGTCAGAACCTGAGAAACTCGATGCTGAGACGTACACATGTTCCTCAAAACCCATATCATGGAAGGCCTCGTCCTCGACTGGTCTCTCTAATACGGGTCCTGCGTGAGAATTTAGGGGTTGGATATATACAAAAAAACAAGAAAAGAGGGAAGAGCTCAGGTTTACCTGCAGTAGTGGCAGAAGATTCTTTTGCCCTGACATCCGTGCCCGGATTCTTCAATTTATCTAAAAGAAAACGAAGCGCAGAGATAATTAAAGGAGGAGTAAATCCTGAATTCTGGATTCTTCAATTTATCTAAAAGAAAACGAAGCGCAGAGATAATTAAAGGAGGAGTAAATCCTGAATTCCCTAACTCTTTCAATTACTGCTCGAATACGAAGCGCAGAGATAATTAAAGGAGGAGTAAATCCTGAATTCCCTAACTCTTTCAATTACTGCTCGAATAAGATATTACCAGAGTTAGATATACCTGAGCATGTAACCATCGGCTCGACGTTATCAACCTGCTCAACATCCCTGTTTGTTTCAACATCCATAGGCTCATCATGAATGGCATCACACATCTACTGCACGAAGCATCCAAGTGGCTAGGATCGGGGAATACAGAGTCTTGTGGAAGTTCACCTTCGTCATGGTTTCCTGAAAAACAGAACATAATTAAGTTCAATGAATCCAAAGAAAGAATCATCTTAAAGCATTAGAGACAATAAATCATTACCCTCTCCTCCAGTAGTGCCTCCTAACTCTGCTCTGTAGGCGCGCTGACCAGTATGGGATTTATGAGCAGTCTTCTTCCGTTTTGGAACACGAACTCTTACAGAACCAACAGGTCGTTCATGCATAAACTTAGTACGCATCTCAACATGTGCAGAGGCTTGGCAACTGGGCTGTGACCTCGGTTCATGCTCATCAACCATTCTACCTAGGGTGATAAGAGTCATCTTGTTAGGATAAGTGAATAAGACTTTTCGTTCTGGCTTTTGAAAAGCCAGTTGAGATCTAGAAAGGGTAAAACGTTGATGCTAACGAGAGAAGGCCAGATCCGTTAATTCTGAAAAGAAGGAGTCTGACAAACCTACATTAGGTTCTTCCCTGTCAGTATCTATGTCCACATATTCTTCCTCAGAAGTCTCATCCTCATCGTCAGTAGGAAGGAGCTCTTCATCATCCTCCATCTCGTCTCTGCTCAAAAGGGAAGGTTTGGCGGGCCTTTTCCCCTGCTTCTTCGAAAGCTCGGCCTTACGAGCGGCCTTGATAGTAATTTGAACCAAATGCTCATCCTCCAACTCTGAAAGACTCCTCACGCCTAGAAACTCATTGGCGAAAAGGAACCACTTGCAGCTGAGAAAAGTAAGCAACGGCTTGCGCTTGGATGAAGGAAGAGTGAAGTAAGCTCCAGTACAGCCCACCATAGTCCAAAGCCACACTCGAATGCCGTCAATAAGCCCCCCCCCAGTCCTCAAACCACGACTCGGATTCCCAACATATAGTTGGTCGTAACCGAACTGGCGAGCGAAGCGACATGGAAGATAAAGCTCTATGTGACAATGATTCTTCACTCGTAGAACAAGATATCCAACACGAATGTTCACCAACCAACGGAAACAACCAGCATCAAGAGAAGTCCGACAGTCCTGGGTTTCTCCTCATCAATCAACACATCATCATAACGGCCCGAGAAGCGAGAAAAACACTTGAAGAACTCCCAGCTCTTACGAACTTAAAGCTCTCGCTGTACATCAGTGAATGTCTTCCCGAACCATTTACTCCTTTCCAACAGCTGCACAAAAGGAACAGAGGCATCAATAGTACTAGGCGCCGACATCAAATCAGGACGGTGAAGAACGAACCACGCCATCAGGTATGTATATGGAAGCTCAACCTTTACAAAAATAAGCTCGATCGACGGTTCAGAACCCACCTGGGTAAAACCATCAATCAAATACCTAAGCCCACAATGGATACCAGCAACCATCACCGGAAGCAGAGAAAGCTCCCTCCCGTAAGCTAGTTGAATAGCAGGGAAGAGCACCTCAAGAGGTAAGGCGTCAGAAAATTGATATGGAACGACGTACTTCTTCAACCAGATAGCAAGATAGCCTGCTAACAGAGTCTTGGGCTGAATAGACTTCTGTGCATGACAAAGGAATGTCCGAAACTTAGTCCCTACAGAAAAAGCTCTCTCAGCATTAGCGATAGTAAGAGAGCAAGCTTCGGCCTTCTCCATCAACTCATTAACGGCAGAAGCTGTCAAAATGTCTAACTCACGAACAGTCTCGCTTAGATCACCCTCCAAATGTTGGAATAGGTAAACAGCGAACTGCTTCAAGCTGATCTGTTTCTTCCTCCTCGCCTGAGTGGTAACCTTGATTAAAGATGTATAATAATGGCACGTGAGATCCCAAAGTGTATCGTACATATCGGGAGAATCCTTCTTCAGCTACTCCAATTGCAGGTTCGAGGAAAAGTACTTCTGATACGGACAATCACCCATCGGAAGACCAGAAACTTTTTGCATCTCATGCAAAGCTAACCCTATCTCTCCACCGCAAGTTAGAAAGGTGTTACTATCAGGGACATATGTTTCTAATAATGGTGGGAAGTGGCGACAGCTGACCGGGAATCCATACATGGTGGCTCGTATGGGCGCATACAACCCACTGCTTCTCAGATCACTCTCCTAACATCCCAAGACGTAACTAGTCATAAGTGTCCACCATCCCTTGGGTTGTGAGTAAGCCCAACCAAAACATCTGAAATCTGGTGGAGGTAACTTCCTTCCCAGCTTAGCCATACGATTCCTCACAGTAGGAGCAGCTGCTGATACCTCGTCTGGGGGTGCGGTATCAAGACCCGGAATCCCTGGTCGAAGGCCGCGGATATAATTATGCCCATCGGAACCTGGAGTCTTATGGTGGGAGATATATCCGCAATGAACTCGGTCACCATCATCTGTAAGATTCCAGGATATCCGTCGCTGTACAGCCTGCATCTTCAAATGAGTAAAAGAATGCTGACGGGGAATGGAAGGAATATAAAGAAGAGCTCCTTCATCATTATTCAACCAGTGCTTATCATCAAGAGTTAACCTGGATGGATCCTCAGCGTGATCTCCAAACAGATAACCAGGCCTCTCTAAAGCCTGAGTAGAAATGGAGTCTGCGGTAAAAGGGGCATCAGTAATCAACTGGCGTAATGAACGACGTCCCCCATCTCATATCAGACGACAGGATTCATCGGAACGACTCCTATCAAACTGAGGGATCGGACCAATGGCCTGCCTATCAGCAATAGAAGAGAAAACCTCCCTACTGTAACCACTAGTAGCATGAGGGGAAAGACTGTCCGCGGGGAATTCAACTGCAACAAAACAAGGGTAGAGTCAGAAAATTATCCATGAATTATACAATGATTAAATTCATCTCACAAGATGGCGAGATGGGATCATCCATTGCGCAATTGGCGAGACGATTTTGAGGGTATGCACCGTCACGTAAGCAACGTGGTAACGCACCCCGACCTACACAGTGTAAGACAACACGAAATCGCCCCAACATGCCGGAAGACTTGAATTGGCCAAGCCAAATAAATTTGAAACCTCGGTCCCCGTGAAGGAGGATGTCGATTCTTCCCGAATGACCCGCGAAGAGGGAAAACGAGGGTATAACAAAACCATGAATTTCCTGAAACCTCGGTCCCCGCGAAGAAGGATGTCGGTTCTTCCCGAATGACCTGCGAAGGAGGCAAACGAGGGTATAACAAAACCACGAATTTCCTGAAACCTCAGTCCCCACGAAGGAGGATGTCGGTTCTTCCCGAATAACCCGCGAATGGATCAATCGGGGATACAGAAAGCACACATGCTCACCCCCGAAAGAGAATGTCGCGGAGGAGAATGCCGCGGGAGCCTCCCTCTCGCTATGCTGTGAAAAGGAGCGACTCCTATGAAATCGCTGTCGGCGAGGAGACATGGAGAACCTGCAATGAAAATCAACGGATCAGGTACAATCATGAATCTGAACGCCCGAGAGTTAAAAGGAAAATTAAGAACTTTAACTAAAATCCTATAAAATAAATAGGATTTTATAGTTGAAGTCTAATTAAACCTATGAGTTTTGTGCATGCAAACAATGAGCTCAAATTGTGATATAAACCCTCATGATGAAATTTTTGGTGAAATACCCAAAATACCCCTCGTGTTCAAGGCTAAATTCTAGTCATGGACACACTCGAATTGGATCATGATCATCGTGTTTGTTCACCTAACACTCACGATATCTCGCAATTCTGGCTAACTTTACAAATAAACCCTCCTGTAAAATTTGGTCAATTTTGTAAATAAACCCCTCCACAAATTTTGGTCTAGTTTCCACATACCGTCCTTAAAGTTTTGGTCATGGATTTGTGGTCTAAACTCTTAAAATTTCAGCCCTAAAATTTCAGCCTTTTTTGTAAATAAACCCCTCTACAATATTCGGTTGCTTTTTGCAATTAAACCCCTCAAACAATGTTGATTCCTTTGCGTGAAAACACCCCTCAAAGTTTGGCCAAATAGGTGTGGAGTTTCAGTTCCAAATTTTAGTCCACTTTTGCACAAAAGTCCTCAAATTTCAGTCCACTTTTGCACAAAAGTCCCTAAATTTCGGCCATATTGCACTTATTGCATAAAATTCCCCAAATTTTAGTCCATACATACAATCCATCATCAAGATCCTATCTTTTTTCACAAAACCCAACTTATGAGAACAAAAGCTATGATCTTGGCATATAAATTCATGGCATACCCTCACTACAAGCATAAAGTTTCAATCTTTCTAAAAAAAGAGAGGAGAGAGTTGAAGAAGAACTTACCCAAACCAAGAGCTTGAAAACCCAACTCCAAAAGATCAAGTCTTGAACTTAAAGATGAAAGGAACCCTAGCTTGAGAGGAGGGATTTTCGGCCAAATAATGAGGATATAAGATCCGAATTTTTTTGGGTTGAGGGGTTTTAAAGAGGAGAGTTCTGATGGGTTTAGAGTTCATGAATAAGAAGAAACCATGGTGTTTGGATAAGAGGAGGAAGAAGAGGGAGTTTAGGGGGAAAATGACTCTCTTTTGAAAATTTGAAAGAGGGGGAAAGTACATAACACAAAAAAAACAAAACAAAAAAGGATAAAGGGACATGTGTCTCGGCCTTTAGGCCGAGACACCCGCAGGTGTTTCAGCCTAGTTCGAACCCCAGGATATGTTTTTCAAGCCCGAAGTTCGTCCGTTTTCGTCGGTTTTTGGATATTTCGATAAGAATCAACACTAACCAACGTACGACGATCTAAATCCTAAGGTTAACGTCGATCAACGTGTAACCTTATGTTTGTGGGAAATTTTGTAATAAAAAGAATATAAGGAAAGAATTGCGTTTGATTTTATTCTCTCTAACTGTTTAGAAAAAGAATGATTACAACTCTCTCAACTCTCAATTACAATTTGGATTCCTAGTTACAAAAGAGAAGAGAATGATCTGGATTCTCCCCTTTGTTTAATTCTGGGTTCTTCTTGGTAGCGATGAGATGCCTCCCTCGAATGCTTGCGTCGAGTTTGCTTCTCGTTGACGATCCGAATATCTATACTCACTGGAACAACTGTCTTGGCCGGTTTGATAACTCTTGTCGAGTTTTGTGATTCAGAACAAGTAACAAACTCTAATGATAGAGTTGTTGGAACCGAAAATAATTCGGTTGATAAGCCAAATATCGATGGTTTAGAGATCCTCCGTTTGTTGATTTCCCAGACTGTGTAAGGAGTCAATCCTCCTTTTTCTGATTCTGGAAGATTTGATCGAAAGATCCCCCTCCGATTAATGAAAAGAAATCTCTCTTGATCTGATTATCAAAAATCCGATCTCCCCAATCCAAAAAAAGATCCTCACTCTGTTGAGTTTGTTGCTATTTATAGGGGGATTAGGGGTGTAACTGCCCCCATAATCCGCGCCTAAATGGGGGTTTAGTTACCCCATTAGTCGGGTGTAACAACCCACTAAAGCCACTCCTCAAATCGTGGGTGAAGAACAGCTTCGAAGTTGTTAGATCACGTTTGAATGAGTCAGAACCTTAACCTGCGTTCTGGCGGTGATTGAGCTGCGTTTGGCAGCGACTGACGGGCTGTGTTGGGCAGTGATGGATGAGTTGCGTCGGCAGCGGTTGATAAACTGCGTTGGACAGCGGTTGATAAGCTGCGTTGGGCAGCGATGGATAAGCTGCGTCGGCAGCGGTTGATAAGCTGCGTTGGGCAGCGGTTGATAAGCTGCGTTGGGCAGCGGTTGATAAGCTGCGTTGGGCAGCGGTTGATAAGCTGCGTTGGGCAGCGGTTGATAAGCTGCGTTGGGCAGCGGTTGATAAGCTGCGTTGGGCAGCGGTTGATAAGCTGCGTTGGGCAGCGGTTGATAAGCTGCGTTGGGCAGCGGTTGATAAGCTGCGTTGGGCAGCGGTTGATAAGCTGCGTTGGGCAGCGGTTGATAAGCTGCGTTCGGGCTGTGCTTGGTAACGATTGGAGTTGCGTTCGAGCTGTTGATTAGATTTCTCTGTCTTTATATATGGATGACACCAAAGACCAGTAAAGAAGGTCTTATTCAGGCCATTTGTGACAATTGAGGCATCTCAATAACGCTCTATCAACTGCAGGTCATGATCTCCACTGAGCGTGTCGAATATCATTACACTGCTCATCAGCACCTCTAATGGTTGCTAACATGATATCAGTCATGTTGTTGTCGCAGCCATCAAGATCAATCATCTCACATAAGAAGCTGCATTCGTGTTTATAGCTGTTGAAGCGGCGTAGGTGATTGAATCGGTGTAGTGTCTTGATGATGGTACGCGGGGAGGACTTCCACGTCTTGGTTTGAAGAGATCGTCGATTTGTAATCCTTTCTGTCAGAGTATTGCTAAAGACTGTCGTTTTGTAATCTTTGCTTTAACTCTTTGACATGTGAAAATCTTCGAATTGTAGCCTTCTGGAAGTCGTCAGATTGTAACTTCCATCATCAGTGTTCGATGGAGAATTAGCTATCCGTTGTGATTTTTAGACAGCCTACAGAACCCCCTCCAAAGTTTTCGAAAGTTCGCGGTTGACTGGGACGAATTTTCGGAATACTTTGGATCCCAAAACTTTGCTGATTAAATGTATTCCATCGTAGACTGAATAGAGCTTCTCAGGGCTTTAGGCAAATTTTATCGACACCCTCCTTCTTGTTTGCTTTGTCAATAATGGCTTGGACCTCAGCTTGCATGAACAGACTTTCATCCCCAGCTTAGTCAGGAGGACAGCTTCGAAAGACTCTTCTCGATCAGCTTGTCTAGGGTAGAATGATCTCAGCAGTCTGATTATTGCTTGGAATATTAACCCCTTTGAAGGTGTTATTTATGTGAGTGCAGTCATCAGAACGCATGTCTAAATCATGCGTTCGACTGTTTGACCGTGAGGGTGCGTTTGGTAGTTGAAAAACCCCTCCTCCCCTTCATTTGAAAACGCGAGAATCACGTTTCAGGTGAGATTTTACCTAAAATCTCGTTTCGATTTGACAGCTACAGCTGTTTATAAATAGACCACTGAGGTCAAATCAAAAGGTCATTCGACTTTTCTCCTTTTTTACTCAGTTTCTTAACAGAACTCCTGTTCATCTTCTCCAGCGCTTCAACGGAGGAAAAGATCCGTTCCTAAATACTTCGCCCATCTTCGTCTTCTTCGCCACAATTGCCATGGGACCTAAGAAGAAAATGGCGTCCAAATCGAAGATCGCCGAAGCTCAGGGTGCTTCTTTGGCTAGAGCCTCCGGGGATGATCAAGTTCTCACGCCTTCGTCGCTAGTTCCTTCAACCAATGGTAAGATTGACTCATTGGAAGTCGATTTGACAGATCTCTCATTTTCGACCCTTGATTGGCGATCCGTATTCCAATTAAACGTATGGCTAGCTCCATCGTTCCTAAAATTTCAACGTAGGTTCAGACCCTGCGTTTAAAAAAAATTTGGACGCAGGTCTGAACCTTGTGTTTAGAATTTTGGATGCAGGTTGAGACCCTGCGTTCAAGACCCCGAACGCAGGTTTGAACCTTGTATTCTTGAGTTAGACTTCTTATGACGAATTTTTCTATTTGCAGTATGCTACTCTAAAGAGCCTCTTTCTTTCAACCACTACTTCGGTCATGCGGGAGGTGCGGAGAAGAATACAATCTTCAGCCAAAGACAGTTGTTCCATGTGAGTATTAGATATTCCGGATCGCGTCAACGAGAAGCAAACTCGACTCAAGCATTCAGCGGAGGCAATCCATCGCTTACCAAGAAGTCACCCAGAAATAAACAAAGGGGAGAATCCAGTCATTCTCTTCTCTTTGTAACTAGGAAATCCAAAATTGTAATCGAAGACGTGAGAGAGTTTAATCATTTCTTATCTAAACACGATTTAGAGAGAATTAAATAAACGGCAATTCTTATGCTTATTATTCTTTTTATACAAACTTTCCACCAAACAAAAGATGGCGACTCCGGCATGCGGGACTAGCCTTCCTCTGACGAGAGACGCGTGGTGGCTGCTAATCCGGACGTATCACACTCACTGGAAACAACCGTCGGAATAAGACCTTCGGGTCAGTGTGGAATCTTGACCAAGTCCAAATACGAGGAGCTCTCTCTTCCGGATCATCAGCGCGCCTAAGGTAGGCGAGATGCTCTGTAAGAGCTCTTAAAGAAGTTCTTAACTGCCCTGTGGGAGACGCAAAGAAAAAGTCCTCTCCTCCCTTGGCCAAAGCCTCAATCGCTCGCTGCGCAAACCAAGAAGATCACATGCATATAGTCGACACAAGCAGTGCTTACTTGGTTGCTAAAGGCCCTATGACAAGGAGATAGCACAATTCAACGCCGGAATAGTTCGCTGATAAACTAAGGCCTTTGAACAAGCCCAAGAAAAACGCTGCCTCAGACGACGCAAGAAGCGTCATCCGACGCAGCCACACCTCCGAGAACAATCAATCCGCAGTCCCAA
This sequence comes from Asparagus officinalis, assembly GCF_001876935.1. NCBI lineage: Eukaryota > Viridiplantae > Streptophyta > Magnoliopsida > Asparagales > Asparagaceae > Asparagus > Asparagus officinalis. Next base: position 12,317,521 of record NC_033800.1, on the reverse strand, counting down.
CCGCTTCATACCGCTGGGGATTGCGTCCCCGAAGATCGGCCTAGCATTGCAAACGCACCACTTCGAGGTAAATGAATCCAACTTACAAACCTCGGGTGATCATCAAACTTAATAGCGACCCTCCTAGTGGTGTCGTTCGATCCAATCAAAAACACAGAGCCCTGTCAAGCGCGAAAAACAACGCACCTCAACGAGTGCGCTCGTCCAAACAAAAACAAGACCACTAGAAGGGTCTAGCTTCCCTTCAACTAAACGACAAGCAGCACAAGGCCTGCGAGTGTTCTATAAATCAAACGCAACCCATCACCGCATTCGACGCCCCGAATGCGATATACTAGCGTCGTCCGTCACGCGGTTTCAACAACAGAACCAATGTTCACCCACTCAAAGACACAGGGAGGTCTTCATCCCTGAGCTTGGTTTAGAAGAAACTGTCCTCGGTCTAGACATTTGCTTGGCACCGAGCTTGCTTATCCAGAGAAAAGCAACGCAACTTCGAGCAGCCCATCCATGTCATCTCGGAACGGCTTATTTCAACAGATCTTTCCGAACACGTGTCAACACTGATATTCCCTGAAACCTCGCCAGTATCTTAGTATTCGACACGGTACTTGACTGACGTCGCGAAGACCTTTACCAAAACGACGACACGTCAAAAGAAGAAGTAATAGGAAACTCGTCTTTTGGACAAGCTGCGTTAAGATCGCGGAAATCAATGCATATCCGGACCTTACCGTTTTTCTTGGGAACTGGAACAATGTTGGCTACCCAGTCTGGGTGTTGTTCTTCCCTGACAAAACCTGAGTCTATAAGCTTTTTAACTTCTGACTCGATTGATTCCATGATCTCTGGACGAAACCTGCGTTGTTGTTGTTTAACGGGTTTTACATCCGGATCGATGTTGAGACGATGCATAGCGACCTTTGGGTCAAGGCCGGGCATATCCTCATAATTCCAGGCGAAGACATCTATATACTCTCGGATGAGAGATATAAGATTCTCTTTTTCGGATGATGATAAGTCTTCCGCGATAAAGATAGGTTTGGGGTTGGATTCGTCTCCTATGTTGATCTGGATCACTTTATCTTCAGTGGGTGGTTCGCGTTGTTCAAAACACATGTCCCATAAGATGTTGAGGCGTTTGATCCAAGGATCGTCGGTGAATTCGATTAATTCTTCATCACCCCCTGCGTCTTCATCCGGATGACTGGTTGAAGTCATGTTTACAGTCAGACTCTTAAAGAAGGGTCCAACACTGACGTCAGATTCACAGGAAGATATTCTGGATGAATGATCTTGGCCCAGATAATTACTGATTTCATCTTCTGAGGCGGAGGGAGTTGTGACATAACCTAAACCACTTCTGGTTTTGTGGTAATAATCTTGAGGTTTTCCTTCAGGGGCTAGAGACATTCGGACTGGGGTTCGTCTACCTTTCCCGAAATTCAGACCCTGTTTTTCATTAAAATTATACCCCATTCGTTTCATCAATTGGATGGAATTGGGTTCGTGATAATGAAACTGAGGAACTCCATCGTCTTCCTCTGAACTTCCTCGCTTAAGTTGTTCGGGTTTGACTCTGCCGAACTGGATCGGCTTCTGCCCTTTCCTTTTGGACGGGACTTTGTAGAAAGCCTTTTGTGCGTCTTCCACTTCTTCATTGGAAGCGAAAGATGACTTGATTGGCATTGTTAGACATGCCTCTGTGCACAATGCGTGCCATGAGTGGGTACCTGCATCACGATCATTTACTATTTGTCCAACTTTAAAGGATTCATCAGACAAGTACGCCAAAATAAAATCTTCATTAATGCACCATTCGCCCTCACTCGGTACATTATTATTGTTCTCGACTGAACCAATTACATCAAAGTTTAACTCCCATGGACAATTCCCTTGCGGATCTGGCTCGACATCAGCTTCATTGCCACTGTCAACATCTTCTTTCTCCTGAGATTCCAAGTAGAAAACAGAGTCGGTGTGAAAGTTTTCTACCCCTCGGAAAGGATATTTTTCCGCAATCAGGGTTCGAACTTCTCCCTCATCATTAGCATATTTCATGACCTGATGTAGGGTAGACGGGACAATGCGGTTTGCATGTATCCATGGTCGTCCTAGCAAAAGATTGTAGGACGTGTCCGCATCTATGATGTAGCATGCTACTTCAGACTTAAGATCTCCGATCTGGCACCTGAGTTTGATCTTCCCTAGGGGTCGAGTACTGTTGGCGTTGAAACCAAAGATAGTGGTCTGGGTAGTGTGCAACCGATGCATAGGAATCCCTAAAACCTGCATGACCCTGTAAGGCATAATGCTGAGTGCGGAGCCCGGGTCAACCTGGACACGACTGATTTCAGAAGATCCGATATACCCTGTGTAGTACAGTGGTCGGTCATGTTCGTGTTTGACCTGCATGTCTTCTTGTGTGAATGATATGCAGGGTAGACTTCTCGCCGCTTGCAGGCATTGCAGACAAGTTTGATCATCAGAAGCTTCAGGAACTGGAATGACTTGGGTGATGAAGCTCTCTGTATTCTTCAATGCCTCAATGAGAGCTTCCTTGGTGGTTTTGGACAACCTCAGGAGCTCGTATAGAGTAATCCTGGCCGGTATGTTGGCCAGTTGCGCCATGACATTGAATTGGAATGGATTGCTCGACTCCCCGTGTTCCTGGTGGAGATTCCTGTTGAACCGGAGTTCTTTTTGTTTCCCCTTATCCGCTGGCTTCTTCGGGACAGAACCTCCAGCGTCTTGGGGCTGTTCCTCGACTTCTTGAGCATTCTGGCCGTAGTCTTTCAAGTAAGTCTTTCCAGACCGAGTGCCAGGGTGATCTCCCGGATATGCTGCCAGGGCAATCCTCTCCTCTTCTGAATCTGTAAGGGTTTTGAGGTGGTCATCATTCTCAGTAACGGAGGGGCTAATCATGTTAGAAGACTTAGCCTTGCCTCCTTTCTTCTTGGACCAGGTATTCGTCCACTGTTGGTCCTCCACTAGATCAGGGTGGACCCACATGATTTCTCCTTTGGAAATTGTGAGGGGTACCAACCCCCTGTCCTTCTGATTGTGTAAGTCGGTGTTTTTCAGGTGCATCTCCCCTTTACGGACTGGGATGACACCGTCTGCAGCAGCTACAGGAGGAAAATCACCGAATTGGACCGCAATCAAGTTAGTAGATACAGTCTTCTGCTCCGGCTTCAGAGTAAGTACATTAGCATTCACCAAATTTTGCAAGATGTCCTTGAACACATAGCATTTTCTGGTAGGATGTCCCAAGAACCTGTGATAGCGACAGTAATTGGGGTCATCTATCTTCCCTGCTTCATCTGGCTTTCTGATTTCGGGGAGCTGCAATTTATTGTTCTTCCGAAGTAGTTGGAACAGAGTGTCCACATGCTCTTCTTTGAACGAATACTGCTTGGGTGCTCTTTGCTGATTGGGCGTCTTGCCTTGCTTAGTAGGCGGTGGGACTTGCGTGTAGTCAGCTGCTAAAGTCTCTTTTCCCTTAGACCGCTGGGCATTGTTCTGATTGCGTTGTTGCTGCGGTTTGGGTTGTGGCTCTTCTTCAGCTTTTATCTGAGCGACAATCTCTTCAGCTTGCTCCCCTTGTGAAACTAGTTGTCTCCAAGAGCGACATTCTGCTACTCCCATCTGGGCGAGGAGCTGAGTCTGCAGGTTGTGCCTGCAAGTTTCAACTAGAGTTGATTGGGTCATACCTGATGGGCATCGCAATGCCATGCTACGGAACCTTTCCACATAGGCTTTAATAGATTCTCCCTTCTTTTGCTTTGTGGCGAGAAGAGTAGGAACCGAAACCTCTGTGTCATCTTCGAAGAATCTGGCCAAGAAAAGCCTTTCCAAATCTACCCACTTCTGGATAGATCCAGCAGGCAGTTTCATAAACCATTCAAAGGCCACCCCTTTAAGAGTGCCGATGAACAAGCGCGTCAGAATGGCATCATTGGCTACCACATCTCCTGTTTGAGACTTGAAGTAGTAGATATGCTGATTTGGTGACCCTGTACCGTCGAAAGGTTGTAGCGTTGGAGCCTTAAACTTTGGTGGGTAGGGAGCCGTATCCCATTCTGCAGGGTAGGGTCGTATCACTCCTTCCTCGCGAAGCTCGCTCCTGTTGGCCATTGCGTTAAGGCGGGCTTCTAGCTCGTCTACTTTGGTTGACTGAGGATACAGTTCTTTTTCCATCTCCTTCTCATTGTCAGAAGAAGAATCTAAGTTGTGAGTCTCACGATCTGAGTGTTCGTGCACCTTCTGCTTTCCTTTTGACGTAGTCCTCCGGGAAGACTCGGGTTTTTGCCCTTTTTCAGCGAGAAATTGGACGAACATATCCTTCAATTGGAGAAGTGTCTCCTGTTGTGCCTGGAGCATGGTATGATGTTCATCCACTCTTTTAGCTATGTCCTCGGGATTCGTCGTCATGTAAACAGAAACTTTTTGTGCTCCAACAGAGCTTGAAGATTGAGATTCAGCTATTGCCGAATGTTCATCACTTGTCGTAATCCCTTGGGCTAACCTTTGGTAATTAACCGGGCGGATAGCTCCAGTCCGTGACCGGGTATGTCGATATACCCCTTCGAACTCGTCGCAAATTTCTCGAACGGTCGGGGAATGGCTTCTTTCTGATTCATCGGAACTGGGACACGGGGCTTTTCCTCTACTGGTCATGTTGATGGTAACCTGAGGGTATTCAGCTTCAGAAACTTTCTTCTTTTGACGTCGTCGTTTGGTAGGTCTTGCGACGTCAGTCAATCTGTCGAATACAGATCTGCGAGGTTCAGGAATACAACAGTGACATTCGGAAAGGACTGTTGAAATAAGCCGTTCGCAATGACATGGATGGGCTGCTCGTTGCGTTGGCTTTTCTCTGGAAAGCAACTCTCGCAAATCTGAGACCCGAGGACAGTTCTTCATCGGGGATGAAACTCCCTGTTCTTGAGTGGGTGAAATTGGTTCTTGTTGAACCTGACGGACCCTATTGCATTCGGGCGTCGAAGCGTGAGGGTCGCGTTTTGATTTATAAACACTAGGCCTTGGCCTGCGTTTAGTTGAAGGAACAGACCCTTTAGGGTCTTGTTTTGTTTGGACGCACTCTTGAGGTGCTTGTTTTCCCTTGACAGGGCTGTGTTTTGATTGGACAACGCACCACTGAGGGTCGCGTTTAAGTTGAATCACCCGAGGTTTGTAATTGGATTCATTACCTCGAAGTGTGCGTTCGCAATGCTTAGGCAGATCTTCGGGGACGCAATCCTTGCGTTGGACTCGGGATTGATTTTCTCGGAGGTGTGCTCGTCGGATGGACCTTCTTCGTCGTCGAGCAGCGTTTTTCTTGGCTTGTTTCAAAGCCTTAGTATCAGCAACACCGGCGTTGATTGTGCCTATCTCTGTCATAGGCCTTTTACAACCAAGTACACGCTGTGTCGACATAGGCATGTGATCTTCGGTTTGCAGAGCGAGCTTGAGGCTTTGGCCAAAGGAGAGGACTTTCTTTGGCGTCTCAACAGAAGTTAAGACCTTTTTAGAGCTCTTACAAGCATCTCGCCTAGCCTTAGGGCTGAGCGATCCGGAAGAGAGAGCCTCCTCGTATTTGGCTTGGTCAAATTCCACGACCAAGGTTTCCACGGTTGTTCCAGTGAGGTGAACGTCGGATTGCGCCACCACCTCTTCGTCAGAGAAGCTAGTCCCCAGCGGAGGCGCCATCTTTTGTTTGTGGGAAATTTTGTAATAAAAAGAATATAAGGAAAGAATTGCGTTTGATTTTATTCTCTCTAACTGCTTAGAAAAAGAATGATTACAACTCTCTCAACTCTCGATTACAATTTGGATTCCTAGTTACAAAAGAGAAGAGAATGATCTGGATTCTCCCCTTTGTTTAATTCTGGGTTCTTCTTGGTAGCGATGAGATGCCTCCCTCGAATGCTTGCGTCGAGTTTGCTTCTCGTTGACGATCCGAATATCTATACTCACTGGAACAACTGTCTTGGCCGGTTTGATAACTCTTGTCGAGTTTTGTGATTCAGAACAAGTAACAAACTCTAATGATAGAGTTGTTAGAACCGAAAATAATTTGGTTGATAAGCCAAATATCGATGGTTTAGAGATCCTCCGTTTGTTGATTTCCCAGACTGTGTAAGGAGTCAATCCTCCTTTTTCTGCTTCTGGAAGATTTGATCGAAAGATCCCCCTCCGATTAATGAAAAGAAATCTCTCTTGATCTGATTATCAAAAATCCGATCTCCCCAATCCCCAAAAAGAGTCCTCCACTCTGTTGAGTTTGTTGCTATAGGAGTCAATCCTCCTTTTTCTGATTCTGGAAGATTTGATCGAAAGATCCCCCTCCGATTAATGAAAAGAAATCTCTCTTGATCTGATTATCAAAAATCCGATCTCCCCCAATCCAAAAAGAGATCTTTTACTCTGTTGAGTTTGTTGCTATTTATAGGGGGATTAGGGGTGTAACTGCCCCCATAATCCGCGCCTAAATGGGGGTTTAGTTACCCCATTAGTCGGGTGTAACAACCCACTAAAGCCACTCCTCAAATCGTGGGTGAAGAACAGCTTCGAAGTTGTTACGATCACGTTTGAATGAGTCAGAACCTTGACCTGCGTTCTGGCGGTGATTGAGCTGCGTTTGGCAGCGACTGACGGGCTGCGTTGGGCAGTGATGGATGAGTTGCGTCGGCAGCGGTTGATAAACTGCGTTGGGCAGCGGTTGATAAGCTGCGTTGGGCAGCGATGGATAAGCTGTGTCGGCAGCGGTTGATAAGCTGCGTTGGGCAGCGGTTGATAAGCTGCGTTGGGCAGCGGTTGATAAGCTGCGTTGGGCAGCGATGGAGCTGCGTTGGGCAGCGATGGAGCTGCGTTCGAGCTGTGCTTGGCAACGATTGGAGCTGCGTTCGAGCTGTTGATTAGATTTCTCTGTCTTTATATATGGATGACACCAAAGACCAGTAAAGAAGGTCTTATTCAGGCCATTTGTGATAATTGAGGCATCTCAATAACGCTTTATCAACTGCAGGTCATGATCTCCACTGAGTGTGTCGAATATCATTACACTGCTCATCAGCACCTCTAATGGTTGCTAACATGATATCAGTCATGTTGTTGTCGCAGCCATCAAGATCAATCATCTCACATAAGAAGCTGCATTCGTGTTTATAACTGTTGAAGCGGCGTAGGTGATCAAATTGGTGTTGTGTCTTGATGATGATACGCGGGGAGGACTTCCACGTCTTGGTTTGAAGAGATCGTCGATTTGTAATCCTTTCTGTCAGAGTATTGCTAAAGACTGTCATTTTGTAATCTTTGCTTTAACTCTTTGACATGTAAAAATCTTCGAATTGTAGCCTTCTGGAAGTCGTCAGATTGTAACTTCCATCATCAGTGTTTGATGACGACTCAGCTATCCATTGTGATTTTTAGACAGCCTACACCTTAGGTCAACGTCGGTCAACGCATTGTGACCAAAAGTTAACGTCGGGCGATCCAAAATCTTAGGTCAATGCCAGTCAACGCCAGTCAACACGTTGTGACCAAAAGTCAACATCGGACGATCCAAAACCCTAGGTCAACGCCAGTCAACGCGTAACCCTAGGTCAACGCCAGTCAACGCGTTATGACCAAAAGTCAACATCAGACGATCCGAAACCCTAGGTCAACGCCGGTCAACGCGTAACCCTAGGTCAACGCCAGTCAACGCGTTGCGACCAAAAGTCAACATCGGGCGATCCGAAACCATAGGTCAACGTGTAACCCTAGGTCAACGCCAGTCAATGCGTTGTGACCAAAAGTCAACATCAGACGATCCGAAACCCTAGATCAATACCGGTCAACGCGTAACCCTAGGTCAACGCCAGTCGACGTGTTACGATCTGAAACCCTAGGTCAACACCGGTCAACACGTAACCCTAGGTCAACGCTAATCAACGTGTTGCGATCCAAAACCCTAGGTCAACGCAGGTCAACGCGTAACCCTAGGTCAACGCTAATCAACGCGTTGCAATCCGAAACCCTAGGTCAATGCCGGTCAACTCGTTGTGACAAAAAGTCAATGTACGGCGATCTGAAACCCTAAGTCAGCACGATGCAACGGAGATAGTCAGTTCTAAGTCAACTCAATGACACGAGCCAAACTCAACTCATCAGTTTTAGATTCGAGACTCCGACGACGGCCAGACGATAAACGCAACGCCGAAAGAACTTTAGCTATTCGTCAAAAACATCGAACAGATTGAAAATCGGAGGAGTCAAGAATTGAAGCTAACTACAGGTCCTTTACGCCGACCGAAGGCTGGACCAATCGCATCCAAAGTATTCTAGCTCCTTCTATAAAAGAAACGAGGCTGGAACGCTTTGGAGGGGGTATCTGTAGGCATCGAAAATTGCCTATAGCAAAAGAAACGAGGCTGGAACGCTTTGGAGGGGGTATCTGTAGGCATCGAAAATTGCCTATAGGTCTCCATGAATAGCTCGGTGTTAAGAAAAGACGATGAACGTCACTATCCAGTTCACAGAAGCTTGATTGACGTCGATGAACGTTTAAAGTGGATCGACGAACTATGTGAAGTAACGGGGTTTCAGAATAACGAGGATACGAACTGATCGGGAACCCCGCGTCGCTTACAAAAGGTGAAACGCCGCTCGTATCCCGGTTTAATCCATAATGATCTAATCATCGGAGCTTATAAATCTCCTTGTCGGCTTTCCAGCACAATTCAAATCACTCAAATCAGAGTCCGGATGAAGAAGTTACAGCGGAAACGGACGAATATGCAAAAGAAAATAGCGTCTCAGCCTGAGTTGAGACACCCCGAGGTGTCTCGGCCCAAGCGAGACACCCCAAAGTGTCTCGGCCTCGCTAAGACACCCTTGGGTATCTCCAGCCCTAAAAATCGGCCGTTATGCGGTTTTAACCGCCTGGACTTCCTTGGAGCCTATAAATACAGCCCCAGGACCCTCATTTTTTTCAGATCTGGAATTTTGAAGAATTGGCGAAGCCCTGCCGGATTGAAGATTGATCGAGTTCTTCAACACGGGAGAGAAATGTTCTTCAGATCTACATCACCCGTGTCCGTTCCTTAGGATTATCCCGTTGCGGTAATCTTAAGAAGAGTAATTATCTCGCCGTTGTCGAGATAAGCGCTTCTGCTTCTAGATTCCTTCGCGAATCGACGGAGTATTGGATCTGATCTGATTGCCAGGTAGTCCACGGATATCGACATCCCCGTCACCGGCCAAAAACTCACGCAAGCAAGAGACGACGAACGGATCTTGCGTTATTTTCGAGAGAGTTGTAACCCTTTATTTCTTTCTTTTGTTGAGTAATTGAATTCTTTGTAAACAATCAAAATTATAATGAATTCAGCAATGAAGGCAACTTTCAGCGAAAACAGAAAGGAGGTTCTTTATCATCATAATAACACTTTAATTGAACATTACTATTAATGATTAACCTACTCTAGGTTTATATTAGCAAATTGTGTTCAGTTTGTTGAAGATAAAAGTTTATAGAATATTCAAACTTGTATGAAGAATCCATGTGGGTTACGATAATGGATTCGGATCTTATATATGGAAATAATCTCATGTGTTCGTTACACGTCTACGTTAATAAATGTAAAAATGAGAACATTTAATATAAAATTAAACGTTATTCACCAGAACATTAAAGCTGATCTTTTATAATTTTCTTAGTACAAGTCACATGCCTTCATCCTTAATTTGGTCATAAATTCAATCATACATTAATTACACTTTTTTAATTAATTTTTTTCATCGTGAACTAACAGTAATCTGCTTACTATATAACGTTTCTCTATTACAACTCACAAGCAAACATGACTAAGACATGACTGGAAATTTAAGACCCAAACATTATACTTAAAAGGGAATCAAGGCTACCAAATTGTTCTTAGAAAAAACAAAATAAAAATTCTATAAATAAATCAAAATAAAAACAAGTACGAAATGGTGATCACGGGGGCCACAAAGAGCATGCTGGACAACTCTTTCTTATATCAGCTAAGACATGACTATGTCTTTACAAGACAACTATATAGAGATCTACAACACTTGAAAATTTCTTTGAGGCTTAGCAGCACTATTTATTTTCACTAGTTTTATCTTCCGGAGAAATTAAATGCTTTGATAACTAACTCTCTATATTTTACTTTTGTCATGTCTCTTATTTAGTTTGTTTTTGCCCTTTTCCTTCTTTCGTACTGTTTATTTGCTTTTATATATATTTTATTATTTTCAGATACGCCTCGTTAAATTTTTATTAATGAATTAATGAGGCGTTGCAAGTGTGAAGTGTCCCGTTGTCTTTTCTTAAAAGGGGGAAAAACTATACTATCACCCAATTGCAAACGGAGCGTTCAGAGTGATTTTTTAATTTTATTTATTTTTACCCTCGAGACGTGTATCCACAACAATAGAAATACTAATAGTTCTACTGGCAGCTAACGAAGACAATAAATTAATAAGTATATAGTTGTCCTCATGAAAAAGTCAATTTGAAATATAAATTAAGGCCCCCCTCTCTATAACTTTACCCCCATTTGCAGCACGTTTCCCTCTTACGTCCTTTTCATTGCCCACCATTCAAATTCACTAAGGGGGTTATTGGTGGACAAGTTGGGGCTAAATGGGATAATTGTTTCGATCAATTGAATAATTTTATCTTTTTGGGATATTTTGAGTGGTGTAAAGTGGGACAAATTTAGGATAATTGGACAATTTGAAGTTTTGATTTGATAATTCATGTGAGATAATTGATGATGTGACACCTTATTGGAACAATTATCCCACTTAGCCCCAACTTGTCCCAACCAAAATATCACAAAGAGATAATTGATGTGACACCTTATTGACACCTCTCTATAACTTTACACCAGTCAAAATATATCCAAAGAGATAAAATTGTTCCATTAAAACAATTATCTCACTTAGCCCCAACTTGTCCCAACCAATAACTCCCCCAGACTATATATTTTACTCCCTCCCTGCCTCCCTCCCTCCCTCCCTCCCTCTCCCCAACAAGAATCTCCTCTTATGCTGTGCTAACCTTTATATGTTAAACTAACATGCATCATTTTTTGAGATATTTGAACTACCTAGCATGATTTTGTCACGTATCTCAACATATGGATTGCCTTCAAGGTTGGCCCGAGCCAATTGTCCGAGTCCAATCCTTATCCGAAACCAAGTCAACCGTTATCCCTCCGAGGTACGTCAAACCCCCCTCCCAACGCCCATCATCATCTCCGGCCGTTGACCTCAGCATCCCGGTAGTCGATTTCAGCCGCTGCGACGCGATCACCGCCGTCTCCGACGCCTGCAGAGGCTGGGGATTCTTCCAAGTCGTCAACCACGGCGTCGATCCATGCCTTATGAGGAGAGCTAGAGAAGACTGGAGACAATTCTTCCACCTTCCAATGGAAGAGAAACAAGTATACGCGAATACGCCAAAAACATACGAGGGATACGGTAGCCGACTTGGTATCGAAGAGGGAGCTATACTCGATTGGGGTGACTACTATTATCTCCACCTCCTCCCTTTGTGCCTCAAAAGCCACCAAAAGTGGCCCTCACTACCTCGATCTCTAAGGTACACAATTCTTCTGTACTTTTTTTGCTCCATAGGAGAGTTCTGCGACTTAATAATTACATATATATTTCAGCAGAGCGACAGTTGAAGAGTACGGAGAGGAATTAATAAAATTTTGCGGGCGAGTAATGAGAGTACTATCATTGGGGTTGGGGTTGGATGAGGGGCATTTGCAAACAGCGTTCGGCGGTGAGAACTGTGGGGTCTGCACGAGGGTAAATTTCTACCCGAAGTGTCCACAGCCTGAGCTCACCCTCGGCCTGTCGTCGCATTCGGATCCTGGCGGGATCACCGTGCTCCTCCCCGACGATCGGGTCAAGGGGCTTCAGGTTCGACGAGGCGATGCTTGGGTCACGGTCAAGCC
>NC_033800.1:12287456-12305518 GCF_001876935.1 Asparagus officinalis | reverse complement strand
TGTGGATTGAGTCTTTGTCATGGATTTTGTCTTTTGGCTGACGACCTTGTCACTTGTTGGTTAAACACTAATCACTTGGATGGGATCCCAAATAATAATCAAACCAACGTGCTTATTTTTGTCTGGCTTATCTTAGGAGGGGTAATCGTCTGGCTTATCTTAGGAGGGGTAATTACAAACATGCCCTCGCAAGCGTAGAGATTAACCATGTTTACCCTAAAATTTTTAAAATAGAGATGATATGATAAGTGGTGTTGTTTGAAATGGATCATAACTCTCCATCATCGCCCATTAAAAAAAAAACCCAACCATTTGCATTAAAAACAGTGATCTTTTTTTTATTTATAGTATGGACGATCAAAATCTTTATATTTAGGGGTTGTTTGGTTGGATTTCTTTATTAAAAAAATATTCAAAATTTATTTTCCATGTATTTCTATAAAAATTTATAGAAAAAGTCTATAAAAATTCAAAAAAAATAGTGTTTTCTTATTTTTTTTTTATTTTTTTTTGTTTGGCTCAAAATATGAAAATAGGAAATTAAGTCAACTTTATAGAAAATGGGTTGAGGAGTGGAAATGATTACGCTTTGTATAAAAAATATTATTTAATTCAACGCTTCAGAATTCTAGGCCATTTCTGTTCACATGAAGAGGAAATTGATTTCTATAACATACCCTCATTTTTATTACTTTATATAAAATATTTCTATAAAATTTGAGAGAACCGAATATAATCAAAGAAACCTATAGAAAACTATTATTTACGAAAATATAATTATCAGACATTTTCCTAAACTTTTTCTATAAAACAAGTGAACCGGAGTCACCGGACTGCCCCTTTCACTGTAGAGTGTGGATGTTTAACATCTACAAAAGAATAGACTCTCATTCCACAAAACAAAACAAAAAAAATCAAAAGATGTCTCCTTTATTTATGTCATGTAAAATCCAAGTGACTGAAACCAAAATAAAATTGAATATTTAAAAAATTAGATAGATAATGTATGCGAAGTAGCCTTTTTTTCCGACTAGTTAAATCTTTTGCTGTCTTCGTCCGTGTTCTCAATTCAAGCACGTGACAATTTGTCTCTCACCACTTGAGGTTGATTAGATCCCACTAGCACGAGCTACGTCGAGGATTGGTGTCGCGGGCAATTTGGATCTTCCTTCATTGTTTGCCGACATCTGGGCTGCAGTGGGCCCGAGATCTAATGAGGCCTGTTTGCAATCTACACACGTCAGAAGAGCAAAGTGAAGACACATAAACACTTGATCCGTCCATTGTTATACTGGCACGTAAGTTTAGGGTACACAGTCTAAATATTATTCCTCGTGAAAGAAAAAGATGAGAAGGAAATATCATGGGTTTTGATCCGCAGAACAGAGCTTGGGTGTATGCTCTTGGGTTGATGTGGTGGGCCCCATAGAAAAAGAGGACTAAAATATGGGCAGCCCATAGGATGGGATGATGCACTAAACGCCAATAACTAGCGTTTACACATGTTCACACATGATAAAGTTATATCTGTATCATTTTCTAGAGTATGTCATGACTAGTATTAATATTGATGAGTATCGTATTGCATGTGCTATGCTGGGGAGTCTCCAGATTAGAAAAGGGCAATTTCTGCGAAAATGTCCTGAACTTTGACTGGTTTCCCATGAAACCCTGAAAATTTCACCCACCCACTCCGCTTGCACTTTTAGGGGATGTTTGGCTGTTTGATGTAAGCTTAGGGGCTGTTTGGTTCAATTTCTATAAAAAAAAAGAGGAAAAAAGAAAAGTACTCAAAATTTGATTTCCTTGTATTTCTATAAAATTTGTAGGAAAAATTTGTATAACTCAAAAGAGTATCATATTTCTTGTTTTTTTGCTATTTCTTTGTTTGGTTCAAAGTATGAAAATGTTTCTAACTTTATAGGAAATATGTTGTTTTCTTTTTCGTTTGTTTTGTTGGATGTCACTTTATAGAAAATAGCTTACTAACAATACCCATGGGAAATCACATGGGAATGAAACTGATGTACTTAATTATTTTTTTAATATATACGTCGGATTTCTAGGTGATTTCTGCCCATTTTGAGCGAAAATTAATTTTTATAAAATATAGTACTTTTTCTGTACATTATAGAAAACTTTTCTGTATTTTTTGAACCAAACGCAGTTTATAGAAATCTCCAGAAAAGTTTTATTTACAAAACTGACACTATCAGCCATTTTCAAGATTTTCTATAAAACCACTCACCAAACAGCCCCTTAGAGTACTTATGGCCACACTTTGAAAAGTAATCGTCCACATCATCCTTTTACCTCTTTTTATTTCCTTTTTCTAGCTGGTGTTCTTTTCATCTATTTCGTGGTGAGAGAGAGAATAGATGTGGAGGGTGACAAGAACGAGGCCAATGGATAGAGAAGTAAATAGGTAGTTAGCTTTTTTAATTTTTACCAAAAGGCGGTTTTCCGACCAATTCCAACCCTTCGAGCTGGTATTTATAAACCTATGACACATCATCAAAATTTGATGAGGCGTTAGCATTTTATCATGGGGTTAATATACCAACCAAACAATGTAAAGGGTGAAAGTTGACGCATTTTATTACGTTTCACCCTTTCCTCTCCAAAATCATTGCATCCAAACAACCACTGAATGTCTCACCCAAACTCCTTTACATGTAAATGTCAATTAACTAAAAATAGCTTTCCAAAAAAACCCTAATTTAATCATTTTCTATTTACAGGCAACAAACCCTCCTTCTCCCAACTGCCACAATTGGGCATTTCTCTTTCATAAGAACATTTTAGTTATTTTCCATTTCTTGGCATGAGGCCCCTTGGAAAAAATTTAACGGTTCAGAGAGGTTTAGAGAAGTTCGATCAGTGGGGGAAAAAATCAACGGGGGCTCATTGGATACCCCCCAAAGTTTAGGGGGTTTTATGGAATTTACCATTTTTAACCTAAATCTTTAATTTGGCAATGGACTGATCCTGACCCAGTTTTGAGATGCAATGGTTCTTTTTTGATCCATGTGAGAGCTGGATTGAAAAAGAACTAGTTTAAATAGGGTTTTTTGACCTAAAACAATTAGATACATTTTGACCCAGTTTCTACCGATCAAAGCTCCTTCTAGAATGGGGTCTGGTTTAATCCTGGCCTCATTATTGGTGGTTGCCAAACATGCCAAAAGATTCCCTAGCATAACACGTGCAATGCAATATTAGATCAACTCTTTCCTCTCCTCTCTCAAATCAAACGGGCACACTTTTAGTGAGAATACATGGAAAGTAATCATCCATGCTTAGTCACTAATAACTCAGCTAGAATCACCAAATTGGACTGAAGATTCTAGCTAAGGAATTACTTTGAAACAACCCCTAAGATTTGAGGGTTAATAGCAAATTGAAGTATTTGAGGGACTAAATTTAAAATATTAAAAATAAAGGACTTTTGTCGTTAAAACCCTTTCAAAGATAATTATGACATTATTCTTAGACTAATATGTCGTGTATGCAACGCAGGTGTTAAGTAATGCAGCATACAAGAGCGTAGAGCATCGTGTGCTAGTAAACGCAGACGATGAGAGACTATCCATCGCCTTCTTCTACAATCCGAAGAGCGATTTGCCGATGGCCCCGATCCCGGATCTCGTGACGCCGGATTGCCCGGCACTCTACTCGCCGATGACCTTCGACCAGTACCGGATGTTCATCCGGCAACGGGGACCCAAAGGGAAATCGCAGGTGGAGTCACTCAGGGCATCATGATGTAATTCTCATTTGTTACGTGTACATCATTGTAATTTTCCTTTTTATTTATTTTCTAGGTAAATTTCACATGACCCCCCAAAAGTTTGACCCATTTCGGGATAAACACCAAAAAAATATTTAAAATTGTAGGCATGACACCAAACAAATTGAGGGGCTATCCGACTAAATGTCCTTGATGTTTTGGACATTTTTTTACTTTCTGGTGTTGATTTCAAGATGCGCCAAAGTTTGGGGGTTTATGTGAAATTTACTTTTTTTTTCCTCATTCACATGTGATTATCGCAAGTAGGTATAGGGACCTTGTGCCCCTTGAAGGGGGCATTTGATTGGTTCTACTAACACGTATGTAAGTAACAAATGGCCTGTTTGGATGGAGGGTAAAGAGGGGGAGAGGAAAAGAAATCTAATTTTAATCTTGTTTGGGAGTTCTATTTAGGAGGGTAGAAGAGGGAAATAGGGAGGAAATTTGAGCCAAAATGTTACACCCCAAATTGGGGTGTAATGAAAGGGAAGAGAATGAAGGGGAACTTTTCCCCTCCATTCCCCTTCCTTCCCTTCCTTAAGGGCCTGTTTGGATTCGTAGGGGGTGAAGGGAAGTTAAGGGAAACTGAGTGAAGGGAAGGGAAGGGAAAT
Source organism: Asparagus officinalis (assembly GCF_001876935.1). Classification (NCBI taxonomy): domain Eukaryota; kingdom Viridiplantae; phylum Streptophyta; class Magnoliopsida; order Asparagales; family Asparagaceae; genus Asparagus; species Asparagus officinalis. The sequence goes on along the minus strand of NC_033800.1, from coordinate 12,301,117 downwards.
GAAGGGAAGGGAAGGGAATTCCCTTCCCCTTGGTTACACCCCAATTTGGGGGGTAACAATTTTTATACTATTAGGGGGTGAACTAAGGTGAATGGAGGTGAATTAACTTCACCTCCTAAGTGTTCCCAAACAAGATGAATGGAGGTGAATGGTTCCCCTAACTTCCCTTCACCCTCATTCCCCTCAATCCAAACAAGCCCTAAGTCTTCTCCCAAACACACTTAAAGAGAAAGGGTAGGGGCCTGGTAAGATCCCTAAATTCCCTTTTGTGTAAAGTAAGGTGGTTCAAATGATTACATTTCAATTCTAATCACAATTTTAGTGTTATAATATAGTAAAGAGAGTTTGAGGTAGAGATTAAAATAGTATCAAAGTTGTTACAATATAGAAATATAATTCTCTATCGTTACCATAATTATGGAGTTCTTATAGTATGGAGGGGACTTTAAAATCAAATATCATGTTAAAATCATATCAGAGCAATTTTAAAAGCATACCTCTACGGAGAAAATTCACTTCTTCAACCCATGAAAAGTACCGACAAAGACATGTTAAAATATAAAAATATAATCGTTAAGTTGTTAATTGTCACTACAACTATGGAAAACCTAAGTTCTGGTGTACAGGAGGGGCTTCAAAACAAATTTGAGAAATAATACATATAGACGTGTAAAATAATCCGCATTTCTACTCTGTATAATAGAATAGATTTAATTATGCGGGTGTTTGGTTGCATTGTTTTTGAGAAATGTTTTCTCAAAAAGTACAAACAATGGCATTTCTGTAATTAAGAGCTTTCTATAGATTTCCACAAACTGTGTTTGGCTCAAAAAAGATTACAGAAATGTTTTCTGTAAAGTATAGAAAAGTACCAAAATTTATAGAAATTGATTTCCTTCTAAAATGGACGGAAATCACTTGGAAATCTGACGCATTCATTATTTAAATAATAAAACTCATTAACACTTTTCTATAAAGTTCTCACTTTTCTATAAAGTTGGTGATATTTGGTTACATTTCTATAAATTATAGGAAATGTTGCTATTTTCCCAAAAGTTATGAGTCATTTTCTTGTTTTGAACCAAACAAGCACAATATAAAAAATAAGAAAATTTGTACTTTTTAACTTCTCGAAACTTTTCCTATAATTTTTTTAAGAATATAAGGAAATCAAATTTTGGATGGAAAACATTTCCTATAATTTATAGAAATGTAACCAAACACCCCCTAAATATCAAGAAAAATCCTTAACTTTGGACAACTATCAGATAACCCCTCATAACTTTCATAATATTAGAAAATGATATAAGTTTAGGGTTTATTAGAAAACTTCCTTTAATTTTTAAGATTTTTATAAACCTTCCTAAAAGTGTGAACCTCAATTTTTATTGGTAAAAATATCTCCTGCGTAATTTTATCCATTCATGTGAAAATTGCGACTAACGCTGGATTAGTTTTTGTTTTTTTTTTTTTTTTTGTTTTTTTTTTTGGGGGGGGGGGGGGGGGGGGGTTCGTGATAAACACCTGAAACCCGACAGAGAGATTTCTGATATTTATTAATTTAATTACTATATTTCTTGCGTATTATTATTATTGTTGTTATTCTGTTTTACCTTAAAAAAGAACCAAAATCATCCATCACATTGGAAATGGGTCATCTGACTTCTCCGCTATGTTTTTGAAATAGAAATGTTAGGGGCACACCCCCAACCACAATCTCAACCACACCTCCTCTCCCTCTATAGTGCATTGGGCCCCACATCAAATTTTTTTTTAAAATTTGATGTGTGGTCCAATGCACTATAGAGGGAGAGAATGTGTGGTGGAGGATGTGGTTGGGGGTGTGCCCCTAACACCACTCTTTTTGAAATGTGTAGCACATACACTCTTCCAAATCAAACGTATCCAAGAGCCAAATCTTAGGATAATAAAAAACATAAAAAAAAATAACACAAATTAACTTACTGAAATCTCCCTTAATCATAGGTGAGAATTAAGAAGCTTAATGGTAGAGAATAGTCACATATCCTGGTGATCTCTGGGTGATTGTATCCATCTTAATCTGTTCTTATTTTAGATTGAGATGTCGTTTTCTTTTTCGAGTCACATTAGTATGATCAGATTAATCTAGTTTGTACTAAATTAGTCTAACTCATATGACTCTACCAGGCAGATAAAAAGGATTCTATACATGCCGGGTAGTCTCAGGTTACGATGTAATTATACAGATGATTATGAAATATGCGTATCTATACGGATAACACTGAGATTCCTGATTGAGAATACACGGATAACCCCAGTGACAGAAATGTTAAGGTGGCTCAGGGCTACCCATATAGCAACAGTTAGTAATAATATTCATGATGGCTAGAATAAGATGACAAAATTATTTTGTATAGTTGTAGAGCGCCCAAGTCATTTAAAATTAGCCTGGTTGTTAGCGAATAGAGACGCCATATAACCATGTGCCTTTTGACTAGGAAAATAATATTCATGACACCGATCTCATTAGTCATTATCAGAACTACATTTGGATAATTGGGATGATTTAGAAGCTACATCATCAGTTATATTGGATAAATTTCATAAAGCCCCATGTATTTTGAGGCGTTTCGCACCACCAAAACCTTTTTTTTTTTACTCATAAAACTCCCTTGAACTCGGGGAGTCTCGTAACTCCTAACATTTCCGGTTTTTAATTCCAATGAACCTGAGAAATAACTACAATGTGTTTTTAAGAGAAAAACCACCAATTAAGCGGAGTGAGAAATAGGGATATGAGTGTATAATGATTAGAATATGAGTATTTTTTTTAAATTATTTAATACATTGAAAATCATCGTTCTGATGGTTTGCTATCAACATTATGCCAAACTCTTGGTTCGAATAAATGGACAAATTAAAGATGATTTGAGCCGTGCCGTGTTTTATAACTCGGATATATATCTGTCTTAAATCTGTGTCGTGATTTATTTGTGTCATCTGAGAATACCGCGTATGAGTCACCAAACTGTAGGCCCTGTTTAGCTAACTCATTGCATATAATGCTTTTTTAATTAGTTTTTTAATGCATATAATATATGTGTCGTGATTTTTTAATTAGTTTTTTTTATCAACAATGGGCCTTTTGCATACTTGCATCTAGGGGTGTCCATCCGACCAAGCCCGGCCCGGCCTGAAAAACCGGGTCCGAGCCGGGCAAAATCGGAGCCCGCACCCGGACCCGATTGCCTCGGGCCGGCCCAATTTTTTTATTTTTATTATTTTTTAATCTCTTTAAAACTCTAATTTTACATAAAAAATTACACAAAATTTTTATAAAAAACAATAATATTATTAATCACTTAGAATTACCTAAATTACAAATACAAAAAATATAAAAAAATAAATGATAAAAATAACTTTTTTATTAATAATCAGCAAATTCTTTACAAATATAAATTTATTTCGGAATTCGTCACATCACAATAGATGGGTACATCCCAACTAGGTTGGCACCTACTTACCTATATCATTATCATTTACAACTGTTTCCAAAATAATTTATTACAAAATTTAACTAAGAAATAAAAATTAAAATTTGATGAATATTATTTAATCTTTATATCTATCTGCTAGTCCTAATTCTTCAAATTTATCTTCAATTCCAGCGAACCGATTGGTGTCTTACGTTCTCTTCTCGTACCTTTACCAATCTTATAAGCACATCACCGCTTGTATAGTATACGAATCTAACGATGTCCTGTGGTCATCGATCAAACGTCCTACTATGTTGAAGGCGGATTCCGAAGCTATCGTCAAAACCTGCACTGTTAGTAAATCATGAACCATGGTGGAAAGTATAGGATATGAAACCGGTCCATATATTCTCCACCATTACAAAATATCTAAATTATTATTTTTACATTTAACTAAAAAAGCAGATAAATATCCATCTATTTCAGAAACCTCCAATGATGATCGAAGTCCAAATCCACCAGTTAGTTCAGCTACCATTGCATATCTATCAAAACTTATATTTTTACCTCGACTTGAGCTTGAAAAAGCCAAAGTTGTAGACTGTTGTGCAGCTACACTATGTTTAGCTACATACTCATCATATAAGGTTTGAAAATAATTTCTAATAGTATTATGATGAGAAGTAGCAGTAATGGTTGATCCATCATCTAAGTCTATAATCTGATTACCATACAAGGATTGTAACAAACTTCGAAGCCAATATCCTTCAATTGCGGATCAATAAGAACCCCCAAACCAAAAATATGAGGAATATGCCTAAAATACTTATTAAATTTGCTCTCCATTTAAAAAATTATAGCTCAAAAAGTATCATCCATATGATATTTACCAAAAAAATTGAATATTTAAAATTTGTAAAGCAACTAAAGTAATGGTTGAATAATAACAGTCTGATAATAACATTGTAGCATCATAAAAAATTTATAACATTTCTTTTAAATCACTTATAATTGTCCATTTCTCTTCAGTTATTCCATAGGTGCTACCAGAGCTAGAACTAGAAGAATAATAAGCAATAAAATTATTTATAATTTTTTTATATTCTATTGCTACACTTAACATTGCATAGGTGGAATTCTACCTATGGTCAACATCTTTAGAAATTAGCCTCGGCTTTACATTTTTTCTTTTACAGAATTGTTTTCACCTTCTAATTCTTTGTTCAGAAGCATTATGCATATAAGTTACTGACTTAACATTTTCTATCATGAACTTAATTTCAGTAAATGTACTTTGAACAATTAAATTTAAAATATGACAGATGCATCTAATATGAAAAATATCACCATGACATGGCAATGATAAAGTTGTTTTGATAAAATCAACAGCTACATTGTTATTACTTGCATTATCGTGAAAGAGAAAATATTCTTTCTAAAATTTCTAGTTTCATAAGTTTTTTAATTATTAAATTTACAGCATTAATACCAGTATGTGACTCTTCAATTGCAATAAAGAAAATAACACTTTTAAATATTTGTCAATTTTCATCAATTCAGTGTGTTGTGATGCATATATAACCAGTTTGTGCTTTAGATGTCCAAATATCAGAAGTTAAAGAAAATTTATAGTTTAAACTTTGAAAATAAGAAATTATTTTTACTTGTTCCTCTTGATAATGTTTTAAAATATCACGTTAACAAATATGACAAGAAAATTTTTTAAATGCGGGGTAAAAACCATCTGTATATAAATCTTCAAATTCATCATCTTCTACTAATCTAAAAGGAATATTCTTAAAAATGATAAACCTGGTGATGTATTTCTTGGCACGGGCTGCGTCATAACTCCAACTTCCGAGACTACTAGAAGTTGAGGATTGCGAGATCATAGATTGTCGGATATCACCTTGAGGCGTCTGACTGTTGTGTTTATCTAAATGGCGTTTGAGATGGTTGGTGCCACTCTTATGATGAGCTTGGAAAATCTTACCGCACAACGCATATTTAGCCTTATGGGTGAGGATCCTACCGTGTTCATCCTTGGTGTCTATCTTCTCGTAAAAATTGCACACATCGGATCTCAGCCTTTTAGAAGCTCTTGGTGTAGAATCGTCGCCACCGGATCCGGGATTAACATCAGTAGGATCGGTAGGAGTAGATCCGGTAGGAGGACTCATTTCAAAATCGGGAGATAGGTTTTGCCCTTCATAATCATATTCGGTAGCCATTTGATTAAAGAATTAGAGAGTATAAGAGATTATTAGAGAGTATAAGAGTGTATAAGAGAATATAAGAGAGAAGTGGGTGAGCTTTGGTGTGAGGAAAATAAATGAAAACCTCCTCTATTTATAGAGGCAGCCCCCTAGGCAAATGACTAAAATACCCTCACCATATTACCGTTTTTAGGGGCAAAACGATCAAAAGAGCCAATTTGACCGTTATGGCCGGGGCGGACCGTTTATGCTGGCCCGGCCTGACTTTTGCCCGCAACGGTCACCTCTTAGGTGACCGTTGCGCCCGGGCCGAGCATCGGACCAGGCCGCCAAGCCCGGTTATTTTTGCCCGGACGATTTTCTCGCTCGGGCCGGGCACCGACCGGGCCCGGAACCCGGTACAATGTTTTTAAGGGGTTGTTTGTTTGCGCAAATAAAGAGAGAAATGGGCGATTTAAAATCTGACCCCTTAGCCACATAGGATTTTGGTTTCAAGACATTTTCAATTCCAGTGTTTGCTTCGCTGGGTGATTTAAAGAAAAGGAGGGCTGCAATGGGGTGCCACGTCAAAATTTGGAAAAAAAAAACCTATTTCAGAGCTTTTAACTCTGAAATAGGTGAGAAATGTCTCATTAATGAATTTAATATTACTCAAAGCACTATTGAAACGACGGCCGGAAGTAAATGATATTATTTAGTGTCCCGTCGCTGAATATTTAATTAGAAAACTCATGGTATTCCTTAATTTTTGGATGTTGAAACAAACCCAAGAAATGGAAGTCCTTGTTTTCCGGCCTATGACTTCAATGTGAAACAAACCAAATAAGTCAAATGGGGGAAACCCTCTGAAATGTCCAGAAATGGTTTTCAAACTAGTTTTCTGTTTTCTTTTTTTTCGGAAATGTACCAAACAGACCCTAAGAGAAAAACCACCAATTAAGCCGAGTGAGAAATAGGGATATGAGTGTATAATGATTAGAATATGACTATTTTTTTAATTATTTAATTCATTGAAAATCATCATTATGATGGTTTGCGATCAACATTATGCCAAACTCTTTGTTCGAATAAATGGACAAATTAAAGATGACTTGAGCCGTGCCGTGTTTTGTAACTCGGATATCTGTCTGAAATCTCTGTCGTGATTTATTTGTGTCATCTGAGAACACCGCGTATGAGTCACCAAACTGTAGGCCCTGTTTAGCTTACTCACTGCATATAATGCTTTTTTTAATTAGTTTTTTTAATGCATATAATATATGTGTCGTGATTTTTTTAATTAGTTTTTTTTTTATCAACAATGGGCCTTTTGCATACTTGTCAGAGGGTACGAATGATATGATAGAACTTGGTAAGAGTCGATATAGAGCAAATCATAACACTGTTTATGTCTGAATAACAAAATGAAGAAGCGTATTGTTCCACAACGGTAGAGGTTGTTACCAATGTTTTACTTATGCTATTATGTTCCTGAGGTAAAAGTGCACCCTAATAAGGTTAAATTTCTGTCAAGGGGACTATAAAAAAACATCATTAAGATAATTAAAAATTGTGAGACGTGTTCATTTCATCTCTCACGTTACAAATTTCCAAATCCAACACGAATATGTTCCATGCGTGTTCCTCAAATTGAAGCTGCGGCTTGAACGCACGAGTGATGAAAGGATACAAGCGTGCGTTGGGAGTAAAAATTAAAACAACAATGACGATTGCAAAGGAAGAAAAAGCACAGTAATATATGATTTCTTACTTCCAATCATTAGCCTAAAGTTGAAAGGTATTGAATTCCTTGTCTCAAGAATCATTACCTGGAACCATAATCTTTTCGTTAATCATGAAATAAAACGTGAAAGTGAAACTTAGGATGGCACCTGACGATGAACCCGTCAATCTCATGATTTGATTAAATGCTGATTAAATGCACTAATTGTTTCCCTTTTTTAGTTTCAAATCAATCATATCATTTGACATTTCACCTTGGGCCAATGTAATTTAGCCGCGATGATCGATTGAGGTTTCGTCAAGGGAAAGCTGTAGGGAGGCCCGCTCTCTCGCTCGTTCCATCAAGATAATGAAGTGAAAACAAAGATACAGAGAATAGCAATAAACCCTAAAAGAACACAAGGGCAAATTGTCTACTATTATATTTAATTATAATTAAAAGGCTAGGCCACGTCTGTAATTGCAAATATCTTACCATAGTTATGCGGAGGAAGTTGGACCGCTGAGATTCTAGATACACGCATACATTTGTGTTCCATATCAAACACTAAGAACTCATAATTAAGCATGAGAAGTTCACAGTTGGCATAATATCCAAAATCAAGGGTAATAGAACTGCCAATCATCTCCCTTGGATTTTTGGCAGAGAACAGCAAACTTTTCACAACAAATCAAACGCTAAATTAAAGAAAAAAGCTTGCGCTAGTACTGAAGCCATTGATAATTAGGAAGTCAAAAGTTTAACAGGTAAAAACAATTATAAATACTCACAAAAAGAAATTAAAGTAAAAAAAACGTTACCAGAACCAGTTGAATTGGTAGGTGATGTGCTGCTTACAAATTCATTGGCAAGTGCATGAAAAATGCAGAGGAAAAAACCCATTAAACAACTTCATCGACAGAAATACATTGAAATTGAGAACGCAGAATCATTTCAAGATGCAAGCTTCCAAGAAAATAACACAAAATACGTAATTCCAACAGCAGTATTTTCCACAATCAGTAGAGACAAAAATTACATTAAAGTCCAGCGCCTGCTTCTCAATATGATCTTAATTAATCAACAACTTGCAATTCTAAAAACTGTTAGTGTTAAGAGATTGCAAGTATTTAGACGGATTATTTTCAATTCGGTACCCAAAAGCTTACCCAACTTTTCTCTTTGATATCCAAAGTGTTTTATATCAGTTTGATACCCCCAAAGTTTCAGTCTCATTTCACTTTGATGCATCCATGCAGATGTCGTCAGGTTTTCTATCAAACTTGTAAGGTTCACTTATCCAAATGTTCCCGACAGTAATAGATGAGAGTACCACACGCTAAGCACATGATATAAATTATATATGGCTTACACACGCTAGGCACATGATTTAAATTTAACAGAAAATCTAACAAAATCTGGCAGGGTATGACAATAAAATGGGTCTGAAACTTTGGAGTATCTAAGTGCTAAAAAAATACTTTAGCATCAAAAGTGAAAAAATAAGATAAACTTTGGGGTAAAAAAGTGAAAATAAGCCTAGTTAGAAGGATAAGTTCACAAGTTTCAGGAAGGAGTCAGCATTTTCTGGATACCCTGCTTCTGCTCTGCTGTAAGCCTCATCGGAAACATGATCTGAAACCTGATCCTTAAATTCCCTTTCTTTGATGAATCCTTCGCGATTGGCATTCCTTCACCTTGAACAACATGCTCATAATCAGTACTAATTATGGAGTTAATGGGAATTGTAAGACTTCGGCCATCCAGGGTTGTCAGTTGTACAGTGTAATCTGTTAGGGCTTCAAGAAGAGAGAGCTTTTGGGTGACAAATAAATCATTGCCTTCTCTCTTGAAGACACCATGTGGCCTCTCATCGATAATGAAGACAAGATCTGCAGGTATTAGGTTGTGTTGCTCATTGCCTTTTTCTGGAAATGTGATCTTTGTGCCCTTCTTCCATCCGGGTTTTATATCTATTGTTAAGATCTCTTCCACAGTTTTTGGTCTCCTATAGAACAAAGACACGGAATACAGTAATCAAATAAATATAAGATATTGCAGACCAGAAACTTTCACTAGTACATTTATGAAGATCATATATAAAAGGATAATGAACCAGGTAATCTTGTTAGGCAGAAACTTTCACTAGTACATTTATGAAGATCATATATAAAAGGATAATGAACCAGGTAATCTTGTTAGGCAATGAACTAAATGATATATTTAACATAGAAAAGGATAATGAACCAGGTAATCTTGTTAGGCAATGAACTAAATGATATATTTAACATAGTGCATGAGCGACGAATCTTTGCACATATAGAAACTTCAAGATGCATCTTTTAAACAGCAACAAAAGGGCATGGAACTACTATGTAACTATCAACAAGTGATATGTTACAGGGAAAAAAAAGAAAAGGAAAGAAAAGGAAAAAAGAAAGAAAGAAAAAGGACTAGCAGTTGAGTGATGTGTGTGCATGACTGCATGTTTTTCTGAATTGTCGACTCTTACGTGTAATTTGATTAGCATTTTCCTTGCATGGTCAAATGGTATTACAACGATTAATATCATCCACACATTTAAGCTATGTTACCCGGGTACTTCTATATTGAAGCCGTACCCATACCGGACACGTACCCGACACTTTCCCGTACCCAAACTTCATAGACACTTCTTGAATATATGCATGCATTTATTACAACATGTACTCAATTATAAGATATATGTGTTAATTTAAAACACTTGTCAAAGACTTCCTGGACGTAGAGCTTACACTTCACATCCGTCTTTTGAAACTAATGAGATACGGGTCGGGTTCGTTTCAGTCCATACCCAAGTTCAAAACTATATAGTTAATGGGTCGTTTAGATGTCTAGTAAAAAAATGAGTAATTTACAATTCACGATAATCAATATGATAAAAGAAACTCAAGAATGTGATCAGAATTTTAATTCTAATGACCAATGAAGCGGGGAAAAATTATCTCATGTACATTATTAATTCAATATGTATATGTAGTCGTGTCCCCGTACCCTACATTTTACAGTTTTACCGTGTCCCTTACCCGTACTCGCACCCGTGCCCGTTTTCATGCAACTTAGCATTTAAGAAATCAAGTACCCTATGTGGGACTATTATGAATTACAAGCAGTAAAAAGTATGAATGCAAGTGAAAAAAACTGTTAACTTCAAACTAGCAACCTCTATTTCTCACTAATGTTGACATTACAAAGTGGACTTCTATAGGAGTTTTATATTCTGGTTCCCATAAACTTTCTGAATGTTACAGAATAGTGTGTTGTCCAACTGGTTATTGAGATATTATGTCAAATGTAACAGCAGATTGGGTTAAGAAGTTTTCTTCTGAAAACAAGAAGGGGGAATTTCCAAACATTTGAATCTGGCTACATCAAATCTCTCTTCCATACATTTTAAACTTTCAACTAAAAGTAAGAAAAGAAAGAAAGCAGGGCGCCAAATCATCCAAATGAAAACCTAGATTACTTTGAAAGTTATTATATTTGAAGTTTATCATAATGTTAAGGTACTAAAAAATCATTTCGGGAATTCGTTCAATAATTGGCATTTTTGGCTCTCTCTCTATCTCTCCCCCCACCTCTCTTCTCAAACGAACTCCTGCCTTCTACACAACAATGATCTCCCCACCTGCCTCTTCTCAAGCAAACTCTTGCCTTCTACACAACAATGTTGTGTCCATTACTGATATCCACAACACAGCAATTTGTATACTACTTCAACTATATAGCAGACATCCACAACACAGCAATGTATATACTACTTCAACTATGTAGCAGATAAAACCTAAGTTACCCAGACACATCGTCTAGGTTCCCCCATACCCATGACCACCTACGACACTCTTTGGACAATCCTTGAACACTCCTTGTCCAGACATGTGTTCAATGCATTGTTTTAAAAAGCTATCTAACCTTCCTAGGCTTAAGAGGTACCTAGACCACCCGCCTAGATATTGAGAGCACCTAGGAAAATGTGTAAAGCTTACACGGAGTGTACCGTGTAGGTGCACCGCATAGGTCTTGGACTGGATTTCCTACGCTGTCGCCTCCATATCCTCTGAACTTCTCCAAACCCTTTCAACCTCCTCTACTGACTACAAACACCTCCACCTCCTCCGACCTTCAATAAAACCTCATCAACCAGCACTAAACAAAAAAAGAAATCCGTCTAGACCCCACCTAGGCTTCCGCCTAGGTGCTAGGTGCCAGCTCACACCTCACATTTTCTATAACATTGACTCAATTATATAATGCAAATTCTGGCTTACACTTCACAATCACTTCACGCAACTCACTAGACATGGGTCGGATTTGTTTCAGCTCATACACAATTCATGAGTATAATTTTAAAGGACCATTAAAGTATCTAGTTCAGAGAATAATTTATAATCTACTAAACAAATAAACATAAAAAATGGTATACGAATTTTAGTTTTCATAACATATGACTAAAAAAACAAAATCGGCCTCATGTAAATTATTAATTTCAATATGTTCACATATATTGGTGTCTTTGTATCCTACCTTTTACAAGTTTTTCATTTCTTATATCTGCCCCAATACACGCACCTGCACCCATGTAACATAGGATAAACATTCATGCCATCATTAACAGGCTGAATGTTCCTACTAAAAGCATCACAATTGACACAATTTTGTTATTACTTTTTCTGAAGGATAAAACTCTTCGGAAGCCATTATTCTCATTTTAGACTAGTTGAATATCTTGAAGATTATCTCGCTTATTCCATTGCGACAAAAGAAACAATTCCATTAGTAAGCTTGCTTTTCTTTCTAGTTGTTGGTTTGTAATGTACTTGCAAGGTTGTGGAAAGCAGAAAGCGGTGAGCCGCTGCTTGGGCTTTTGGGGGCTTTCAGCAGTTCAAAGCAAAAAAAAAACGAGAAGGAAAAAAGGCAGTCCAAATCCTATTAAAATTTTAAATACGCACAAAAAAGTCAACAAAATAAGAAAAATTCAAGAAAATTATAAAAATTATAAAACAAGAAAAAAATTGAAGGAATTCTTTTCTCTAAAATGCATGTTTGATGATATTAAATACATAACTATTAAATACAATTAATATTAAATACATACCTATCAACATCATTATATTGCTCCAATTTTCCTCCAAACTTCAAGTAGAAACCTTTTACAAAAAAGAGAAAAAAAAAACTCATGTAAATTGGTCCCACCACTTAACACTAGTGCATGTGCCGCTTTGGGCAGCTTTTCGACTGCTTTAAATAGCTTTTAATCTGCTTTGCCTGCTTTTAGACAACTTCCATACCGAAAGCGTTTTTTTGGCTGCTTTGGGCCTTATGGAGCGACAATGTGCTCGTTTAGCTTTTTTGAGCACTTTTCTCGCTTTTTACAACATTGTGTACTGGTATTTATATCAAATTAGGTAAAGAATATAGATCACCTTGGTTTTCTCTTACCTTCTTTTTACTAAATCAACCATCAACCTAACTTTACCATCCATTTATTATGTTGTGTTGTAACACAAACCCCCAACCCACCTCCGAAAAAAGAAAAAAGGACATGCACATTTGTATAGCTCAGAGACACACACATGAACAACTACCAGCATCATAACACCCATATCCTTTTCTTCTTTTCTTTGGCTTTTAACTTTTATATTAAGGAATGAAGGTTGATTCTGTTTTGTTATACTATTCTCTCTATTTTCATTGAGGAACTTCCACTGGATACAACAAAATCTTCAAAAAGAAAATCGCTAGCAGAAGTGAAATATGATGATGTGAAACAGGACAGGAGTCCATCAGAATAAGCGATTTAATTTAAATAACACATCGTTTCACCAAATTTCATGATCTTTGGCAGGAATTAAATTCAAAACAACTAATGTGACGGATGGATTTAACAAAGTTTGCATCAATAATTATGAATAATTCTCATCTCAATCAATTTAATTGTAATATTCATTATCATGCACAAATTCTATAATCAATATTAAATTTTAACAGACACATGCTCAATTACTCTCAACTCACAAATATAATCTAAACAGTGAATATATGATACGAGTTTAGAGATGAAATATTCATGCAATTAACTAATAAAATAAGATTAACAGAAAAATAGAGAAAACAAAACCTTTGTCGCCCTGAACAGGCTCGACTTGAGGGACCTCTGGATGTGGTGCGATAACGTTGAACTGGAGAACGACGTGGCGGCGAATTGAACGACGACAACGGCGGCGACTGAGCGATGACAACGGCGGC
>NC_033800.1:12284993-12287212 GCF_001876935.1 Asparagus officinalis | reverse complement strand
GACGGCGGAGGCTTCTAGATGAGAAGAGCGGGGGCAGTTGTTTGGGAAAACGAAGAAGTTTGTGGAAGAGGAGTTGGCCTAGGGTTTCACACCCGTTGGCCTAGGGTTTCACACCCGATGCTTCACACCAATAATGAGTTAACAAAAATTTTCCATTGATTCAAATCTTCCCCCTTAAAAATCTGATTACAGCAGTCTTTTAAAGAGAAAAAATTACAGATTCTGAAATCCCTCAAATCACTCAAATTGCCACAACTCTGCTACCAAAATTGACCCAAAATTTAAAATTCAAAATTCAAAATTAAAATCCTACCAAAATAGAAAATCCCTCAAATCTCTCATAATTAAAACTAAATTAAGATCGGATCAAACTTGCCAAATCCTTCTTATCCAAAACTAAAATAAAAAAAAGTCAAATAACAAATATGAAACATTACCATTATTGTCCTCATCATATGGAGTCCAATAACAATAGTCTATCTTCGCATAACTCTTATGAAGAAGTATCAGTGGTGTGAAAACTAAATAGACAATAACAATGAAATATATCTATTAGCATTTCTGGTGCTCTGACTAAAGAAGTCAGTCACTGAGCCCATGTGGAACTCTTGAACGAAGACTGAAAAGAATGAGCCTATGTGGAACACTTGAACGAAGACTGAAAAGAATAGGGATAATGAGCTGTATAATGTGCATAACCTACAGTAGTTAATAATAATCTACAAGAATTATATCTAGAAGCAGTTCTCCAGCACTATTTGCATCATTCAAATTGACACATTCAACAACAAAAGTGATCAGTGATATGTGTGTTTAAAAAAGAAATTGTTCATGATATCAGCTACCATGAATATTAAAGGACCAACATTTCTTAGATGGGGACATAATGTAGTCTTCAGACCATGAAGTCGAGAAAGATATCTATTACCACATAACAAAATGGTAGGCTTGCAAACTGTCAAAAATTCTTGAAAAAGAATCAACAAGAGAATAAGTAGATTTCCAATCAAGCTTAAGGAGTTAAGGTGATTGAAGTGAAAGAGGGTTGAAGTAAAAATATAGAAACAAACCGAGCAGCTTAAGATCGCAGTAAAGACAAAATGGTTGAAACATCAAGTCTAAGGTTGTAATTATCTTTTCCAGATCCGTTTCCAATGGTCAACTTTTTTATTTTTTTAAGATGTACAACACACAGATACTTAGATATTTCACTGTGCTATTACGCTTCCATGACATATCTACTCATCAAACAATAATTATATAACCATTTCAATTGCAACTAACATGTTTTCTGTATATAAAAGATATTAGATGTAAATAAATTCAGGAATAACAGGGTACCCTCCACTGCCTGCTACAAGAGTATTTATCTGTGACCTCTAAAGAACAAAAAATATTGCTTTGGCATAGACATAGTATCTGACATGATTTTTAACTTCCCCCATGTTTAGATAGTACAAGATATCCACCGAGCCCAGAAAGAACTAACACGAGATTTGCAAATTGAGATGCTTACATCTTGTATCTCTATGTATGTATATATATATATATACATATATATATATATACATATATCATCTTGTATCTCTATGTATGTATATATATATATATACATATATATATATATACATATATATATATATATATATGAGAGAAATGGAGAACATTGGTACCAAGTTGTTTAAAACAACTTGGTAGTGATGTGACCTAATCTTGCCCCTACATCACACCTCAAAGATAAACATTGGTACCAAGTTGTTTAAAACAACTTGGTAGTGATGTGACCTAATCTTGTCCCTAAGTGGATAGAGATACTTCTCCACTAGACTTTTTTATTCATTAGATTTGCTTTGAGATTTGTGCAGAACATTAATGGTATCTTTGAGATGTGTGCATTGATTTGCATCACATGCTAACACAAAACTCAAAACAAATCTAATGGATAAAAAAGTTGGTTGACAAGTCCTTCTGTCCACTCAAGTTTATAGGAGTTTTACTCTATACACACACATACAAAATGAACACTACCCTCAGATGAAAAAGGATGGAAAAAAATCAAATGCCCTTCTCTTTCATTAGCATTGTTTCATCCAGGGTTTTATGCCAATCCTTGTGTTAACATATGGTTAATTTTATCCTTTCAAGGCCGCACCAAGCTATGATAAAGGAGAATGGTCAATTTAAACAGTTGAATGCCAAAAGGCTAAATCAGACATCCG
>NC_033800.1:12254088-12284983 GCF_001876935.1 Asparagus officinalis | reverse complement strand
AAATCATCAAGTCTGCTAAGGCTTCACGAGTTTATGGAGTGGACTTCTTTTTGTAAATAAATAATATAAACATAAAGGGAAATTAAAGAAACAAGAGGAAAACAAAAATTAGAAAAGAAATTGGGGAGTGGATTGGAGGTGAAAAGCTTCTTTGTTTCCATGTGGTTGCCTGTAACAAATGAGACCAGTGCAGCAGGAAGTTTCATATTAGATATTGGATTCTCCAAAAAAAATTAGAAAATCTCCATGTGCTACAAGAAATTCCGTGTCCTCCAAGTAAGTTGCAAATGTTCTATTAAACCATGATGAAATATTTCTAATAATGTACGTCATATAAGGTCCATAAACACAGATTTACTTTGTAAGACCATCTGATCGCTTAAAACCACTTAATCTTTTTGTATAGACTAAATTAGTTTCTTGGGAATATGTATTTTGAAGAGGAAAATCTTTTTCCAGCATAAACTATTAATTTCTTGCTTATGGCAACAAATACTTTATTATTTACGTTATTCCATTAATACAAAACACAGAACAGCATAGTGCCTAGTTCCTAGCAACATGAGCAAGAAAGATGAAAGAAACAGAAGCAGGGACATAAGCCAAACATGTATATCCCAGTGTTCTAAAAAGCGGCCTACACGGACGTATAGGCGTCCCCTAGGCGTAGGCGGAGCAATTACCGCCTAGTTTGGGGCCTTTGGGCTTGAGCGCCTAATCTAGGCAATGGGTCCGCCTAGGCGGCGGCCGCCTAGCTTTTTAAACAATAAAAAAAAAGCCCAAGATCATTAAGCCCAGCCCAAAATAAACACAACATGAACCCATACCCAACCTGACCCGCTTCACTTAAAATCCTAACCTAAGCCATATCTCCTTCTCTCTCTCGTATCCCACAGCCACAGCCCAAATCAATCCGCAGCTCTCTCTCTTCGAGAGAGGAGCACGAGAGAAGAGAGAGAGACTGAGACGAGTAGAGACGGAGAGAGGAAGAGAGAGAGAGAGATAGTGCAGCGGTGTTGGCGACTGTGGGAGGAAAGTGAGAGAGGAGGAAGGGGCGGATGGCGGGCGACGGAGGGCGGCGAGGCATGAACGAGGAGAGCTTGCGGATTTGAATTGGCCTGCTGGCCTGTGGCGATACCGAGAGAGAGAAGGAGATATGGCTTAGTTAGGATTTTAAAGTGTAAGCGGGTCAGGTTTTGGGTTATGGGTCTCATGTTGTGTTTATTTTGGGGCTGGGCTTAATGATCTTGCGGCTTTTTTTTTGATTGTTTAAAAAAAGCTAGGCGGCCGCCGCCTAGGCGGACCATTGCTAGTTAGGCAGCTCAAGCCAAAGGCCCCAAACTAGGGCGGTATTGCTCCGTACGCCTTGGGGACGCGTATACGTCCGTGTAGGCCGCTTTTTAGAACACTTGGGACTTATTAGCATGTTTTGGCTTATGTCCTGCTTGCTGTTTCTTTCATCTTTCTTGCTCATGTTGTAGGAACTAGGCACTATGTGTTTGCTGTTTTGTATTTTAATGGCAATTAAAGTAAATAATAGAAGCTATTTTTGTTTGCCATAGCAAGAATTTAATCGTTTGCTGGACAAAAGAATTTTCCTCTTCAAATACTCATTCCCATAGTAAAGTAATAGTCTATACAAAAAGATTAAGTGGTTTTAAGCCGATCCAGATTGTCTTACAAAGTAATCTGTCGTTTATGGACCTATATGACGTACTTATTAGAAATATTTCATCATGGTTTAAATAGACATTTGCAACTTCTTGGAGGAACACGGAATTTCATTGTAGCACTGGAGATTTTCTAATTTTTTTGTGGCAGAATCCAATATCTAATATGAAACTTCCTGCCCTGCACTGCGCTCTCATATTGTTACTAAGCGCAACCACCATGGAAACAAAGAGCTTTTCACTCCATCCACTCCCCCAATTTCTTTTTCTAACTTTTGTTTTCCTTCTTGTTTCTTTAATTTCCCTTCTATTGTTTATATTATTTATTTACAAAAGAAGTCCACTCCTAACTCCGGTGAAGCCTTAGCAGAGACGTTGAATGATTTTTGGTTTCTCTTTTGATCTTACACTACTTTAGTTACCCCAAACTTCCCCCCCCCCAAACACTCCCCCCCCCACAAAAAAAAAGCTTAGTTTCATGGAGTTACACGGATGTCTGATTTAGCCTTTGGCATTCAACGTTTAAATTGACCATTCTCCTTTATCATAGCTTTGCTGCGGCTTGAAAGGATAAAATTAACCATATGTTAACCAAGTATTGGCATAAAACCCTGGATGAAACAATGCTTAATGAAGAGAAGGGCATTTGATTTTTTCCATCCTTTTTCTCTGAGGGTGTATTTGTTCATTTGTACTTGTGTGTGTATACTAAGAGTAAAACTCCTATAAACTTGAGTGGACAGAAAGGACCTTTGCTCAACCAACTTTTTCTATCCATTAGATTTTGTTTTGAGTTTTGCTGTTTAGCATGGTGATGCAGAATCAATGCACACATCTCAAGTCCATTATATGTTCTGCACAAATCTCAAAGCGCAATCCTACATAGAATAAAAACTTGGTGTTTGGAAATATTTCTATCACTAAGGTTTATAGGAGCTTTAATCTATTACTTATATTTATATATTAGTATATATATATATAGAAAGAGAGAGAGAAGAGGATCCTGACCTGAGAGATGAGATGGAGAGAGAGGAGAGAGAGAGAGATGGCGAGAAACTTCGGTTACCAGTGGCTCCTAGCAACTTGGTAGATGATGTGGCTAATTCTTGTCCCTACAAACATCTACAGTTGGACGTGTGATGGGAAGGGTGGTTGAGGCATCTATCTTTGTAGGTGTGATTTGTAGGGACAAGATTAGGTCACCATCTACTACCAAGTTCGTTTTAAACAACTTGGTACCAATGTTTATCTTGAAGGTGCTGATGTTTAGGAGGCCAAGATTAGGTCAATCACTACCAGTTGATTCTTAACCAACTTGGTACATGTTCTCCATTTCACTGCCTCATATATATAGTATATATATAATGTATATATATACACTATATGCATTATATATATATCATACATACATAGAGTAACAAGATGTAGCAGCTCCAATTTGCAAATCTGCGTGTTAGTTCTTTCTGGGCTCAGGTGTGTATCTCGTGTTACTATCGTAAACATGGGGAGCTGTTGAAAATCATCGTCAGATTACTATCGATTCGAAAAACATACTCTTCCCGCTGCCTCCTCGCCTCCTTCCGCAGCCGTCAACACCCACCTCTCCTGTCGCCGCCTCATCCACCTCTTCCCTCATAGTTAATCTTGTTCAATTTAGTTTAATTTAGCTAATTTGTCTAATTTTAGTTAATTTTAGTTTAATCTTGTTCAATTTTAGTTTAATTTTACTAATTGTTCAATGTTATCGATCTAAAATTGTTATTTATGTTTTTTTACAATTTTATATGAACTTAATACATATTTTTGTAAATTATCATAATTAAATAAATTTAAAAATATGTAAATGCCTAGGCGCCGCCTAGGCGCTAGGCCCCGACTCAAATGCCTAGCCCACCTAGCGCATTCTGTAACATTGGCATATTGTAATGGGATTGCTTCCAGATTGAAAGTAGATTGTCTCAACCCATAAAAGCAGTGCCTTAAGACTGACATGGCATTCCTATTTCAACTCTCACAAGTCATGAGGCCAAAATCTATATCCTAATCGTTTATTCTGGCCACTTCATTCATAAGAACCACCTCATAGAACATATACCCATGCTTAAATCTCATTTGCAAGGCATGTTTTCTTAGGCAAATAAAAGTTTTCATACCTATGTTTGAATTTCCTTTTTCCTAATAACATTCTCTATATGGTTCAACAAACATAAGTTTCTGAAATTGTTACCTTGTCTTCACACTTAGAACAAATGGAACATCTTCTTGATGAAAAATTGTTTGAAATCCATTATGATGGTCTCAAATAGAATATTTTAGTAACATCTTGCCATTTTATCCTTTGTGCCTAACATCCCAAGTATAATTGACTACACAAAGTCAACTCTATGTATGACCATTTTTTCTGTATATAAGATATCTAACATCCCAAAAAATAAAGGCTACAATTTAAGTTAGCAACTGAACAAAATTAACAAATAAAAACAATTACTTCAACAAAACCAATAACCAAATAAGCAATTCAAACTCACCCAATAGAATCAATGACATCCCTCGAGATCTTCATCTTCTTCGAAGTCCCCTTATACAAATCCTCCAGGCTACAAACCAATGTCCTCTCAATCCGCGGCGCTTTCCTCGGCGCACTAGCAGCAGCCGGTTCTCCTCCTCCTCCTCTAGCACCACCAAAAGCAGAAAATATGCTATCCCCAAAAAAACCCCTTGAGAACTGGGCCCCACCCATTGGGGGACCACCAGAGTGTCCCATTCCCCCAAAAGCACCACTTCCCCCAAAAATCTCCGAGAAAATGTCATCTGCGCTACGAGGATTGAACCTAAAATCGCCCGGCCCCGATCCTGAACCATGAGGAGGGACCTCTCCTTTGAGGCCCTCTTCGCCGTACTGATCGTAGATTGCTCGCTTATCGGGGTCGCTCAAGACCTAAAAATCAACACAAAAGCTAGGGTTTTAGTTAAGGGTTTAGGATAAAAAGATTGGATTTTGAGGGCGGCTTACATCGTAAGCTTCAGATATTTGTTTGAATTTGGCCTCGGCCTCCTTCTTATTGTTAGGGTTTTTGTCGGGGTGCCACTTCATGGCAAGCTTGCGGTAGGATTTCTTGAGGTCGTCGTCGCTAGCGCTTCGATGGACTTGAAGGAGCTTGTAGTAGTCGATCGCCATGGCTTTCTCTTTTTACCTTCTCTTTGATCAAAATCGCTTCTTTTTGGGGGTTTTTTTTTCTTTTCTTTTTCCGCTCTCCTTTTTCGCGTTGCAAGGATTTTTTGTTGATGAAGAAAAAAGGACAAATTAAAAAAAAAAAACCCTTTTTTAAATTTACTAGGATTTATACACGTACAATGCACATGGTTAATCCATTTTAATAGCTTATGCTCACTTTTGTCTCTAAACTTTAATATTACGATTATTTATTTTCTTTGACGTTTGTTTAAATGAGCTACACCCAATTTAAATTTTCATGTTGATATTTGAATTGATAGAAAATAAATATAATTTGAAGCTAATTTAAATTGTCATATTATTTTCACTGACATGATACCAAGCTTTACTTGAGAAAGTACAGTATTACAAAAATAAAAAATATTAAAATAATGTTATATAAGAAATATGAATATTTAAAACAAATAAGTCAAAATGATCGGTTAAAAATATACTAAAACGATACAAAAGAGAATATGAATACTGTTCATAATCATTGATAGACTTCATAAGAAATTATAAATTAAAGAATAATGTTAACTCTAGTATACTTTCATATGATAAAATGCACAATCATATAAAAATACTGAAATAAGCTCATAAAACTCTCTTCTAAATATTCCTAAATTCACTCAAAATAATTAAACTATTTTATAAAATATTATTTTTTTTATTCTTTCTGTTTTATTTTTTATTGAGCTAAAATCAATCATTTCTCACATTTATCTTTTTCACGGACAATTCTAGAGTAGTGTTTTTATTATCTACTCGATTGTGATATCAGGCTAGAGTTGTATTTTTTGTGTTGTTATCTTTCTTGGGCTCGTTAATCTTTTATCTTGTCATTTAACTTCACAAAGAAGTTAAATGTACTTCCGATGTTAAACACAAACTTCTTCAAATACATACTTTTCTCTACAATAAATTCTTCTGATGTGCATCCAATAAGAGTTTCTGTTACGTCAATAATATTACATTTGCTCTACTCTTGACATTTTTCACAAAGATATAAACTAAATACCTGTATTTTTATTGCTAATTTGCCTTAGATTATAATATTAATATTTAATTTCTTTAGTATTTGAAGAGCAAAGTATGAAATTTATGAATGCTTACTAAAATTTTTTTATATCTTTTATAGAGAATTCTCCTTTGATTGGGATAAAGTTATTAAATTATTCTTTAATGTAACTTAGTTGGTGTTTCTTTAATAGGCATGTCTTATGTATTAGCCAATTCAAATGGTTTATGGACGTTTTCTGAATTTTAGATTTATTTTCGTTACTTTCTCATTTGCAATGAAAATAGCTTGATTCTTTTGAATGATATCTCTGAACATTCTGATAGTATCTCCATATGTAATTCATTATATTCTTTTACTCTATAAATATTATTAACATCAGAGATTGATGTTTCTAAATTATTATCAATTAATGCTAAGATATTATATTATAGTCTTTTATCATTTTTATGGATTTAAACTTCTATCAATTAATATTACTAATGTGTTTTGCTGCTCCAACTTATTAGTAAAATTTTATGCAGTTGCTTTAATTTATATGGTAATGATAATTTTTAAGCTATAATATTTTTTAAATTTTTATTCCCTAATCGGATATTTTTAATCAATTCTTATTGTTTTTGTTTACCAGTATCAATTTAGACTATCTTTAGATGCTGAAAATGGATTGTGTGTGTGTGTGTGTGTGTGTGTGTGTATGAAAGAATACCTAACAAGTCATTTTTCTTTGCCAAGTTTTAAAATTTTAGCCTTTTTTATGGTTTTAAACTTTGAGGGTGTGATTTGTAATTTTTAAAACTTTAGGAGTATTTTTAAAAAAATACTTTTAAGTTTAGTAGTTGTAAATTTTATGTTTCATGTGTCGGTGGTAATTTTTAAATATCATGATATTTCTTACAACTCTGAAATTTTGAGACTTTTTTTTTACAATTGTTAAAACTGTAGATTAATTTTTAAAAATTTAAAATTTTAGCGGTCTATCAATAGTTTTCAGATTTGATGTGTACTGATTATAAATTTTAAAAATTTAGAGTTTTTTTTATGATTTTTAAATTTTAAAAGAGATTTTTCTACAACGTTTGTAACATTGTGGTTAATTTCGGCAAATTTAAAATTTTTAGGTGCATGAGGGTATCTCTTTAATTCATCTTTTATTATTTGTAAATTTTAGGGTTGTTTTTTAAAATTTGAACTTTTGAGTGTGTTTCTATAATTTTTGGGACATCGAGGGTGTTAATAAAAATTTTAAATTCTTGGGAGGCTACTATTAATTTCTTAATTTCATATTTGTTGTTTTAATGTTTAAAATGTCAGAAATTTTCAGGTGCGTTATGGTAATCCTTTAAATTCATCTATGTTATTTGCAAGTTTTGAAAATTTAGAATTTCAGGTGCTTGTTTGAATTTGAACTTTTAAGGGTGTTTCTATAATTTTTGAGATATTAAGATGTTAACCACAAATTTTAAATTATTCGCAAGCTACTGTTAATTTCTTGATTTCATATTTGTTGTTTTAAGTTTTTAGACATCGAGATAGTTTTTATAATTTTGAAATTTTTAGGGTATTTTATGCAATTTTAAAACTTTTTAGGTTTTTTACAATATTTTATGTATTATAGTACGTTAGCTATGTATAATTTCTTTATCTTAACAAACTAATGCAAGATGTTTTATATATTTTATTAATATTATTTTTTAAATTGTTAAGCTATAAATAGTTCACATAGAATTAGGATAGGATATAATTATGATTAGGATAGATTAAGGTATAAATAAAATATTTAAAATAGTGAAGGGCAATATTTACCATAGAAAGATTTTCCCGAACTCATGCTTTTAAAGGGAGTATGATTAAGCAAAATCGACCATTTAGATTTTTAATGAGTAAAACCGACCATTTTCCCTTTAAAAAGGGTTGGTTTTGCAGCATTGAAGTTTTTTCAAAGTGTACGGGACTAGTAGTCCCGTACACTTGGTGTTGAGCTCAATTCAGCTCTGCTTAAAAGTCGGGACTACTAGTCCCGACTTTTAAGCAGAGACTCTTGTCGCTCAACATCAAGTGTAGGACTACTAGTCCCGAACACTTGATGGTGAGCCGTGATAGGCTTTGCTTAAAAGTTGGGACTAGTAGTTCTGACTTTTTAGGAGAGCCCTTCTGAGCTCAACATCAAGTGTTCGGGACTAGTAGTCAGTCCCGAACATATTCTGTGCACGTTTTTGTGCACATTCTTGTCTGTTTTTTCCTGCCAATTCCCTGTGTAACTCATATAACACCATAAACCAATTATAAGTCCAACAAATCACACCACAAACCAATTACAAGTCCAACAAATCACACCACAATCTCGGTTACAAAACTAAAAACCATCTCGCATCCCAAAATAGGTTTGTATTGTAAATAACAATAATGGTTCGTTTACATACTTCCAAGAACTCTACAGCTCCTCCTTTGTCTTCGTCCTCCTCCATCCAGACCTTCGACAACACATTGGGATCCGGTTGCGTTTGTGGTTGTGACGGTCCAGCTCCATCATCAACACGTTGGGAAGGTCTAGCTTCATTGTCGTTTCTTTGTCGTCCTCGTCTTTTTCGTGGTTGATGTGTGTATATGAATTGTGTTGCCTCTCGTCTATCATGAAGATCTTTGTGAGTTTAGTGTAATGCTTGGTGAAGCCTCCGAATTATTGACTGATACATGATATGTGTTCATGTTCTTCGGGATATGTACCTACGAGACAGAAAAAATAATTTAAAATTCAAAATTTGAACAAGTAAATTTGATATTTATTTCTATATTACTTGCTCAAGCCAATTCTATGCCATGATTTGCAATCGTTTGAATTTCATCTATTGCTGATACCTGCAAATTTGTCAAAAAATACATGTTAACTTTATTAAGAAATACTAATAAAAATGGACTTAAATAAAAATATAAAAATACTTAATAGTTCTCTTTCATCTATACCCCGAGGCACATATCCTTTTTGTAACTCAACTGGTGCTGTGGTTGCATGGAGTATCCATCTTCGGGTTATCCCTCAATACCATGTGTAGTAATCTGATTCCCGAGGAGTTGGTTCAATTTGCTTAACAATACAAAAATATCTATCATTCTATATGTGTATATAATTTTGAAACACATGAATAAAATTATATACACACATATTCGTTTCATATTTATAAGTGCTTAAAATAATTTCATTAATTAAGTTTAAAATCAATAAAATCATATTTATTTGCAGAATTATGTGTTTATGGATTAAAGACTCAATTACATCATGTTACATCTTTTCCTAAGTCTATAAATCCAATCAAAAGATTTCAAAACTTCGTTTAAGTCATTTTGTCAAAATTATGTGTTTTTGAGATTTTGTATTTTGACCTATTTTGCAAAAAAACGAGTTTTCACATTTGGGAAGTGCAATTTAAAAAATTCTTTTTGAAACATGTTTATAAACATTTTTCAAAGTTTCATATTTTTTGGAATTTATTTGATATTTTTAAAGAGGATTTAAAGTTTAAATTTATTGTTCAAAAAACCATGTGCACGTTATCAGCCGACTGATGAACAATATCAGTCGACCGATAAAATGCGCTAGAAAAGCATAAAGTTTATGCTCAGTCGACTGATGAACCATCAGTCGACCGATGCATGTTATCAGTCGACTGATGAACCATCAGTCGATCGATGCATGTTATCAGTCGACTGATGAGTTCATCAGTCGATCGATGAGTTCATCAGTCAACCGATAGCGGATGAGCGACCTGTAACGCTCAGCTCATTAGTCGATTGATGAATAGTATAAGTCGATTGATGGCACTATAACAGCTAGTTTTCCAGTTTACGTGATTTTTGGGTTTTTTTGCTTGGATTTTCTTGATTCTTGGGTTTTGTTTCATGAACCTATATATACCTCATTCGCTCTAACTTTTGAACAATCTAAGAAAAGTTTTAAACAAGTTTTTATAAGTGTTTTAAGTTTGTTTTACAAGTGTTTATGTGAAGAGAGTTTCGCAAGAGGAGGAGATCTTTTCATCTACTGTTTGAGCTTCAATTTCTCATCTCCATCACTCTTGATTCTTAGAGAAGTTTTTCTAAACTTATCTTCTAGCATATTCATATTTTGATTCATATATATATATATATATATATATATATATATATATATATATATATATATATATACTTGTGCTAGATTGATTTAAGTTTAGTTTTATTTATTTATTGTTTCACACACAACCATTGAGCTTAAGTATTTTCACATATTGTATAATTTGGGTTGTGGGTGTGATTGAGTGAGCTTACACTTAGTTCTCATCTTGTATTAGAGAACAAACCATTTATGTTTGAGCCTTTATTGTGGGACCATATTGTAATACACAAGGACACTAAGAGGAGTGTGTGGTGAGAGAAGGGGTCGATTCCAAGAGGAGTGACGATGGTAGTAAAGCCTAGGGAGAGGTAGTAAATTCGAACACTTGAGGAAGTCGACACGGGCCAGACCAGACCAACACTTAGAGGGTGTATTGTGTGATTGCAAGTGTGAGTGTTGTAAACGTTTATCAGTAAGCGTTGAAAATCGATTGTGAACGTTTTCGGTAAACGTTGAAAACCGGTTGTGATAGTGGAGATTCTCCTCGAGAGTGAGGAGTGGAGATGTAGGTCGGGAGTGACCAAACTCCGTGATCATTGTTTGCGCCAGGAACAAGTTTTGTTGTAGAATTCATTATAACTGTTTATCAATTACAATGAATACAAAAGAGTGAGCTTCGTACTTTGTAAAACTTCTCTTTATAACAAAAATTAAATTACAAGCTCCTTAGAAACAAACGCAGAATCGTTGTTTTGATCGCTGCTTGCGCGGGATCTTTGCCTGTGCCGGGGGTGCGTTAGCCCATGGACCACCGATTCACAGATTCTGATTGAATCATGAAGGCTTTTGGATATTCTTCTTCGTTTATCGAAGTAAGAATCTTTAAGCGAATATCTTATTAATGTAAGATGTTCACTCTTCTAAAGATCAAGTCAGAGCTTAGATCTTTAGGAATCACCAAAAGCTTTTTAAAAGTGTTTTTCAAAGATGAAGACTTTCTCTCTTGCTCAAGATCGCCAAAATCTCAAGCTGTTATGCTCTAATTGCCTTGGATCTGTCCTCTCAATTTGCCCATCTCCCTTTTTTCCGTGTATATGGAGGTATTTATAGTGATAAAGGTGCATAACTGCTAAAATAGGGGTGAAATAACCAACCAGCCATATTCCCTTTGGGCGCGTCAGTCAGAGGTGACGCAGTTGAAGAAGTGCCTTTGGCGTAGCAGCCATAGGTGGCGCGGCTGAAGAAAAATCTTTGGTGCGGTAGCTGGGGGTGACGCGGCTAAAGGAGCGGTTACCACTCCTTTTTTTGTAACCGTCATCCCACGACTTTTAACTCCTTAAATGCCACGATTTTCGTGGGTAGTGAGCATGATTTTTGCTCGTAACTGCTTCCTCCACGTTTATAAGTGACCCCCAGCAGTTAATAAGCCATATGAGCTGCACAAAACTCGAGAAAACTGTCAAAAATAACGTTTTTAGCTTCTCAGTGGGCGCGGCAGTGGGCGGTGACGCGCATTGCCGTGGCAGTTACCACTGCCGCGCACCTCCCAGGTATTTTGGCTTTAACTTCTTTATTCGATATCAGAATAAGATGATCCAAGATGAGTTAGAAAGCTGACGAAGAGATCTACAACTTTTGTCTTTTAAGCTTATTCAGATTTGGATTATATCATGGCTTAAATATATGATACATTTCCGCGGTAGTCGCCTTTGACTCGCACCTCCGAGACCGTTCGCGCTGTCTCGGGTATTTTGGCTCTAACTTCCTCGTCCGATGTCGGAATAAGGTGATCTAAGATGCGTTAAAAATCTAACGAAGAGATCTATAACTTCCCATAGGCGCATCACTCTCTTTACTTTCATGTCACCTTGTACTGCCGTGCTATTGCCGCGGCAGTCGCCGCTGGCGCGCACCTCCGAGGCAGTTTGCGCTGTCTTGGGTATTTTGGCTCTAACTTCATCGTTCGATGTCGGAATGAAGTGATCCAAGATGAGTTAGAAATCTAACGAAGAGATATACAACTTCCCATTAGCACATCACTCTGTTTGTTTGTGCATCACTTTCCACTACCGCGTCTATGCGCGTCAGTGTACCTTGTTGCGCACCTCCGAGGCAGTTTGCGTTGTCTCGAATATTTTGGATCTAACTCCCTCGTCCGATGTCAGAATGAGGTGATCTAAGATGTGTTGGAAAGCTATTGAAGAGCTCTATAACTTCCCATAGTCGCACCACTCTGTTTGTATGCGCAACACCTTTCACTGCCGCACCTATGCGCGTCAGTGTTCCTTATCACGAGTGTTCATATTGTTCTTCTATGGTGTTTCACATGTTGTTTTGCTTCTTTTGGCTTTGGATGATCTCCTCTGATATAGATAGGGATATTCTTACCTATAGATATTTTTAGACACCTACAGATACCCCCTCCAAAGTATCTCAGACTTATTCTTTTATAGAGGAGTTTGGAACACTTTGGATAAGATATGTCTTACTTGTAATCCCTTCAGCACTTAGTTAAAGAGATCATGTAGAAAGACCTGTAAGCGGCTTCAACTCTTGATTTTTTTATCTTTTAGTCTACTCAGTGCTTTGTAGAGTAGCTAAAATTCTTTCGTTAATGCGTTTATCGCTTGACCGTTGTCGAAATCTTGAACTAAAACTGATGTTTTGATTTATGAATTAGCTCTTATCGTTGAACTGATATTAAACTGATTGTCTTCATTGGGAATTCATATCTGGATTGCAACTGAATCCCTTGAGATCATCCATTGGACTTTTTTCCTTAGCCTTATTTTGGAGAAAATCATTGACGTGTTAACGGACGTTAATACAGTTTATCCTCGTGCGTTTACTGGAGTCTACACATTTTAAGCTCTTAAGGCGTTGGAGCATGGGGGAGTAGTTTAGACTGCAGGACCAATTGTTCAGGTTGGTTCATCTGTAGGTATGGAATTTATTCTGAGTTTGTTAGATAATCAAGTCACGAGACCAACTAATGAAGCTGGTGCGTTAGTGACTATTGTATTTATAGGATTTTTGGCAAACCCTCAGCCATCAACGGATTTGATGAGCCTTTACCGATTATCGTTTGAATCGGGCTAGTATGCAGATTGTTTAAGTCCGTTCTGCGTGTAACGTTGTGCTAAGAGAATAAACTCTCTTAGACTTGGTGTTATGATGTTGAATACATAGACTTTGTTATTTTCACGGGAACGGGCCACCCGACAACGCGTATTAGGCGTAGGCTTATCTCTAATAAGGGATCAAGATAAAGTCCCCCATGCATCAAACATGGATTTGGAAATGTTGATGGGTTACGTCTTTTCGATGAAAAGATGAACCCAACACTGAAGAGGAAGAATTTTATATTCTATCTCCTGGTCTCTTTTTTGTTGGTAGAGATGAACCCGATACTGGAGGGGAAGAATTTTATATTCTATCTCCTGGTCTCTTTTTTGTTGGTAGAGATGAACCCCATACTAGAGAGGAAGAATTTTATATTCTATCTCCTGATCTCTTTCTTGTTGGTAAAGATGAACCCTATACTGGAGAGGAAGAATTTTATATTCTATCTCATGGTCTTTTTTTTATTGGTAGAGATGAACCCCATGCTAGAGAGGAAGAATTTTATATTCTATCTCATGCTACAAAAGAAACTCAAAGTGGGATCTCCACTTCGAGAATTCGAAAAGACGAAACTAAGAGTGGGATCTCCACTCCGAGAATCTAAAATATTTTGATAACCCTAACAGTCGAAAGGTTTGATTACCAAATCTGAAGGTGAATTTCTCGTTTATCGAGATAAAATTCTAACTTCGGCCGTAACTGTTTAAAGGTTTGGCCGAGAGGGGGATGTGTGGAAACCTTTCATTTATCGAGAGGTGATTCCGATTTTGGTCCTAACTGTTTAAAGGTTTAACCGAGTGGGGGTTTGAGACGATACTAACCGTTTAAATATTTGATCATTCAATTTGTGGACCTCTCATTCATGGAAGGAACTAAGAGGGGGTTTTAGCTTTGGTCCTAACTATTTAAAGGTTTGACCGAGATGGAGATTTGAGACGATCCTAACTGTTTAAATATTTGATCGTTCAATTTGTGGACCTCTCGTTCATGGAAGGAATCGAGATGGGATTTTGGCTTTGGTCCTAACTATTTAAATGTTTGACCAAGATGGAGATTTGAGACGATCCTAACTTTTTAAAGGTTTGATCGTTCAATTTGTGGACCTCTCATTCATGGAAGGAATCGAGAGGGGTTTTTAGCTTTGGTCCTAACTGTTTAAAGGTTTGACCAAGATGGAGATTTGAGGTGATCCTAACTGTTTAAAGGTTTGATCGTTCAATTTGTGGACCTCTCATTCATGGAAGGAATCGAGAGAGGGTTTTGTCTTTGGTCCTAACTATTTAAAGGTTTGACCGAGCAAACGAAGGGAGTAGAGGTACAAATAACAGTAAAAATGTAGATTTGTACAAATCACTCAGAAGAGGTTTTTGGTAACCAGTGACGAAAAGGGGTTTGCCAATTATCATGGATTGAAATTTTGAGTGTTGTGTCAAAGCTCAACAGTGGGAGTGTTAAAGACTCAGACACAGCGGGAGTTTGGATGGATTTAACCACGAAACATTTTGGTGGACCTACCATCAGTTAATTTGATTGGCGAGGGATTTTATGGTGAACGATTGTGAATCATCAAGCACTCCATAATTAGACCGTAGGAGTTTCGTGAGGAAAGACTGACCCGATAAGGTCATTGAATCTCATCTCAATGAAAGAGTACCTGAAAAGTCACAGCGGGAGTTGGCGAAATTGATCCCGACGATTGAAACTAACCAAGAATCGGATGAAGGAAAAGCAAATGGAACATGCTTCATCCTTGAAGGTTTTTAGAGTTTCGTGAAGGAAGATTGACTTGATAAAGTCATTGAATCTCATCTCAATGAAAGTGTGCTTTGAAAATCACAGTATGAGGGTTTTAATCATTTTTTGACATGATTAAATAGCCACATCGGGAGGTTCTTAATCATTTTTATCATGATTAAGAGCGGATTATTCAGATGATTGGTTTTCATCTTGAATAATCAATTAGTTTTAGGTTATCCTTAAGAATACCATATATAGCATTCTCTAGGAACTTTCCGTTAAATAGGTTACCCTGAATGTACTAGGGATAGTACTTTTTTAGGAACTTCTCGTTTGTGAGCAATGTTGCTGTTCTTGATACAGAATCAGGTCTTGGTTCCTGCCTTCGTACTCAGTCATGATAACCTCGTATCCACCCCTAGCTTTTAGGTGAATCTGAGTCTAATCACATTTGGTTATATTATTGGAGCACACAATTTAAGAAAGCAGTTTTTTTAACCTCTTATATAAGTCGGAGGTTCGAGAAACAGTTTATACTCGTATACCCTTTGGAGTGCATGAAGAAGCAGTTTATACTCGTATACTCTTCGGAGTTACACGGAGGAGCAGTTTATACTCGTATACTCTTTGGAGTTAGGGAAAACAGTTTATACTCGTGTACCCAATGGCAGTTTATACTCGTATACTCTTTGGAGTTAGGGAAAACAGTTTATACTCGTGTACCCAATGGAGTAAAGGTCGTCTTTATTTGGCTTGTTTCGCCGTTATAAACAGTTTATACTCGTGTACCCAATGGAGTAAAGGTCGTCTTTATTTGGCTTGTTTCGCCGTTATGACGTCGGAGTCAATTAAGACTTGGATTTTGTTTTTGAGTCTAAAGAAAACCTTGGTGGGATGAAGAATCCTTCTGTGGTACGCACAGTAGTTTGGATCCGTAATCCTTTTAGCTTCCTCCTGATCTTTAATAGGTGGTAGCTTGATCTTGTCGTTGGTAAGAAGGTATTTCAAGATGGCTGGAACTTCATCATCTTTGAAAGAATACTCCTTCTGGAACTTCGGATCAGGAGTCTTATGTTGCCTCCGTGGTTGCTGTTGTGATGTTTGATTAGCGTTCATAACAGTTGCAAATATCGTCGGTTGGCTTCTCTCAGCTTTCTTTCTTTTAAGAAAGTGTTCAGCTTGTTCACCGTGTATTTTCAAATCATTCCAAGTTTTGGATGATACGACCCCCAGAGCTTTTAGGGCATCAATGGAGAGATTATTGTGGCATGTTTGCAGGATGAACTCCTCTGTAACAGGATCTCTACAATTCATTGCCTTGTTACGGAAGCGCTTGACAAAATTGTCGACCGACTCTCCGTCTTTTTGCTTCTCATCTAGAAGGGTTCCGATTGACATTTCGGTATCATCATCAAAGAAATTGCTGAGGAACAAACTTTCTATGTCATTTCAGCAATTGATGCTCTCTGGCTTGAGACGTCGATACCAATCGAATGCCGCCCCACGAAGGGTGCTAATGAATGACCAGACCATTAAAGCCTCATTTCCAGAGATCATGCCCAAATGAGACTTAAAATAAATCAAGTGCTGAGTAGGCGAGCTCTTCCCGTCGAACGGTGTAAAGTTAATCAGATGGAATTTTGTCGGGTATGGAATTGAATCCCATTCTCTTGGATAGGGATACAGAATACCCGTCTTCTTTACTTCCTGAGCGGACATCAAAGCATTGACTTTGTTTTCAAGGTCTTGTATTTTCTTGTCCTCATCTTCATCTCTCTTTGAGTGATGTTGAGAAGAAATAATTGGGCCACCCCCAGTGTTATTAAGAGGTGCAATTGAACCACTCCTAATATTGTTGTTGGGAGGATCTGTTGAACCACCCCCAGTGTTATTGTCATTGGGAGGTGTATCAGCCATAATAACTTCATCTACTTTTGGATCGCTGTTATCTATAATATTCTGAGTGTGGCGGCCGGATTCAGCTCGCTGACTGGACTCAGGAGGTTAAGGTCGTTGAGCTTGTAATTCTCTCATTTGTTGGATAACCAACTCCATCTCCATCTTTATTTCAGCTCTAATTTCTTCACGTTGCTTGGCTAGAGCTTCTTGAAGCATTTGAGCAAATTGGTCAGGAGTGATTGTGAACACTTCTCTGGCTTGCCCCGTGCTAGATATTGTGTCATCCGAAGCAATCGCAGAACAAGTGTCTGAAAGTTCATCCTCTGAGGACAGTCCTTCATGCATTTTCTTGTAATCCCTACGTCTGATGGCTCTTAACTGGAGTCGAGACATCCGTTGAGTAATTCTTGAATTGACTTTTCCTTCAGGGAAAAAATCGGGATTTGATTCACTTGAATGCCGCTTAGACTTTCTTTTATCAACCATGTTGATGGTGACTTTAGGGAATTCGTCATCTTGGACAGTTGATCTTCTATTGCGGGAATGTCTCAGCTTAGGCTTCGACATTTTGGTAAAAAGCCTCTGGAACACCAAGACTCTTTGCGGGATGGCTTCTCGTTTGGAGTAGTGACATTCCGACAGTACTACTCTAATGAGTCGCATATAGAAACAATGAGAGCTCATTTCTGGGACAATCATCTTTCGAGTTTTGTTCACACCCCCAGCTTGATAGTACGATTCATCGGTATGATTACCAAAAAATCCTATCGTCTGTTGGTATGACCCCCCAGGTATAACGATGTCTTTTGACGAACACGTTTTCTTCTTGGGGTGTAAAGCCTTGTTGGCATTCTCAGGATAATTTATTGTTACCTTCGAGTGATCCAGTTTTCTTCTTGGGGTGTAAAGCCTTGTTGGCATTCTCAGGATAATTTATTGTTACCTTCGAGTGATCCAAGGTTATGTCAGGAGTCACACGTTTAGTTGGCATTCTCAGGATAATTTATTGTTACCTTCGAGTGATCCAAGGTTATGTCAGGAGTCACACGTTTAGAACCACCCCCCTTGCGGGTGCGGAGTCTTAACGGGCTCCTGAGTTTCATTACAAACTCCCAAACGGGTAAAAATTGGGGTTTTCCCATCCTGGAGTTGTTTTGACTTGATAGGAGGATACTTACGACCCACAGTGTAAGAATCTATTTGGGGTTCATTCACCGGACCCAAGAGTTCTTTGACTGAAATTCTACCTCGATCATCAGGTAAAGGACAGAGGCGATCCGCCATTGTGATCTTAAATTTTAACAAGTCGGGACTGACCCATGACTTCACTGGTAATACAGTAGGCACAGTTGTAGTAGACAGAGCAAGAGCGGACGTCGATGGAGTCGAAGAGATGATCTTACAGACTTCTTCTTGACCACGACAGGGTGTGATGACGCGGTTGGATGGCGTGCTGCGGCAGCGGAGACTACCGCGGTTGGAATAAGTGTCGCGACGGTTGTGACTGCCGCGGTCAAAAGTCTTGCCACGGCAGTATGGACTGCCGTGGTTGAATGAGGAATTTCTCTAATTCAACTCCCAAGTATTTTTGGTTTTGGGAATCTAAACCTTGCAGTTCTTTGATGATTTTTTAGACACCATTTCTTTCTTCCCTTCTTGCTTTTGTTGACGAAGGGCACGATTACGAGCGGTGTTTATACGACGCTTCTGTATACGTTCTTTGAGGGTTAAACATGCTCTTTTGACGAGGGTCCATTCCTCCGTCGTAAGTTGTGCAGAAATGTGAGTGTTCTGCTGTTGAGGTAATTGGTTAACTTTATGCTTCCTTGACTCTAAGTCCGTATAGTAATGGACTCTGTTGGTTTGTTATAAGGCCTTGGCCAATTGACGAGCACAGCGTTGACGTTGTCTCTGACGAGCCCTCTTCGTCAGTGCTGGTGAATTTTGGTTCAAAGACCATTGAATTGGTGAAGGGTCATTTGGAGAAGATATGTTGCAAGTAGAGTCCTTAGCAATAACTGGGCAAGAGTCTTCACCTGTGGCTTTCACCGAAGTTGAAGACTGGGTAACCTTTCTGGAAGAGGAAATCTTCCTGCACTTACGAGGTGAGGAAGATTTTGAGGATGAGGATGACAGATACTTCTCGAACTTCGCTTGATCGAACTCGTATTCTATCTCTTCATTGATCACAATCTTGATCGGCTGCGACGCTACGGCCTCGACAGCGAGACCGTTGGCTCCCACTTTGGTCGCCAGCTTGTTTGCGCCAGGAACAAGTTTTGCTGTAGAATTCATTATAACTGTTTATCGATTACAATGAATACAAAAGAGTGAGCTTCGTACTTTGTAAAACTACTCTTTATAATAAAAATTAAATTACAAGCTCCTTAGAAACAAACGCAGGATCGTTATTTGGATCGCTGCTTGCGCGGGATCTTTACCTGTGCCGGGGGTGCGTTAGCCCGTGGACCACCGATTCACAGATTCTGATTGAATTGTGAAGGCTTTTGGATATTCTTCTTCGTTTATCGAAATAAGAATCTTTAAGCGAATATCTTATCGATGTAAGATGTTCACTCTTCTAAAGATCAAGTCAGAGCTTAGATCTTTAGGAATCACCAAAAGCTTCTTAAAAGTGTTTTTGAAAGATGAAGACTCTCTCTCTTGCTCAAGATCGCTAAAAGCTCAAGCCGTTATGCTCTAATTGCCTTGGATGTGTCCTCTCAATCTGCCCATCTCCCTTTTTTCCGTGTATATGGAGGTATTTATAGTGATAAAGGTGCATAACTGCTGAAATGGGGGTGAAATAACCAACCAGCCATATTTCCTTTGGGCGCGTCAGTCAGAGGTGACGCGGTTGAAGAAGTGCCTTGGCGCAGCAGCCATAGGTAGCACGGCTGAAGAAAAATCTTTAGCGCGGCAGCCGGGGGTGACGCAGCTAAAGGAGCGGTTACCACTCCTTTTTTTGTAACCGTCATCCCACGACTTTTAACTCCTTAAATGTCATGATTTTCGTGGGTAGTGGGCATGATTTTTGCTCGTAACTGCTTCCCCCACGTTCATAAGTGACCCCCAGCAGTTAATAAGCCATATAGGCTGCACAAAACTCGAGAAAACTATCAAAAATAATATTTTTAGCTTCTCAGTGGGCGCGGCAATGGGCGGTGACGCGCATTGCCGTGACAGTTATCATTGCCGCGCACCTTCCGGGTATTTTGTTTCTAACTTCTTCATATGATATTGGAATAAGGTGATCCAAGATGCGTTGGAAAGATGACGAAGATATATACAACTTTTGTTTTTTAAGCTTCTTCAGATTTGGATTATATCATGGCTTAAATATATGATACATTACAGCGGCAGTCGCCGCTGACGCGCACCTCCGAGACCGTTCGTGCTGTCTCGGGTATTTTGGCTCTAACTTCCTCGTCCGATGTCGGAATAAGGTGATATAAGATGCATTGGAAAGCTAACGAAGATATATACAACTTCCCATAGGCGCGTCACTCTTTTTACTTGTGCGTCACCTTGTACTACTGTGCTATTGCAGCGGTAGTCGCCGCTGACGCGCACCTCCGAGGCAGTTTGTGCTGTCTTGGGTATTTTGGCTCTAACTTCCTCGTCCGATGTCGGAATGAGGTGATCCAAGATAAGTTGGAAAGCTAACGAAGAGATATATAACTTCTCATTGGTGTGTCACTCTGATTGTTTTCGCATCACTTTCCACTGCCGCTTCTATGCGCGTCAGTGTACCTTGTTGCGCACCTCCGAGGCAGTTTGCGTTGTCTCGAGTATTTTGGCTCTAACTCCCTCGTCCGATGTCAGAATGATGTGATCTAAGATGCGATGGAAATCTATCGAAGATCTCTCTAACTATCCATAGGTGCACCACTTTGTTTGTGTGCACAACACCTTCCACTGCCGCACCTATGTGCGTTAGTGTTCCTTATCGCGGGTGTTCATATTGTTCTTCTATGGTGTTTCACATGTTGTTTTGCTTCTTTTGGCTTTGGATGATCTCCTCTGACGTAGATAGGGATATTCATACCTATAGACATTTTTAGACGCTTACAATCATATTGTGTGTTTGTGTTTTGCCTTGGCATATTATTTGCACTCATTGTTCATTCTATTCTATATCGCCATTGTCTCATGTTTATATCGCATTTAGTTTAAATTGCATATCCTTGCTCATGTCTCATTATACATCTCATTGCTAGGATAATTATTAATTAGTTTTAAATTGGCATTAATATCAGATTAGATTAGCAAATACCCAATTCATCCCCCTCTAGAGTAATTTCATTCTCACCCAACCACCAGGTGACATCTGTAAACTAAAGGCTGACTCAACAGTCCAGCCTGCACACTGTAACGACCAATTACTTCCAGGAAAATGCGGAGAGCTTATCTCCCAAGCCGAAGTGACTTTTCTTTCAGTCGCCAGCCGACACCTTTCAAGCAAATGGGTGACTCAGCATCCAACCCACACATTGAGACCGCCTGTGCATAGCAAAACATGACCAACCTGCCCATCCACCTCTTGATATTTACATGTATGACCCTAACTTAAGTGGGGCTGACAAGCTAGCTCTCAAGAGTTCTAGCAATCTAACCCCTCTGGAGGACACATTGTATACAAGAACCACATGAGTTTTTTCCTTGACCTTCCCCTTCCCCACTCAAGCTCTTAATCTGAGCTGATCGTCGGAGGATTCATGGGGGAACTGGTCCCCGTCCTCTTACGATTTCTTCTTTGCCCGTGCAGCATGATCGGATACCCCAATTCAAGAACCAGGAGTGAAGTCTAGAAAGGAGGCGGCCCCCTTCATCAATCTCATCTGCCTCACTCTAAGCGAGAGCCGGAGGAAACCGATCCTCTCCCGGATCTGATTGACTATGTGATCTTAATCATCAATAAAAGTTCT
Source organism: Asparagus officinalis (assembly GCF_001876935.1). Taxonomy (NCBI): domain Eukaryota; kingdom Viridiplantae; phylum Streptophyta; class Magnoliopsida; order Asparagales; family Asparagaceae; genus Asparagus; species Asparagus officinalis. The sequence continues at coordinate 12,263,298 of NC_033800.1, read as the reverse complement.
CCGAGTCCTAAAGTTAAAAGAGGATTTTCTGATATTTAGCCTAAATTTAACTACACGCACATGCATGTTTTATGTTAGTATTAACACACGACACCAAAAATAAGCCCATCATATTTCAACGAGCTTTCAAGATTTGTAGGATTCTAATAAATAAATAAATAAAGTTAATATCAACTGTCGAATAAGAAAATAGGAAATTCATGAAATAATGAAAACTCCCAAGCGACACGCGACCAAGACGTGGGTCCCACCGGGTGAAGCGACCACGCTTCACTCGCAACACTCTCTCTTCTCGCTTTCCCCCCATCGGCATCTCATTCTCTTCTCCCTTCGTCCTCTGCGATGGCGGAGCTGACGTCAGCAGCAACATCGACGGCTGAGATCTACTCTCCGATTCCTAGCAGCACCAAAACCCTACAGCTATGGCGATCTCTCCTCAGCTGGATGGGCTTCCTTTTCCAAATCCTCGTCCAGATCCTAAAGGGAACCCCGTCTCTAACCCAAATCCTCTCCTTCGTCGGCCTCCGCCACTCCCGTCTCCGTCCTTCAAACCGCTCCCCGTCGACGAGCTCGCGCCGCCGCCGCGGCTCTCCGATCATCCTTTCCCCAAGCTCACGGTACGCGAAAGATCCGATCTTTATCGAAATCGATGAGATTTAGGGTTCGTGATCTTGAATTGTCTGGATTGTTGTAGATTGTGCTTGATTTGGACGAGACCTTGGTTTGTGCGTACGAGACCTCTTGCCTCCCTGAGGTTGTGAAGAGCCATGCGATTGAGGCTGGGATCAAGTGCTTCGAGCTAGAGTGCTTCTCGGTGGAGAAGGATGCTGAGGGGAAACCTAGGGTTAGTCACGTGACCGTGTTCGAGCGGCCGGGGTTGAGGGAGTTCTTGAAGAATATCAGCGAGTTTGCTGATCTTGTTCTCTTTACTGCTGGCCTTGAAGGTTTGAATTTTTTTGAAGTGGTTACTTGTTTGATTGTTTGTTTCTTATGGTTAAATGTTTGTTTTCAGGTTATGCTAGGCCTCTTGTCGATAGAATAGATGTTGACAACAAGTTCAGTCTCAGACTGTACCGGCCATCAACGGTTACCACGTAAGTTACTAATTTGTTGAATATTATGTTACCGATTTCGATGACTTCTTGAGTTAGAAGCTTATTAATTTATTCAGACTTTGTTTAAATGAACTTGAACTTAGTTAATTATAGTTAAAAGGTCTGTGAACTGTGATTTATAGTTTCAGCGACAACCAGAGTTAATAATTTGATGATGATATTGATATGGGTACGTAGAGAAAACGTGTAATAGAATCTGTTTTCAATTCTATTTCGTTTCCCCTACACCTTGAGGCTCCGTTTTCCAACGGGTTGATGGAGAGGTTAAGGGGGTGTAACCCCTTGTTAACCCCCCCCCCCCCACACACACACACCTTCAGCGACAACCAGAGTTAATAATTTGATGATGATATTGATATGGGTACGATAGAGAAACGTGTAATAGAATCTGTTTTCATTTCTATTTCGTTTCCTACACCTTGAGACTCCGTTTCCAACGGGTTGATGAGAAGGTTAAGGGGGTGTAACCCCTTGTTACACCCCCACGCGCCCCAAAACAACAAAAAAGCATGAGTGGGTAGCAAACCCTCACGTGAGGGTTATATCATTTAGTTAGCCCGTCTAGTGATGGGCTAAATATTCCACGTGAGGTGACAGAGTAAATTTACTCAGCCTCCTCACGCGGGGGCAGAAAGAGTCGTTTTGAGAAGTGAAAATAACTATTTAGTGTATGCTGCTAGCTAACTACTTAGGCTGAGGTTTTTTTAAAACTCGTCCTTTGACTAGAAACACTTTGAGGTGCCGTTTGGCAAGGGGTTAAGCGAAAAGTTTTAAGGGGAGGGACTGACTTAGTTAAAATCTTCATGGGATGTTAAAAATAATTTATTACCGTTCGGATTTTATAGTCGAGATGAAGGGTTAAGTTTTTTGTGTTTGGCAAATAAAGAAGGGCTAAGGAGACTTGTTACAATAAATATCCTAAAGTTTAAAGTTTTATTTCTTATTTCGAGAGGGAGTAATTCTTAATCCTCCTCTGTTAGCCCCTGTAAATGAGGGGTTAACTAACCTTAATCATTGTAAAGGGTTTGTTAACCATTGTAAAGGGTTTGTTAACCCTTTGACTAAATTAACCCATTTGGATGGTTTAGGAGTGAGTTATACCCCCTTAATCCTTCTCTTAACCCCTTGCCAAGCAAAGCCTGATGGGGTGATATATTATTAGGATGGAAGTGAATTGCTAGAAGCTGTTGATGGATGCTATGTAAGCTAGATGAGGAAAACTCTAGAAGCCTTTGATGAATTTCAATTTTTTAGCTTATTTGATTCTTGTAGCAAACATAATTTTATGTACTGAATTATTCAACAGAACATAAATATGATAGTAGCTAGCATTCAACATTTGCAGAGGATTAATCTAGAATTTATGGTGATTTTTTTCCTAAAGGTAAATCTAATTTTTTTTCTTTTTAAATTATATTTGGGCTAAATTATATTTGGGCTAGCATTCAAATCTACTTTTATTAGCCTTATAAACAATCATATATTTGAATAATACAGAAATGATAGCAGTAAGTTTATCATGCGAAACGGGACATGGGGTCTATCAGAATCAATGATTTAAATTGAATAAGACACCGTTTCGTCAAAATTCATGATCTTCGGTAGGAAATTAACTTAAAACGATTAATTTGACAAATGGATTTTAATAAGACTTGTAACGATAATCATGAACAATTCCAATCTCAAACAATTCAATTACCGGATTAATTATCATTGCACAAGTTCTAAGATCAATATCAAAATTGCAACAGTCACATGTTCAGTTTCTCTCAACTCACAAAAACTAATCTAAGCAGCGAATATATGATAATAGTTTAGAGACAAGATACTCATGCAAATAACTAACCAAATGAGATAAACAGAAAAATAAATAGAGCGAAACCTTCGTCGGTCTGAACAGACTCGATGTGAGAGACCTCTAGAGGTGGTGCGACGACAACGGTGAACTGAACGACGACGACGAGGCGGAGATATGACGACGACGAGTGCGATAGTGCTGAACTGATAACGATGCGGCGACGAATCTGAACGACGACGGTGGCGACGATTCTGAGCAGCGACTAGAGTGACGGCTTCGGCAAGGACGACTGGACGATAGCGATGTAATGATCTGTGGTAAGCGGCAGTGACAGTGATAGTATTGCTCTGGTGGGGAATTTTGTCAAACAGTTAGTGTACATGAAGGCGATAGTTGCTGGGAAAGGAGGCTCGGTGACGGTGGGAGTAGGGCGGCTGCTTGGGAGGAGATGATGGCGTTGATGGTGCGGAGGTGGAGATCAGGGGCGAGCTGGGTGTGGATCTGGTGGTTTGCAGGGAAGATGAGTGTTTAACTAATTGTTGATGTGGGGAAGATGAGGGAATGCTTGGCGACTGGAGGAAGAGGACACAAGGAACGACCTAGGGTTTCACACCCGAAGCCTAGGTTTCACACCCAAAGCTTCACACCAAATTTTAGCTAATGCAATTTTTCAATTAATAATTTATTTTTTCATTGATCTTTTCTTATCATTACAACCATGTTTATAAAGAGAAAATCACAAATTTCAATTCCCTCAAATCACTCAACTACTAAATTTGATCAAAACTCAAAAATTTAAAACTTCAAATTTTGAAAATTAAAATCCTAGCTAAAATAGAAAAATTTCTCAAATCTCTCACAATTATTAACTACCAAATTAAACAACAATTCAAATTTCAAAAATTCAAACTAAGCTAAAATGGAAGGTTGTCAATTCTTGTTCTCATCATTCACCCCGGGTGGGAGAAAACTCGACTCCGTTGAGTTAATTACAAAAACTTGTCATCTTCAATATACTCTGCTTGCATCTTAATCTGTCATCAGTTAGTTTCCTGCATCTCAAAACATTAGCTAAATTGTATTGTAAATTCACCATCTAAAATATTATCAAAATTCACTGCTGTATGGGTGAATATATAAAAGTGGAATAAAGTGAAATAACTCTCAGTAACAATAGGCTAGGATCAGGTTTATATCAGTGGACTACCAATAACATTTGTGAACTGCTTAATCAATCAATATTGAGAATAGAACTATGACCAAATCGATAATACAAATTTTACCATTAATTAGTTCAAGAGTTGGAAAAGTTTATAAATATCATGTCAAATCTTAAACAGTTATAAATAAACTGTATTGGACAAGTCCAAACCATCTAAAATAGCTGCATTAACAGTTTTAAATTATGTTCTGACTCCATATCATTTATTTCAGTTAATAATGTATTTATTCAAATTAGATCACTGAACCCCCAGTATATGATCAATGCAAATAAATAAAAAACTGGTGTGAGTCAACTCAAATGATTATGTATGAAATGCAAACTCGAACAATGTAATCAAAGGCAGATGTAAACTCAACGAAGTGTCTAACATGCATGACGTCCTCTATCAAATGGAATAATTAGGTGTTCCTTTGTTAAAATGCATAAAAATTTTCCTGTCCTAACAGTGATAGTGAGGAACATGCAAGCAAATGTATGACGGAGGAGTGTTTTTGTGTTTAACATGAAAGAGAATGAAAACACTCGTGTTCAAACTTATATCTCTAATCACTATATATTCCCAAAATGAATCAGTGTATGTGTGAGTGACTATCGGGACAATGCATTGGGGTTTGACATCTAATATGACAGTTGTTTTACTAAGCTCAATTGAGTATTCAACTTCCATACAGATATCTGGGTGATTTGTTTTAGGAACTAATTCAGGAACGTGTTGGTCATGGAGGACTTCGTGGAGAACGTCAACAACGTTTTCAATCACTAGAGTTGGTTTAGGAGGAATTGGAGTTTCAATTTCAAGAACAACTTCAGGAATAACATTAGTGGACTCCGTGATCAGAGGGGTAGTTTCAGAAGAAATGAAAATGCATGGTTTGTCAATTCTACTATCCTAGAATTCCTTCGCAGAGTTAATTTCTATCAAATCTGCGGCCTGATTAACGGTTTCCTCAAAAATAGATTTTAATTCTGTCATAGGCGGTTTATTAATTTTAACTGGTGGAAGGTATTCTTTTTTTAGTTCGTCGGTCATTTCTTGTCAAGTTAAAATTGGTAACTCACATCTAATATACCTTAACGTTTCGAGTTTGGACCATTATTGGCAGGCTGGTCCGGTGAGTTTCATTACCACAAATTTGACTTTTCATGGTTCCGTCATGACGTACCAGTCAAAGTGTTGATCCATGTTCTTCAGCTAATTCAAGAAAGTTTGTGGGTCGAGCTTACCGTCAAAGGTTGGTGGATCAGACACTGATTAAGGTGGGGTTCGATAAATGACGTAACCATGACCTTGTAGTGGGTATCTATAGCCTTGACCTTGTGGCGACGGAGTTGTAGCACGCGCTTCTTCGAGCCTAGCAAACCTTTTGTTGGTTTCATTCTGAAAATTTGTTAAGCTCTTGGCTACAACACCTATTTGTCTTTTTAGTTCATCAAATTTATTAAGAAGTTCGGGATCGGTGTTGTCTGACATACTGGACTCACTAGTCACTTGACTCTTCTAATCGATTTGGTAGACATGTGCGAGTGGCATGCACTAAAAACTAGATGAGATGAATGTGATGCACTAACAGCTAAGTGAAATGCATGGTAAATTTTTTTATAAATCAAATAAAAAACTCAATTAAACTAATCTAAAAAATTCCTAACCTAGAACCATGCTCTGATACCAAAAATGATGCGAAACGGGACATGAGGCCTATCAGAATCGGCGATTTAAATTGAATAAGACACTGTTTCGCCAAAATTCATGATCTTCGGTAGGAAATTAACTTAAAACGATTAATGTGACAAATGGATTTTAATAAGACTTGTAACGATAATCATGAACAATTCCAATATCAAACAATTCAATTACCGGATTAATTATCATTGCACAAGTTCTAAGATCAATATCAAAATTGCATCAGTCACATGTTCAGTTTCTCTCAACTCACAAAAACTAATCTAAGCAGCGAATATATGATAATAGTTTAGAGACAAGATACTCATGCAAATAACTAACCAACTGAGATAAACAGAAAAATAAATAGAGCGAAACCTTCGTCGGTCTGAACAGACTCGACGTGAGAGACCTCTAGAGGTGGTGCGACGATAACGGTGAACTGAACGACGACGAGTGCGATGGTGCTGAACTAATAACGACGTGGCGACGAATCTGAACGACGACGGTGGCGGCGATTCTGAGCAGCGACTAGAGTGACGGCGTCGGTAAGGACGACTGGACGATAGCGATGTAATGATCTGTGGTAAGCGGCAGTGGCAGTGGTAGTATTGCTCTGGTGGAAAATTTTGTCAAACAGCGATAGTTGCTGGGAAAGGAGGCTTGGTGACGGTGGGAGTAGGGCGGCTGCTTGGGAGGAGATGATGGCGCTGATGGTGCGGATGTGAAGATCAGGGGCGAGCTGGGTGTGGATCTGGTGGTTTGCAGGGAAGAGGAGGGTTTGACTGATTGTTGACGTGGGGAAGACGAGGGAATGCTTGGCGACTGGAGGAAGAGGACACAAGGAAATGCTAAAATGGAAGGTTGTCAATTCTTGTTCTCATCAGTTTAGATGATGCAAATTCTAGTTGAATTTATCTTAGTGTAAGAAATATTAATAAAATCTTAACTTTCAATGAGGTTAAAGTTAGTATGTTTTTAGAAATTAGGATGTTTTAACTACTTAACCCTTCTTTATTTGTCAAACACAAATAACTTAACCGTTCATCTTAAGTAGCTAATCTAAACGAAATTACTTTATTTTTAACCTCTCACAATAGGTTAACCAAGTTAATCATTCTCCATAGGCCTTCCCTCTTAACTCCCTTGCCCACTGTTTTAAATATCGGCCGATAACCGATATTATCGGCCGAGTTATCGGATTTGGGAGCTCTCCGATAGGATAACTTGGATTTTTTATCGGTTATCGTTTTTGGCAAGTTATCGGGGAGTTATCGGCGTTATCGGTACTTATCGGCCGATAAGTAAGGGTTTTTTATCGGGATTATCGGCCGATAAGTAAGGCTATGCAATCGAATGGTTTCATCGTGCGGTCAAGATGCAAGTTTTGCTTTCTACAATTGGTTAGTGATTCTAAACATGATGATTTACATTTTGGTATGTTTATATTTCATTAAGCATGGTTAGATTATATTTTTTAGTTATTATATTATATATATACACCATCTAGTATATCACTCCGATAAATACTACTTATCCCCGATATATCCCCGATTTCCGCTATCCGATAAGAATTTTGGTCGTCCGGTAAATTCCCGATAACCGATATTTAAAACATTGCCCTTGCCTAACGGCACCTGAGTGTTTGCTTGTAAAACCATCTGATTTTGGTCATTTGATGCCCACATTGCTGATAGTGTGCATTGGTCAGTTTCATCATTTTATTTTATCCTTCAACATTTTGGTGATGATCCATGGGATCTACAATCTCAACTACTCTTTCATTGCAATCAGAAACATCTTTCATCAAGAAATTGACTTGTACCGCTAATTCTCTTGTTAGTTTCATATCAACAAGGCTTGGTAAGAGTATTGACTAGTAATTTGACCCTTTTCTTAGCAGTTAATGCGTTATAGTCTTATAGAGACTCTGATTTGTGCTCTCCTCTTTGTTCCATGATCAGCTCTTTTTTTGGGGACGGGCCAAAAGCATCTCAAGAATGTGGCAATTTGCATCTTTCTTGGCATACATCCTGATCTAATATACCACGTGATATTTATCTTACCTAAGTGAATGCCATATAGTCTCTTTAGGTGTATAATAGGCCAATGATTCATTGATTCTAAGTGTTTCCTTAGATTCATGCAAACCAAATCTATACATGAAATTGTTCAACTTAGTATATATAATACTTGCACATCTCACAATAACTGCTTCCTTTGGCTATTGTAAACAGTAAACCTGACATGTTCTGATCGAATTACATTGTAATAATAAAAGTGTAATTATTTAAATGATGGATTTAAGGAAAATTTGCTCCAAAAAATGTTGCATGCAACATTTTGTACATGTAATATTTGTTGCATCTGTAACTGTAACATACCAAACAACCCCACAATTATAGTAGGTGGGCTCAAAGTCTGGCTTGGTTATGAAATGGGGGATGAGCTTCCTTTCTTTTATCATGTCTCCCTTTCCTACATTGTATCGTCTGCTTCCTCCCAATCCATAAAAAGCCACACTAATCTGGTGCCTTAGGTTCGAGAGCCTAAAACATGTTTGCCACTACACCAAAATTCTTCACAATAAGTTTTGTCAAAAGACCCTGCTAATATGCCAAGCCGAAGTTAATGATGAAGATTGAGGAGGGTTGTAATTTTATATTGTAACATGCTCTTTAGATTGAGTGTCCTTCTAATGTACTGAAAACTGAACTTCAACTCATTAGATGTTATTAGTTTGTTTTTTTTATTCGTGGACCCCACCACTACACTAAGCCTGAAGTTTTGATGAGAGTTGAGGTTATAAGTTTATATTCTAACAAGTTCTAACTAGAAATGGTTAATATAATGCAAATCTATGATACTTTTGTTTAATCTATGTTGCATGAGTACAGATACTGGGACGAGTATGAGTACGAGACACGAAAAAATTGTAAAAGATAGAGTATGGGGTATGGCTATGTAAATTTTTATATACACATATTATTTATCGGACTTAATAATTTATATGAGAATGATGACGAGAATTAAAATTCCTATAATATTTCTATGTTTCTTTTATTATGTGGATTATAAATTGGAAGATTACTAGTTTTTGAACTAGACATCCAAATGACACTTCAAAATTGTAATTTGGAGCCTAATTTATGTCCAATGTTTGTCCATAGAGTTTGGCTACGGGTACGGATCTGGCATCAGATTAGATGGTAACATAAATTACAAACAATTACATACAAATAATAAAGAAAGCATGAAATTCCAAACTTCTTTCATATAGGAACAAATTAAAGAAAATCTATTAGCAACAACCATTTTCTTGGGGGAAAACATGTTCTCTGTATGATAATACACGAACTGAAAGTCACAAGGAAAGGAGCCAAAATCAAAATTTCGAGTTCTATTAGAATTC
>NC_033800.1:12253423-12254078 GCF_001876935.1 Asparagus officinalis | reverse complement strand
TATAGAGAAGATAATTTCGTTTGTTACAATCCATAACACAAATAACAAAGGAAGCATGGAACTCAAATTTTTTTTTTCATAAAAGAACAAATTAAAGAAAACCTACTAACACAAATAACAAAGGAAGCATGGAACTCTAATTTTTTTTCATAAAAGAACAAATTACAGAAAACCTACTAACAACAACCATTTTCCAAAAAAAAAAAGGCTCCACATGAACTGAAAATTACACCAAAAGGAACTAAAATCAAGAGTTCGAGTTCTTTTAGAACCAAGCACCCAGTAGAGGGTTCTAAGCTGTATATGGGTTAGGGAAATACCCAACTTGCCCCGTGCTTGTATCTCGATGGCTAAAAACACCACACACCATGCGGAGCATTCAGATACGATCCGGACACCAAATTCAAGGATTTGATTTAGAATGCTGCAGTAGTAGGCTGTCACTTGGGTTTGACGTGAAGAAAGGGGACAGGTGGTTCCATAATGCTTTGAAGAAGAAGAAGAGGGTTATTGAGGAGGAGTATTCAAGAGAAAAAAAAATATAAATGTGAATTGCACATGCTTTTTTAAGGGGGTTCTTGACAATATTGTTAATGGTAGGGAGTTATATAATAAAAAAAATAATGGTTGGGGATTCCTTTATAAGTTGTCAAAT
>NC_033800.1:12241064-12253417 GCF_001876935.1 Asparagus officinalis | reverse complement strand
ATAATTATCCTTTAATATATTTTTCTCCTCTGAAGGAGTTGACAGTATCTTTTTTGTGATGGTAAAATTATGTGGGTAATGCACCTATTAGACTGCCTAGATTGTTCTATCCTACCAAACTGGTTATATTTCCTAAGCTTTTTTACGCATGCCTTCAGACATTTTACTTAATATCAGCTCCCTTTAGTGCATCCTAGTATGTAGCTGGTTGCGTAAATACTTGCGGAGGTCTGCCATGAGAATGGGCACAGACATTGGCATAGGTGCTGTTCTTTAAAAGACTGCTCCAGTTTCTACCTATTTCCTGATGGCACCGGGGATGTAACATTCTGAACTTGTTTCAAAGTTACACTCTTATTAACTCAGGTTATATCGTAAAGACACGGATGTGCTGACATGGACATGACACCCGGACACATGATAAATTCTGAAAATACGCAACAGGTACGTCCAACGCACTTTGCCGACACAGCAGGCTTCATGTTAGAAGTGTCTGCTAGACATCTTTGGGGTCGGAAGTATGATTCTTTCCCTTCCTCTTGGCTTCTGGGCTGTTAAGGTATGATGAGGTAGAGGGAACAACTGATGCCCTTATGAAATATTATTGGTGTGATTATGATCCTGAATTCCTGATACGTCATACGTTCAGAGGACTATACAGATTGGAAAAGTGCTGTTTGGTTAATGAACTAGAAAGTTGGGGATGCTCCAAAGATGGTAAGTTATTGAACAATAGGTACAGGAAGTGAAGGTGGAGGTGAGGTGCTTAAGTACTTTTGATGATTAGCTTGGTTTTGTGCAACTGGAAGAGAAACCTACCATTGAAGTAGCTTCAGCAAGCATTTGCCACAGCTGGCTTGGTGAAATACCCACTAGTTGGGTCATCTGTTCCGATCCGTGTGTTTGCCTAACATATGCTGATAAGAATTCATGTGGACAAGAGCTGCTGATGCATCAATGGGTGTGTCATTGGGAGTCTTGACAGGAGAGATCCGATTGTGAAGATCGGAGCAGAATGCCCTTTGTTGAATAGAATATTGAAGGGGGTGGGAAAATCTGAATATAACCTTGAAGACTAGCAATTGCAGTGGAGATGGGTCATCATTAGATTTTCTGATCAAATTGGGCTCATGGCTTTGCAAAATGTCTCAGGGATGAAAAAAAGCACATGAACAAGTTTGCAAGTTTTAGTATTGGCAGTCAACTTGACATCAATATTCAACAGTTTGGCATCAAATTTCCTAGCTAGGTTAACTATGGAACCTTGTTGGCTAGTTGGCTGAGAGATAAACTTAGCCTGTTATGATCATACAGTTTAAGCCTCTGTAACCAATAAAATCTCCAAATTCTGTAGACGATGAAAATATCTAGAGCAACAAATCACATTCATCTTTTGAGGCACAAAATAAATGAGAGAACAGAATAGAATCACACTCCCTTGCAGCAGAAGTGGGCCTTTTTGTCAGGACATCTATTGGTGTGAGCAAGTTGCTTTCTGACGTTGGTCATGATGCAGTCTTTTTTGGGGTCAAGTTTGATGAGTCTGTTGTCCGGTTTCACTTGTGGTTCGTATTGAAGATAGGATTAAGCTGCAGTGGCAGAGACAAGTGAGTTGTTGACAATGGTTTAGTTGGCTGTATCTAGTTTCATGATTTTTCTTTTATATATGGTTTTCTTGTTTGTTGCAAAGACCAGGTAGAACCTCTGTATAAATTTGCATGATTGGCCTCCTAAAATTTGTATGTTGATTGGGATCTTAGAGGGGTCTCTTCTACTTTGTGTCTTTAGCAGTGGATTCTATTTATGCTTTTGGATACCAACTTTTAGTATATGTGCTGAATAGCATTATTTAGCATCTCCTTTAGACATTAGTGAGGATGTGCGTGTACTATCATTGAAACTTGATTCCGCGTGTAGGCTATCATGTGGGATACAGCTTGAATTGCCTTCTCAATTCCTTGTAAAGCGTAGAAGTTAGTGCTGTAATAAAGGCTGTGAATTGCATGATAATTGGTGCACCGTGAACTATCACCAAAAAGGTACACTCACTCCTTTTGGTTTCATCGGAATTGGTCAATATGTTGCATATTTTTAACCTTTATCTTCTTTCGTGTGGGAAGTATATTTAACTCTATCACATGTGGGGTTCAGTTCACTGGGTACAATGAGCTGATTGACAAATGCCAATTCTTTGCATTCCTTTTGCGTTGTTTACAGACAATTCAATTCATAAGTGAAAATTTTCTTTTTATAACCCTTCATATTCTTTTATAGGAACACACTTTATGTTTTTAACTGTAGCAAAAATTGCTGCATATGTACTATTTCTGGATCTAGATTTTCTTACAAATTAAGACTAGTTTATATCATTTTAACAGAAACCTCATTATAATCTGAATCAGGGAGTATCGTGAACATGTCAAAGACCTTTCTTGCATTTCAGAAGATCTCTGCCGTATCGTTATTGTTGATAATAATCCATTTAGTTTCTTGCTGCAACCACTCAATGGAATACCCTGTGTCCCATTTTCCGCTGGACAACCATATGACGAGCAGGTAAAGGCTATTCGCTGATGAATGATTCTACTGATGTTTTGACATATAGAGCAGGTAAAGCTATAGAATAATCTTAAGTGGACTTAGAGATCCACCAACTTTTTTTATCTCTTGATTGTGCTTTGAGATTCATCAATGCACACATCTCAAAGATAATCTTGATGTTTATCACACACCAACATGGATCACAAAGTAGATCCAACGGATAAAGGCTGACAATCCACTTAAGTTTATTTTAGCTTTACCGAGATTGAATCTATGCATGCGTTTTATTTCATTTTATAACTGGACAATCTTTCGTCTTGATGATTTTCAGCTCATCCAAGTTCTCCTCCCGCTTCTTAAGCACCTCTCTCTCCAAGAGGATGTGAGGCCTGCATTGTATGAGAAATTTCACATGCCCGAGTGGTTTCAACAGCATGGGATCCCTACCACTGATTGATTATCACATTGTACAAGGTTTTCGTATGTATAATACCACCAAACTTTGTAGATTATCGTATAATTTATGGCTTCCAATCTTGAATTTTATAGGAAGCTGTTTCGTCCATTCAAACTGAAGCATGTTGTATGATCAAAGTCGGTGCTTGTAGGATAATTTTCACGGCAATTATGTAGCAGAACATGAACTTTGATGTTATTTTTCCTACGCTTTGGGAGATTCAACATTGTTAATAGTGGAGTCATTTGTGTTTGAAACGCTTTGGATATCCCAGTTAGAACATTGTTTTCCTATTTGGTGTGTACTCGTTGAATTTGTTGTTTCACTCGCGCTCCAGAGTGCATGTGAGATTAGTTCCTCTCATGTTAGGTAGTCATTTTGCATCCTTTGATCTATTAGGGTCCTAAATGGCTACATTTTATAGGCTGAATATCAGAAAACCCGCTTAACTTTGGACTATTATCAGGTAACCTCCCATAATGTCCATAATATGGAAAACCCTGATTAAGTTAGGGGTCATGAGGAAAATCTATGTGTCTTTAAGATTTTATCAGAAAACCCTCTAAATGGTGTTAATTGCAATTTTTACATGGGTGAGTAGAATTACGTTAGGGTTATTTTTGCCAGTGAAAATTGCGGCTAACGGTTATAGCGGGGTTTTCTAATAAAATTTTGAAGTTAAAAGGGGTGTTTTTTAAATAACCCCTAACTTAAGGTGACTTTCTGTTATTTTAAAAGTTTGGGTGGTTATCTTGTAATCATATGGCGAGCTCTGCGTTCGCCTGCCCCCCGACCTCTGCGTTTGCTTTTTTGGCGAACCCGACCTTTGCGTCAGGGTTAATCGCTGGCGACAAGCTGTCGCCAGCCCTCTCATCTCTGCCTATATAAACCCTCTCGCCTAGGGTTTCGCAGCTGCCGATTTTCTTCCCCTCCTCCGACCTTTTTTCCCTCTCTGGCGGCTGCCCTAAATCGCTGTTGCGATTTTGATTTATCCCCAACTTCAACAGTTTTTGAGGGGGATTAAAAAGAGAGAGAAATAGAGAATTAAAAGAGGGATTTAATTATGGGGTATTTATTCTCAAGTGAGAATTGAAAGGGTTCATACCCTTTAATTATTAACACTGTAGCTACAGTGTTTATTTGAGAAATCTCAATTTTGAGATCCGCTCCTAAATTGTAATATCTTGTTTGATTAATAAGAAATTATCTGTGTGGCTCCCGAGGACGTAGGCAGTTGCCGAACCTCGTTAAATCTTGGTGTACTTTTTCTATACTGCGTTTCTGTTGCATTAGGGGTTTCAGCGTTAAATTCCCAACAACTGGTATCAGAGCGTGAAACGATCTAGAACAAGTCAGATTCAAGTGGGAGCCATGGCCACAGATGAGGCAAAAATGAGACTTGAGAAATTTGATGGAACAGATTTCGGATTCTGAAAAATGCAGATAGAGGATTATCTGTATCAGAAAAATCTGTATCAACCACTATCGGGGAAGAAGCCAGATTCCATGAAGGCAGATGAGTGGAACCTTCTAGATAGAAGCTCTCTCAAATATGTATGAGAAGCCATCAGCCGCAAATAAAGTTCATTTAATGCGGCGGTTATTCAATCTGAAAATGGCGGAAGGCGCGTCAGTAGCACAACACCTCAATGAACTTAATACGGTTACAACCCAATTGAGTTCAGTTGAGATTGAGTTTGATGAAGAAGTTCGGGCGTTGATATTGTTGTCTTCCCTACCAGAGAGTTGGAACGCTACAGTCACGGCAGTGAGTAGCTCATCGGGAAAGAAAAAGTTGAAGTTCGGCGACGTTCGTGATTTGGTTCTCAGTGAGGAGATCCGACGGAGAGAAACGGGTGAAGCTACAACCTCTTCAGTATTGCATACAGAGTCAAGAGGTAGAAATTCAACCAGAGGAAACGGACGAGGAAAATCAAACTTCAGAGGTAGATCAAAGGACAGGAGGTCCAAATCAAGGAATCCAAGCAACAGCTCGAAGGCTATCGAGTGTTGGAATTGTGGAAAGACCGGGCATTACAAGAATCAGTGCAAGAGTGCACAGAAGGAGAAGGAGGCGAAGGCAGAGGTGAATGTCACCTCCACTTCAGGAGGAGACGACGCATTGATATGCTCTTTGGAGAGCAAGGAGGAATCTTGGGTGTTAGATTCAGGAGCGTCGTTCCATGCTACCTCTCAGAAAGAATTCTTCGAGAAGTATACCCCCGGAAATCTTGGATACGTATATCTTGGTGATGATCAACCATGTGCTATTGTGGGCAAAGGCGTGGTGAAAATTAAGTTGAACGGGTCAGTATGGGAGCTGAAGGATGTCAGGCATATTCCCGACCTGAGAAAGAATTTAATATCCGTAGGCCAGTTGGCTGGCGAAGGATACACCACAACCTTCCATGGAGATGATTGGAAGATCTCAAAGGGCGCAATGACGATTGCCCGAGGCAAGAAGACTGGTACCCTGTATATGACAGCAGGTGCACGTTGTTTGATCTCAGTTGCAGCAGGCAATGAGACTTCAAAGCTGTGGCACCAGAGACTCGGTCATATGAGTGAAAAGGGGATGAAAATCATGCACACAAAGGGGAAACTCCCAGGACTGCAGTCAGTGGAGATGGATATGTGTGAAGAATGTATACTTGGAAAGCAGAAGAGAGTCAGCTTTCAGACAAGTGGCAGAACCCCCAGGAAGCAGAAGCTAGAGCTCGTTCACTCAGATGTGTGGGGACCAACAACCACCGCGTCCATTGGTGGAAAACACTACTTCGTGACTTTTATCGATGATCACTCTCGGAAAGTGTGGGTCTACTTTCTGAAGCATAAGTCAGAAGTATTTGAAGCTTTCAGGAGATGGAAAGCTATGGTCGAGAATGAGACCGGTCTGAGAATAAAGAAGCTCAGGACCGACAATGGCGGTGAGTATGAAGACACCGGATTCAAGAAGTTCTGCTATGAGCACGGGATCAGAATGGAGAGAACCGTGCCCGGCACGCCTCAGCAAAATGGTGTAGCTGAGCGAATGAACCGAACGTTGACGGAGAGAGCCAGAAGCATTCGAGTACAGTCAGGCCTACCGAAGCAGTTCTGGGCAGAAGCGGTCAACACAGCAGCTTACTTGATCAACCGAGGTCCATCGGTTCCATTGGAGCACAGAATACCAGAGGAGGTATGGTGCGGAAAGGAGGTAAAACTCTCACATCTTAAAGTTTTCGGTTGTGTAGCTTACGTGCATATTAGTGATCAAGGCAGGAATAAGCTTGATCCCAAGTCAAAGAAATGCACTTTCATCGGCTATGGTGAAGATGAGTTCGGCTACCGCATTTGGGACAACGAAAACAAGAAGGTGATCCGGAGCAGAGATGTGATATTCAACGAGAAGGTGATGTACAAGGACATGCACAAGACTGATGACTCAGAGAGCGAGTCAATATTTGTAGATACAGATGATGTCCCGAGTAACCTCTCGGAAGAACCCAATGCAGAGGGTCCTCAGCAAGAAGAGCCTGTTGGACAAGATGGTGCGCAGGAGCCCGACGCACCAGCTCCGATATTAAGAAGATCTTCTCGTCCTCCTGTACCCAACAGGAGATACATGAACTATCTGTTGTTGACAGATGGTGGGGAGCCTGAAAGCTTTGATGAAGCTTGTCAGTGTGGAGATGCGAGCAAGTGGGAGCTTGCAATGAAAGATGAGATGAAGTCTCTCATATCAAACCAGACGTGGGAACTAGCTGAGTTGCCCACGGGTAAGAAGGCACTCCACAACAAATGGGTGTACCGGGTGAAAGAGGAGCAGGATGGTTCCAGGAGATATAAAGCCCGATTGGTTGTCAAAGGTTTCCAGCAGAAGGAAGGAATTGACTACACCGATATTTTCGCTCCCGTGGTGAAGCTAAATACTATCAGGACTGTGATGAGTATTGTAGCAATTGAAGATCTTCATCTCGAGCAGTTAGACGTGAAGACGGCGTTTCTTCACGGAGATCTAGAAGAGGAGATATACATGCACCAGCCAGAAGGTTTCTCAGAAGAAAAGAAGAAGAACCTGGTGTACAGACTCAAGAAGAGCTTGTATGGCCTGAAACAAGCCCCAAGGTAGTGGTACAGAAAGTTTGACGGCTTTATGTACAAGGAAGGTTTCCAGAAGTACAACGCCGACCACTGTTGCTACTTCAAAAGATATCAGTCCAGCTATATCATCCTACTGCTGTATGTTGATGATATGTTGGTTGCAGGAGCAGATATGAAAGATATCAAGAGTTTGAAGCAGCAGCTGTCAAAGGAGTTTGACATGAAGGACTTGGGTCCAGCGAAGAAGATCCTTGGAATGCAAATCACGAGAGATAAGAAGAGAGGTCTCTTGTAGTTATCTCAGACGGAGTACATCAACCGTGTTTTACAGAGATTCAACATGGGCGACGCCAAGCCTGTGAGCACACCCTTGGCCAGTCATTTTCGTTTATCGAAGGACCAGTCTCCTCAGTCAGAAGAAGAGAAAGAGAGTATGGCTCAGGTACCTTACGCCTCAGCTATCGGAAGCTTGATGTACGCTATGGTCTGTACGAGACCAGATATTGGCCATGCAGTGGGAGTGGTCAGCCGGTTTATGTCAAATCCAGGAAAAGCTCATTGGGAAGCGCTCAAGTGGATTCTGAGATATCTACGAGGCACCACACAGAAGTGTTTGCACTTTGGTAAGGGAGAGATAGAAGTGCAAGGGTACGTAGATGCAGACTTCGGCGGCGAAGTTGATCACCGAAGAAGCACCACCGGCTATGTATTCACCGTCGGAAGTACAGCTGTTAGTTGGATGTCAGCCGAGAATAAATAGTCAAAATAACCACAAGTTACCAAGTAGTAATTTAAGGTCTTACTTTAGCATATAGTACAGATGCTCTAAAAATTTGATACGTGTCAAATATTCTAGAATTTTGACATGTGGCAAAAAATATACTATTACTTTAGTATATTGTATAGATAAAATAAGAAACAAACTATGGCCATACCAACTTGTTAGGTTGGGGGTGGATACCAACCTCCGGCGGCGGAGGAGCTCCGACGAGCTCCAGGATGGCGGCGGCGAGGTCCAGGCGGCGAGGTCCAGGCGACAGGACGAGCTCGAAGCCTCGAGCTCTGCGTTCGTTCGAAGCTGGCGTCGATGGCGAGCTCTGCGTTCGTTCGAAGCGGGCGTCGATGGCGAGCTCTGCGTCGATGGCGAGCTCTGCGTTCGCCTGCCCCCCGACCTCTGCGTTTGCTTTTTGGGCGAACCCGACCTTTGCGTCAGGGTTAATCGCTGGCGACAGGCTGTCGCCAGCCCTCTCATCTCCGCCTATATAAACCCTCTCGCCTAGGGTTTCGCAGCTGCCGATTTTCTTCCCCTCCTCCGACCTTTTTTTCCTCTCTGGCGGCTGCCCTAAATCGCTGTTGCGATTTTGATTTATCCCCAGCTTCAACAGTTTTTGAGGGGGATTAAAAAGAGAGAGAAATAGAGAATTAAAAGAGGGATTTAATTGTGGGGTATTTATTCTCAAGTGAGAATTGAAAGGGTTCATACCCTTTAATTATTAACACTGTAACTACAGTGTTTATTTGAGAAATCTTAATTTTGAGATCCGCTCCTAAATTGTAATTTCTTGTTTGATTAATAAGAAATTATCTGTGTGGCTCCCGAGGACGTAGGCAGTTGCCGAACCTCGTTAAATCTTGGTGTACTTTTTCTATACTGCTTTTCTGTTGCATTAGGGGTTTCAGCGTTAAATTCCCAACAGTGATTGCATTAGAAAATGATAAAAAACCCATATTTAGGTAGCCCTTAGTAACTTCGCTGCCACCAAACACGCCTGTAAGCCATGACCAGAAACTTCTTTAAATTCAAAGCTAACCAAAAGCTAGATATCAGGACATCTTTAAATTCAAATTTAATCAAAAGCAAGATATCAGGACTTTTTGAAAATGTAATTTTGGGATTAAAATTTTTAAAAGGTCTTCTGCTCATGTTCTGCGCCTTTAGATCAGCTGTTACTTAACTAACGCCACCAAAATGACTCTTCATTGAGCCGTCCACAATGTTTGTTACCTTCGTATGTGAAATTGGAAAAGCTTGAATAGACTACACTTTCCTTCAGTTAAAAATATATATATATACTTTTCATTTATTTATTAAAAGTGACGTAACCTAATCAAAATCCTTTAAATAAGCGTACTCATTTCAAGTTTGATATCTAAGCAGCTCAACTCCTCTCCTACTATAGTGGATCTTCTTCAAATAGTTACAACGAACCCTCAAAAAAAAATCTCAAGACAATCCCTTAGGCCTAAAGATAAATTTTCTTTTTGTCATTAATTTGCATGGATTCTCTTCAGCAAAACAAACACAAAAACATCCGCTGCAAACTCTTTCTCCTACTATCATCCTTCACAATCCTCACCTCTCTCATCGGCGCTGCATTCTTCGTGGTCACCTACATCCCTCTCTCCCACCATCAAATCCATGGCAAAGAAGCCATCATCATCTACAAGTCCATCAACATCCTCGGCCTCGCTCTCGTCCCCCTCGCTTTCGCCATTGGAGTCACCGGAGCAATATGCATTGTTGTGTTCAAGCACAAGCTAGCTTCTCCTTCTCAGTCTCTGCCTCCTCCTCCTCCTCCTCCTAAACCTCAGCTTTGCTCGCTCGAATGCAGGGTCGAAGGTGCACCGATGAGCGTTCCTAGGTTGGAGATGCAGGAGACTGATTATGAGTACATGAATGAGCTGGTTCTTGCTTTTGTGAGGGAGAAGAGGAGGGGAAAAGAGGAGGTGGGGAGGGAGAGGAGCGAGATGACGACGGGGAAGATTATTGATTTTTAGTGAGGTTTAGATGAAGGAAGGTTAGTTAGTTAATTAAGATTTTTAAGCATAAAGATATTTTTTTTTTTGTAATTTTCCTTTGTGATGGTTACTCGATGTGTCATAATGGCATTTGTAATCTTTTTTTTTTTTGTGTCGAAAGAGCTCTTTGAAAGGTTTAATTTTAGCAAATATAAATTTAACTGAACTTCATTACACTTTGATCTGGATATTAGGATCTGCGGAATAACCACTTGGTCATAAATCTAATTTGTTCATGTAAATAGGTCTGAAAACTTTTATAAACAAATTTGCTTGATGTCTTTCATTCTTTCTCCATGTATAATGTTTTTTGTTCTCGGTAGACGAGAAGTACGGATCAACACATGGATGTTCTTAGTAACTATTTTGAGCTCTTGTTGTATAAAGATTATTTGAACGAGGTTTGATTAGTCTATATATATATTTTTTGAACTTCCCTTTTTTTTCTTTCCTCTTCATCGAGACATAGACTCCACGGAGCTTTCTCCAAAACAAATTGGCTACCAGATGCTCAAATTCCTCAAGATGTATACTACAGGAATCAGATAAATTATTTTGATTAGCAGGCGTAAAAACATCAGACATCCCTCCTAGGAAAATCATCTACTCATCCATCGGCCAAGTCACAACGCATGATCGCAGACAAGAAGAAGCAAAACTACATTCTTCAGAAATTAGACAATTACTGCCAAAATTACAAGGAAAAATTTCATTAACTCTAGCAAAACTTAACACAGAATTAATTAATATGTAAACACTGGTTGCAGGAGGAAAATAAATAAATGTCCGAAGCACATTATACACATCACAGAGAGAACCTACATCCTACCTCAACGAGTCAAGAATCAAGACGCTATTTCTGAGGGCTGTAGCTACAGTACAAAAAAGTGCATTCACACTTAAAATTAAGTCTACGTATAAGGTTCCTTAGAAACCCTTTCTCAACGTAAATAATAAAATACAATGCGTTGAAGTATATGAAGTATACACATGTTTCAGCCATAACTACTCACAACATTCTCCGACAAGAAAATTAAGAGAAGAACAAGTTCATGGAAATAAGATACATCAGAGGTAAAAAAAAATTTAAGTATCCAGTACATTCTGAACAATGATTTCCGCGAACACTTAAAACTCGCAGTACAAAACAATTCATAAATATGCGTAAGGCTCAGTTTCAAACATCCAGCAAGTTCTGAGCAGCGCTCTCCGTCTCAATTACACATAGTAATGCATTCTTCTTTAACAAGATACAATCTGCCTGCAGAAGCTTTCATTCAACGATAACACTACGCATAGAACTGTCAGTTGCTACTCTCTTTGAAATTAAGAACAGATTATTTTTGGGAATCTATGGAACTTCTTTATAATATTGTAAATTTGTAAGGTTACATATTGCACAGCAGCTTCTAGGTGAATTATCATGATCCATCACACAGTATACATAAGCAACTATATTTTTCACAGTTACCTTGCTTTTTTTTTTTTCTTGGCATCCCAAGAGGAGGGACTCGATCCAATAACAAATCTCCTGTTTCAGACAGGAGAATGCATATATCATTGCCAGAGAAGAGAATATGTTATAACTTCTGCGTTGCTGACTTTCACACTCATACATCCGTGAAGAATCACCTGAGTGCAGGAGAAAATAAAAACAAAAACCACTCAAGAAAATCAATCAGTATTTAAAACCGATCATGAAATTTCTTTCATGAATTAATTAAACATCTTCACACTTTACCATATGGTATCATCTGATATCTGCAGATTCCTGAGTTACTTCAGTCACCACATCAGCGGCAGAGCTGACTGTGTCTGCTGCATGACTCTGGCTAGTCTGTGCCTGACCTGAGGGTTGAGGGTCACTCACAAGCCCCAATACCACTAGTGTTGACCTAAAAGCCACATATTTAAAATTTAAGCATCATAGTTTCAGGCCAAAATAGATGATATTAGGATCACGAATATAGAAGAACCTAGGAAGAGTAGATCGAATGTTTGGCTGGTTCGCATGATCAACCAATGGTGGCTTCAGAGTTGGATTTTTGCTCAATGCATTCTCGAGCTGCGTTGCTGGTAACTGTTAGGCAAGAAAGTTAGGACTGTCAACAGAGTCAACATTGTTTATGATAATAAAACATCAGTGAAGGTTGACATCACATAACAAAATATGTTTGATGTTTGGTGGCATAAATACGTTTTTAGGTTTCAATAACAAAGCTGACTTTAATTATTGATGTTCTAAAAAGATAAAAAGTTGTCTGCAATAAAGGTCTAATCTATGGCAGAATTTCGTATGAAGAGCATTATATATCCAAAGTTTGCAGAAGATCACCTTCCCTTTATGTATGATGGTGTTTGGCATCTAGCCTAATCAAGGACAGGGGAAAAAATTTAAAATATATGTAACCACATGTAAATCCACATAAGGCGGTATAGTATGTAGCTTTTTTTTTATTTTTGTGTGTTTTTA
>NC_033800.1:12231620-12241054 GCF_001876935.1 Asparagus officinalis | reverse complement strand
ACACAGTTTAATTTTTTTAATTTGTAAAAAATAATTCTCAACAGAACATGTGTTATTTCATCTTACAATTCCTTTTTTAAAATTAAAGATTCACATCTTTAGCTTGTACTTCTTTTCTGGTTTTATTACCCAACATTTTTTTTGGGGGGTGGGGAACACCTTGTTTGCTTTAAAAACATGTGAAAGCACACTGGCATGAGCACCTCCAAGCACATCAAAGGAATAAGATGATGGAATTGTTAAGAGCTTATTCATGAAGGAAATGAGTCAGTTACAATATAATTCTCTGAGGTGGACTTCTTCAAGGAAGAAATAGGCATCCAAGTAAACTTCTGAACAAGTCTAATTTCATATTCACGTGTAAAAGATTCAAATATGAAATCTACGCAGTATGGCTCTTCAACCTTTAAGACAATACACGACTAAACATTCTGAAAGTGTTTGAGGTTGTTTGAATGCCTACAGTTCCCAGTTTGATCACGTACTTACAATAGAACACATTTCATTAATAGCATAGAAGGGGTAGGCTCAACTATTATTTGATTTAAGAAAAACTTAATAATGGTGGTATGTACAATAAGCTAGAAGACTAGAACTTCCCTATGACTATCTAGTGAATATTTAACTTGATCATTGGTAAAAGTTAATTTTATACCAAGTCAACCTCTGAAATCTAAAGCCATAATATCCCATAAATTTTCTTTATAATATACAAAGAAAGCAACAATGGAAACTAGTCTGCAAAATCTCAAGAGAAAAACAATTAAACAGGATGCTATTTTACACTTAATCTGAAGATTTTCTTGGTACCTAAGCCGGAGCAAGAACCAGTGAGAACTAACCTGCAACAATACACTGAATGATTGAGGTGTTGTCTGGATAGCACACCTTAAAAACCCAACCCATAATTTTGGGTATCTCCATATCTGCAGGAAGAAGGTGGGGGGAAAACAACTAAATCAAAGAGAGCAAAGTCTTTGGTTATTTCATAAGTATGCATTTGATTATGTATCTTAATATATTTGACTATGTATCTCTTAATGCTCCATGGGTGACTATTTGCATTTTTAGGCCCGTTCATCAAGGGATCAACTTTGTGTCCCAAATCCCTAGCCGACTACAGATACTAGAGGCAATTGCCATAAATCCTAGAAGACAGTTGGCAGGATGACCTACCATGTTTTAATCCTTTGGTTACTTCATAAAAGAACCAAAAATGTTATTAAATGATAAATGTAATGAACTGATTAACATGTACAATGAATAGGAAAATCTATGCATCATACTACTCTCTGTTCCATGGGCCACAAGTACCTGTTTGTTTACAAGCCGGGACAGAATTTCCATCACAAATTCCACCTACAAAATAACCAACTCAAACATTAAGATAAAAGAACCTTCCAAAGTTAAAGAAATTGATAGGAATTGAGAGGAATGGCTATAAGTGTCTGTTGCATGATAGCAGAGCTCAAAGAAATCTATTATAGATCAATTGAGAAACCGGGAGAGAGCTTAAAGACAGCTGTCGATTGCAGAATCAGATTTTTCACAGCACCCGTAGGAAGAAGTTATTCAGATGACAAGGTTAAAAAAAAAGGAACCTCTGTACAGTAACAGATATACATCAAAGGCACTAGAGTAGATGTTTGCATTTTGTACAGTAACAGAAATACATCAAAGGCACTAGAGAGGAAAAACTTGTATTTTAAGGGCAAGCAATCAACGAAAGAATGGCTACAGAAAACAACACTAAAAGAAACATAGCGGGGCATAAGTCACTCGCTTAAAAACAAAAAGGGTTATTTGCACATATACCCCTTAAATCATGGTATTTGCAAAAATACCCTTTAAATCTTACTATTCGCAAAACTACCCATCAAATCATCAAATTTGAAAAAAAATTTACCCTCAAAGCAATTAATCATAACCTTTAATAAGCTAATTTGTAATCGCCATGTAAAAGTTATGAACAAAATAGTCAATCTTTTAGTACCAAGGTGATGATTTGTTGATTTCAGAGGTATTTTATCACAAAGTTGATGATGGTAGTTTTGCAAATACTAAGATTTTACGGGTATTTTTGCAAATACCCATGATTTAAGGGATATACATGCAAATAATCCAAAAAAACACCCCCTACTGGCTATCTGACTTATCTACTACCTTAAACAAATAAAGACTACAGAATGAGGGCAATAGCGATCATAAAATCTTGAAAATGACAGGAAGTAAACAGAATTATGTTCATTAACATACATGGACTTAAATAATCCTTGAATGGTATCACATATCACGTAACAGACAGCATTTCCTACATAATTCCATGTAACTATTCGCTCTGAACTCCATAACATTATGCCCCGACTCTTCTTTCACACTTCTAAGTGAAAGAAATCATCCGTCCACACGTGCATAGAATGAATTAACAGCTAGGTACTTCCTTTTCTGTCCCAGCAAAAGTTTCTTTGTCATGTATAACAGCAGATTCATATGCATAACTGCTCACAACGGTCTTAGTGAATTAGGGGCGCATTCGGTCCGGATACTGCTCAGATATGATACTTACCATATCCATATCCGCTTACCTATCACGGATATGGATACAGTTACAGACCTTGGTAAGAAAATTCATATATATATCCGCTAAAACCGGATACAGATTTAGATATACATGCGGACATATAAGCTAATATGCATGCGGATAAAAAACAGATATATGAAAACTAGATAATATTGAAAAAAAATTATAGTTCATGTGATACAAAATAGTTCATTAATATGTTCATTATATCTAAAAAGCTAACATTAGACATCTTGATCATCAAAATTAAGCTCAAATCCATAATCTAAGGATTAAAACTATTGTAATAGTCTGACCAATATGTTTTTGGGGATTTCGGATATGGATCCGGATAATTCACTACAAAACCATATTCGTAACCATATCCTATCAGTTATAGATTTGAGTAACCACATCCGTATCCTAATGGATACGGTTGTGGATATTTCGTCGGATACGGATACGGTTTAGCACCCCTACTAAGAATCGTATCAATTTTTTAATACTATTCTTTGACTGGAGTGCCATATTGATGCATGGATTCTTTGTATATTAAGTAGGAGAATGTACTTTTTTATCCCAGAAAAATTTCATTGCCATGTATGACATTAGATGTCTGCTACAGCGTTAGCAACAATCTGAATCGGTAAGAATGAACCCAATCTTTATTTTGATTGCAGAAACAATGTGAGGTTGATTTATATTCATACATAGACTCTGACATGTGTGTGCCCCCAAGGCCGAACATAATGTTCAAGTATGATCCTGATGCAGACAAGATGAGCTTGGATGCTGATAAATATTCCTGCTTAATGACAAACATAAAGGTATAACAAATACATAACCATAATGCGAGTATAGCAGTTTGGTTTCTACATGAATGCTCATCACCACTTGACATGAAGGCTATAAATTCACATAGATATCATGCAAGCTCCACTTCAGATAACACCTTTCAAATAGAACATTACGACAACTGATCTGTGTGCATATAGATGGAGCATTTATGTTTATGTAAAATAGTCATATGCAAATCATTCTACATAAACAATTTACTTTATATTTTTCTTTCCAAAGAAACAGTTATGCATTTTAAGTACTAACAAGCAATTTACTTTATATTTTCTTTCCAAATAAACAGTCAGTATAACTGTGAATAGTGACGCACCAATGCAGGATATACACTCAAAGCTTGTATTACAGTACGCATAAACAACAAAGGAAGAGGAATCTGTTCAACCTGCGAAAAGAGCGGAAGCAGGTCAATTATTAAATAAAAAAAAGCAAGCAGAGGATGTGATTCCAAAGGTACATACCAACTGATTCAACACCTTAGCCAAAACCTGTTGAGTGAACACATGTCGCTGCTCAAAGCAAGCAGAGCAAGCCTCCATAACCTACATAAAAAATTACTTATTTGACCAACAAACAGACAGTAGAAAGGAAAGAAAAAGGGCTACATGCCTTTTTCAGAGGTACTCCATCTTTCTCTGGATCAATAGCATGGATAGAAATCAATATTTCAGCTGGAGCGATGGACGAACCTGCTTGTGGTAACCCCTAAATACAAACTTTGAAGTTATAACATGGAAGATGAAGCATCAAAAGGACAATAGTTACTAGGGAAAACAGTAGGATTACAAAATAGCAGTCAGTAAGAACCAAAAATAATCATTCATCAATAACAAAATATGCCATAAAACAATGTCACTTACAAGTATGTCTACGTATGAATAACATATAGGGAAATGTATCAGAAAAGCTGATCTCAACCCATGCAACATTATCAAATTTTGAGAATGCATTATGTTGACTTGTGTTGAGGTAATGTAATTTCCTATAGATAGTATATTGATCTTCGCTTCTTGTATGAAAATTTTCCAAATTCTATGAGAAGTTGGATGATGCGAACAGACCATGTGAGTCAACAGATAACAAACCATTCATGGAGTTGGTCACCACAGCCAGCTCCATTTCGATGGGATAAATATTAGATGAAGATGATGTACTGGACCTAATATCTCAACACATGAAATTTGGGGAAAATATTCACTAGCTTTGAGAGTATCGGTTCTTATTTATAGGTGAAATCTCAAATGATGTATCAGTTCCTATTAATAGGTGAAATCTCAAATGATGTACAATCCATTCATGGAGTTGCTCACCACAGCCAGCTCCATTTCGATGGGATAAATATTAGATGAAGATGATGCACTGGATCTAGAATATCTCAATACATGGAAATTTGGGGAAAATATCCACTAGCTTTGAGAGTATCAGTTCTTATGAATAGGTGAAATCTCAAATGATGTATCAGTTCCTATTAATAGGTGAAATCTCAAATGATGTACATAAACGGCAAAATGGCCTAGTGGTTAGGGCTTCAGGCCTTGGCTCAAACAGGCAAGGGTCGATCCGTGTCTGACATATCTATCCCCAATTTCCAATTATTAGGCATTGCAACAGTTGTGCTATTCACCTGGATTGTGAAAGCAGCGCTCAGACCCCCGGGTTTACTTGGCTGGTACTAAGTTAAGGTTCCTCATACCCCCAAAAAAAAAGAAAAAAGAAAAAAAGAAAAAAAAGGCAAAACGTCAAGCACACTAACTAGTCCATTCAACAGGTGTTGAAAAACATGGATTTTACCTCAATAACATCCCAAAACTAATAATAAGTAAATGAAAGAAGGCAGGTTTTTATTCAAAGGAAATCACCTAAGTTTGTTATCATCAATGTGCAACTTAGGTATTCCACCATTGTGATTGCAACTGTAATGATACGGGTGTATCTTCTCTTCGGGAGCTTAGTGATCCTCATGGGAGCTTGAGGATAGATGATTCTCATGATAGTATGAGAATAGGGGTGTAAAATAGTACAGTGGAACGCAGGTGGAAGCGTGGAACGAGACGACGAACAGCATATTCGAAGAATCCAGATTTCAACCTGTGAGTCAACTCATACATGTACATGAGTCGACTCATGCCTGTCATGAGTCGACTCAAGAACTCAAGCCCTGTTAGCAAAAAATCTCTGACCAGTCGACTCATCAGTTATGAGTCGACTCATATGAGGTCATGAGTCGACTCATAACTGTTCATGAGTCGACTCATAACTGTTCATGAGTCGACTCATCGAAGGTTTCCTGGTTCGTTTGGGTTTCTGTTCACGTGTTTTCCTGTTGGGTTTGGGCTTGGTTATTTACCAGATTATCATCCACGTTTGTACACCTATATAAATGGTTGTTTAGGGTTTCTAAACATGATATTAGAGATCTTAGATCAGAGAGGTAATTAAGAGATTCTAATCATTGTATTAGGATTTAGAGAGGATTGAGAGGTTGTTCTCGATTCTAGTGAGATTGTTTTGTATTAGGATTTAGAGAGGATTGAGAGGTTGTTCTCGATTCTAGTGAGATTGTGAGGGAGAGATTTGTAATAATTGATTCTTCATAATCTAGAAAATGTATTTTCCTTCGTCATACTGAATTGTTCTTGTGTTTTAGTTGTCTTCTTCTCAACCCACCTTTTGATAATTCCGCGACCAAAGGGTGCTCGCACGGCGACTCGTATCAAGTTGGTATCAGAGCAATCAGATCCGGTGAAAGGGCATCCTGTATATGATCCTGACTCGATCGCAATACAAAAAGCTTGGCGAGATCCTTATTTCATTGGAAGGAGTCCAGGTTTTAAGGAGGAAGAAGATGGCTGAAGGAGACAATTCCACGAGGATTGATGCATTAGAGAAGCAGATTGAGACGATAGGTTCGACTCTCACACAACTCGTCAGTCTTATCCATGGAGGTGGCAAACAAGGTGAATCTTCTTCGAAGAAAATTGTTAAGTCCGATGTGAAAAGAATAGATTCAGATTCTGACGAGGAGGAGACCGTTAAGGCTGTATTGCATCAAGGGGGTAAGAATTCTTATCAAAACCTGAAGATTAACTTCAAGGTAGAGATTCCTATTTATGATGAGAGTGTTGACGTCGAGAGGCTTGATGACTGGATCGAGCGGATGGAGACGTATTTTACTCTTTATGGTTATTCGTCAAAAGAGAAGATTATGTTCGCGACTTTGAAGCTTTCAGGGCACGCGTTGACGTGGTGAAAATCCTACTATAAGCAGGAAAAGAAGACGGTATCGTGGAACAAGTTCAAGGAGTTACTGAGAAAGCAGTTCTATCCGGTGAGATTCTTTGAAGAACATTGGTACAAGTGGTATGGCTTGCACCAAAGGATCAATCAAACCGTTCAAGAATACACCACGGAGTTCCAGCAACAGACGATGATCCTCAACATTACGACAGAGGAATATTCCGTGTTTATGAAGTATATGGTGGGATTGAGCGATTACATCCGAAAGGAGATGAAGTTATTCACGGTGAAATCAATTGCAGAGGCGAGCGTGAAGGCTATTACCCTCGAGGACAAGCAAAAGAAGGACAACGAGGCTAAGGGAGACTCCAAACAGACGGGAGGCGAGTCTAGTGGTTCTCAATCTAAGGAGGAGAAGAAAAAAGGTGATCCAGGGAAGACAGGACTGATTTGTAGTCACTGCGAGAAGACCGGACACACAACTGATCGATGCTGGGAGAAGTATCCTCATCTCAAACCAAGAGGGTTGAAGAAGGAGAAAAAGACATACATGATAGCTCAAGATCCGAAAGAAGTCCCGGGGATGACAGAGCCCAACAACAGTCTCAACCTTATGACGGGGAAGCAGACCACGAAAGAGGACGACGACCCGAGAGAGCAACTCTTTATTCTTAAGTTGCAAGTGAAGACCAGTTTGGTTGATGCCATTATTGATTCGGACAGCGAGAAGAATTTGATATCCGAGGTATTGGTTCAGAAGCTAGGTCTGAAAACGGTCAAGCATCCGAAACAATATCCATTGGGGTGGATTCAGAAGGAGGAGAAACTGAGTGTAGTTGATCACTGTTTTAAAAAACCTCCGCCTAGTCCGCTTAGGCGTACGCCTAGGCCTAGACGGTACCTAGGCCGCCTAACTAGCGCCTAGCGCCTGGGCGGTATTTAGGTACCCATCTAGATTTTACGAGCGTTTAGGGAAGCATTGTCTGCTTACGTGGATTGCATCCTGTGGGCCTTGATTGTGGTTTTATGTGTCGTAGCCTACACGTCCTCCAAATTCTATTAACCTCCAAATATGAACATCTCCACTACCTCCTCCGACCTTCAGCAAAACCTCATCGATCACCACTTAAATGAAGAAAAAAAAACGCCCAGAAACCGCTTAGGCGCCCGCCTAGGCGACTAAGCGCTGGGCACCAAAGTCCGACGCCTAAAAGCGCCTAACGTTTAATGTAACATTGTAGTTGATTAATGCACTGTCAGATTTACGCTCCACGAGTCATATATTGACGAGGTCACGTGCGACGTCGTTCCATTGGATGTTTGTCAGATTATACTGGGCAATCCGTACTTATGGGATAGATATGCGATCTACGAAAGGCGGGCTCAGAAGTACACATTCACTAAGGATGGTGAAAAGTTCATATTTCGTTCGGCATCTCTTCCGAGAGAGACAAGCTTGGGGACGGTGACGCGAGCGAAGAGACTAGTGAATGCAAACAAGAAGTTTGTCTCGTTGTGCATTAGACTTCCAGAAAAGCCATCGATAAAGGAGTGCAACTTGGGACGAAAGGTGATTACGACGAGACACAGGATGGATGAGATGTTTCCGATCGGACGTCGAGACCAGGTTCCTAGCAGGGCCAGATGGTGCAGAAAAGATGGAGGAGCTCGAGAGTTTCCTCAGCAAAAGTTCTAACTTGAACGGGACTTCAAGTTCCTAAAGAGTGGACTCATGAGACGGGTGTATCTTCTCTTCGGGAGCTTAACGATCCTCATGGGAGCTTGAGGATAGATGATTCTCATGATAGCATGAGAATAGGGGTATAAAACAGTACAGTGAAACGTAGGTGAAAGCGTGGAACGAGACGACGAGCAGCAAATTCGAAGAATCCAAATTTCAGCCTGTGAGTCGACTCATACATGTACCGACTCATCAGGTTGAGTCGACTCATGCCTGTCATGAGTCGACTCAAGAACTCAAGCCCTGTTAGCAAAAAGTCTCTGACCAGTCGACTCATTAGTTATGAGTCGACTCATAACTGTTCATGAGTCGACTCATCGAAGGTTTCCTGGTTCGTTTGGGTTTCTGTTCACGTGTTTTCCTGTTGGGTTTAGGCTTGGTTATTTACCAGATTGTCATCCACGTTTATACACCTATATAAAGGGTTATTTAGGGTTTCTAAACATGATCTTAGAGATCTTAGATCAAAAAGGTAATTAAGAGAGATTCTAATCATTGTATTAGGGTTTAGAGAGGATTGAGAGGTTGTTCTCGATTCTAGTAAGATTGTGAGGGAGAGATTTGTAATAATTGATTCTTCATAATCTAGAGAAGGTATTTTTCTTCGCCATACTGAATTGTTCTTGTGTTTTAGTTGTCTTCTTCTCAACCCACCTTTTGGTAATTCCGCGACCAAAGGGTGCTCGCACGGCGACTCGTATCATGTTGACATATCTCACGGGCTATAGCTAGCTTAAGTACCAGATTCAACTACAAGTTCGACATGCATGGGTTCACCATAAATGATCTCAGGTTCACATTAAAGAACCAAGATGGCCATGTGATTTGACCGTGTTATGTTGGTAAGTGACTTGAGATCAGAGAGGAATAGTTTGCTTTTATTTATTAAAGTAAATAATTATAAGATCTTGCAACATGGAACTAAACAATCTTCCCTTTCTTAATATACTAACTATGACATACACAACCCCAACCCCAACCCACAACAACAAAAAGAAAAAAAGACAAAAAGAAAAAAAAGAAAAAAGAAAAAACTGAAGC
>NC_033800.1:12229484-12231610 GCF_001876935.1 Asparagus officinalis | reverse complement strand
ATCGTGCCTCACTAATTAACTAGAAGTGGAAATTTCCCTGAATAATGCCTTAGTGAAAATATCTAAAGCCTATCACTATTGTGTTTGTTTGATACTAATTGTGGTGTTAATTGGCGTTCTACAGTTGGAATGTGCTTAATGTGCCTAAGCATTCTTTTATCACTTAGTTGTCAGCTCATGGGAGAGTGCAGACTCTGGGAAGACTGCTTAAACATCATAATGTGCAAGATGAGGTTGGTGTCCTATGCGAGCGACATAATGGAAGCCTGGAGTATCTCTTTTTATTATGCCCAGTTTCTAAGCAAGTTCGGTCAGCTATCTTGCTATGGTTGCACATTCCTAGACCATTGATGGATTGGACAGATGAGATATCCTGGTTTTGTTCTAGAATTAGAGGGAGGTCTGCTAAATGCAAGATCGCTGGGGATAGTTTTCCTGGCACCATCTATCACCTTTGGATCAAGAGAAATGCAAGTGGTCTCAGTGTCCAAAAGTAAACCTTTCATGATTCTGTTGTTAAATCTGTACAGATTGATGTTTTAGCTAGGAGGCAGATGTTAAGGATCCCAAGCTACTGCTTAGAGCAGTTTATTAATTGTAAAGTCTTGAAATTGTACCAAGGTATTCCTGCTTTGAAGTTGTACAGAGTTCTACTGGTAATTGAAATTCTCACTTATAAAAAAATATCATCAATCTAACGCACCAAACTAACAAAAGAAATGACAATCTTACCTGACTAAGTAGTTATTCATCGATAATCCTCAACAACTTTATGAGCAACAGTATAAGTCAAAACTTTCACAAAGGAAATTGGTTGAACAGAAGCAATCATTTTCAGTTTTCCTTTTGCATGAGAACACAGCTTGACTTTGTTGTTCAATTTTAAAATATTAATGACAACACAACATCATGGACATCTTCAATCTCAGACATAGGGAGAAATAGGTTTCAAACATAAAATATGGAAATATATAGTAGGATCTCAAACATGAAGACATGTAAAATCTCAGACATGAAGATAGGTAGTAGGGTCTCAGACATGAAGACATGTAGTAGGTTCTTACTCTCAGGCATGAAGACAGCTAGAAGGAAGAAGGCCACAGTAGAACCGCAGTAGTAAATAAAAGGAAGCTGATATATATATGAGATTTTGCTAATTTCTTTTGCTTTTTTCTGTTCTGATCTGTTTTTTGTTTTTTGTAGTTTGTATTTTGTTTTTGTTTTCTTGTCTTTTCTTTTTTTCTTTTATTTGAAGCATGATATTCAATTAGATACCCATAGCAGACATTACAATGGGAGAGTTTGAAAAATGAATACAAGTGAGACTACCCTTGGGCAGGGGTTTGAAACAAAGAAAGAGTCGATTTCTAGAGTTTATTTCAACCTAGCGGACTACAAAGGTGTAGGGGCTTGTTTGAGAAGGCTTCAATTTTTTTAGGAGGGGTTTGGGTGGAAGAGTAAACAGTTTTTCTTGTTGCAGTTTTGGAGAGGTTTAGAGGAGAGGTTTGTAGGTGACAATATTGTCAAGGGAACAAAAATAGATATTTGAGCCGGCAGTCCCCCTCAGTGGTCTTGAGTTTTAGACTTAAGAAAAGAGATTCTCCAAGGTTAGGAACCTCACTCCGATATCATGTTGTACTGGAAAACATTACACAGGCTACAACCCAACAAATTTCTTCATGCAGTTTAACATTTTGACAAAACAATGTTCACTCAACTGAATTGAATGAGAACTCTATTGTCACAGCTTGATGTTAACGCACCGGAAAGAGATAAAATAAAATTAAAAACAGAGCTGCAACGCAATAAAGGAATCATATAGAAATTTATGAAGATGCGACATCACAAAAAGGAATACCTGCAACAGACGAATGAGTGCAGCTTGGAATTTCTCCATAGGAAGATTGACAAGTTGTGGAAAAACGGCAAGGACCTACCAGACAGTGGACAATCCATTATTACTTAGATATTGTGGGGAGGGGTGAGGAGGAGGGAGTGAGGGAATAACAACCTCTTCCTTTGATAGAGATGGCAATATCGGTATTAGAATTTCAGCATCCTGCAAGCAACAGAAAGAAGTAAAAAGTAAATATATGACAATAAGCTTTCATCTTAAATATGTCCTC
>NC_033800.1:12212007-12229474 GCF_001876935.1 Asparagus officinalis | reverse complement strand
AATCATATAATCGCCTAAGAGCGGAGATCAAGTCTCTAGAAGGAATTGCTCCATCTGTAAGTGTTTGTAAAACCTGCCATGAGGAACAAAAGGATAGTCACCTAACTAGTACGTTAAAACTTGCAGGACAGGGACTTCAAGTTTTTAACAAGGAAAGATGAAATTGGACGGCATGAAGACAGAACAAAGGTCATAATGTGACAGATCATATAAATAAATGAGATACTATTGCGCTTTTTATTTTGTTCTTGTTTTGTGCAAAAAATGTAATCTAATTTGCACAGGAGTCCAGAAAAGAATTTCCACAATATTGACCTGTTTCAACTAAAGGTATCGTCTAATCAGCTGAAGTTTGTTACTAGGGAGGGTAGGCCACTGAAAGTAATTCTGTTTTGGCTCACCATCTTTTAAGTTAAAAGGAAAGAAGAGCACAAGTATACCAACCACCGAACAGGTTTTATGAAACCTATATTGGCAATGTCTGCCTAATCAGAACCAGAGAGATGGGAAGAGTTCAGATGATTCAAAATTTTCATCAGCCTCTCCAGGAAGCCAAGGAGTTGGTGACTTTGTATCAATATCACAACGTAAGGTGGATTTCAAATCAAACCTGCATGAGAAGTTCCTTGCTTCCTCTTGGAAGATCCGAGATAATTCCAAGGAGTTCAGATGATGACCCTATTGTGCGAATCAATATCGGAATATGGCGGTGAACTGCCTGCACAATTTACTCGATAAGATAATGCCAAGAAGACGGACATAGAACACTAATAAAATAACATGCAACAGACAGAATAATGCAGAAAGAAACCTGTTTTGCGCCCATGGACATGTTTTCATAAATAGTAAAAATATGCTGAAGAAGTGAATGCTTCTGTACAACAGATAGGAGAACAGTTTAAACTTTAAAGTCATAATAAACAAGAAGGTATTGGAACCAGATAAAAAAGATCATAATCATATAACATGAAAGGACGAACGGAAGAAATGCTTTCACATTAAAGAAAACTATACCTTGGTGCAAAGTGCAAAGTAAAGTGATGTACACCGTTGCGCCTCTGAGAGAGAAGCAGATGATGAACCTTTTGCTGAATGACAATCAGATGTAACTTCACTGTTAGC
Source organism: Asparagus officinalis (assembly GCF_001876935.1). Lineage (NCBI taxonomy): Eukaryota > Viridiplantae > Streptophyta > Magnoliopsida > Asparagales > Asparagaceae > Asparagus > Asparagus officinalis. Next base: position 12,228,352 of record NC_033800.1, on the reverse strand, counting down.
AAGACTAACTGCCAAAATTCCTGTACCAGTAGTTTTTTCCAAATTGCTATCCTGTAAAAGCTAGGATTAGACAGCAAATACAAAGCAGAATGTAGCTAAAACATACTAAATCTATCGACAAGAATTAAGCAACAGGGTACACAGTTTTAATACACAATTCACTATTTAAATCCACCAAAAGTACAATGCTGAAAGAAATTTTGCTTTGTACATGTTACAAAATCTTACATGATTTTTTCATTGGTCAATCAGATGTTCTCCATCAACTTATATAGTATGTACCATGTACCAAGATGTCTTGCCAAATTGACAAAACAAATAAGCAACCCCAGAACTATTAGATAACGAATATACATATACAATTAAGTCCATCAGGCGCTCAAGAAAATCCTTGTATTCTAAAACTGGAAAATAGACTCCATCATATCTTATACTAAACAACTGAACCACAGTGGACATAAAGTACTTCACACCTTTACACAATCTCTATTATGTATAGAGAACATTACTCCTTTCATTAAGTCCAGAAAAAAATGAAACTGACTTTGAAAGAATTGAACTTAATACCATTTGCAATCCAGAATTCAACCTATCAGCACCGATGCAATCAGTCGCAGGAAAATCATCTCTTACAGATTGTAGATTCTTAATAGCAAAATCTTCGATCTGTTGAGAGATACTCGACATGGGAAATAATTTGTTTGCTACCTGCAAATCAAAAAGAGACAAACTCCGAATAAACTTGAGAAAAGGAGTTACTTATAAAAGATAAGCAGCAGATAAATTACCAGACGTATAGCCTTCATTCTCACTTCTTCCATATGATGAACTGCACTCTGTAAGAAAAATGTGTAAAAGGAATAATTAATAGAACAAGAAATAAAACCTCGACTGACAGAAAGAAATATGGAAATGATGACTCAGAATATACAACCTAAAGTTGGAACTTCCAGGGTGGCACTTAGATCGCTAGGCACTGGTGAAAGAACTTATATAAGACCTAATATCCCACCCCCGAGAAAGGAAGAATCATAAGACAAGAAGAAATCTCCTCAACTCACATAGGGAGCTACGGAGATGATGACCCAGGAAACGAAAACTAACATTGTAACTCACGGGGGTGGAACTCGCATCACTAAGCATGGTTTACTAAAGATTCTGAACTTATATAGCTGCTAACACTGACCCATGGTCCAGCTCAAGTCATGTGCCATAATTAAAAGTTTCCAAGCCCAGCTTGCTTTCACTCCCATCATTATCAGAATCAGATCAACTCTAATAAATGTTGAAGTAAATCAGTCTGAATTTAATTGATTGCAAATTTAGATAGTAATTGATGCTATAAAATCCGACACAATCATTATAGAAATAAGGATATGTGAGTTGACTGCAATTATTTCTTAAATTAAAAGTATATCTCATACTTTAGTTTTATTGTGATCTTTTATCTTCTGAATATACATTTCAGACTTACTTGGGATAAAGGAAACTAAACCATGTTAATGCATCCAGCTTACTCATTTTTCATCAATGATGATCCATATTTAGATCGAACAAGAAAATGAATTCATCTTAGTAAAGTATTGGGAACAAAAACAGGTCAACAGAAGTTTCAAGCAATCAGGCCTGTAAACCATGTCTAAATGTTTTCTAAGAGCATGTAAAAACTAAGGAGAGAACAACATGTACTTAGAAGAAGCAATTCCAAGCTAACAGATACTCAAGAGATCATTTAATTCACCAATACTAACAGTATAAATTAAATTGTCATCAGAGTGGAACACTTATTTGAGTTTGTTGTTCAAAATTCATGTTTTATACTAAATATTTTTTTCTAGAAGAAACATCTTCCTTAAGTGATTTTATTCACTTTACATGTTATCCTGAGCATTAGAATATAAAAATATAACAGTCAACCCTTACCACAACTTCGGAGTTGTGGCATAATGGTTAGAGGGACTTTAAGATGGTATAACCATGTTCAAATCCCACCGGCCACGAATTTAAAGCAGTTTCTAAAATTTGATACTACTGCATGAGTCTAAGTTTTGGCCCATAAAAAAAGAGCGCTCAACCTGAGGGGGCATGTTAGAGTATAATAATATAACATTCAACACTCCCCACAACTTCTGAGTTGCAGTGTAATAGTCAGAGGGACTTTAAGACTGAGCATAATGTTCAAGCTTGTGTTAGCTTTTACAATTTATGCAGATCCATGATATTAATGTTTTACTCAAGATGCAGGTGCATCAACATAATGGATGGCACTAGGAGATATTAACTATTAAGATAAATGAGTGACAGGTAAGACTTCGGACTCAACTAAAGTATAACCAATTCAATGTTATACAGGTTTTGAAATCTCTTTGATTCCTTGATTTACTTACAAGTATCAAGATTCCACAGTTTCAGATAGGAATTATTGGACTGCCAGTATCTTCGGATTAAAATTTTAAAAATAATTATAAATTAGTGATAAATAAAAAGTTGTCTAAAGCAACATTTTTTACATGTTTCTAGAATAATTGATGATGTACATATCAAGTTGCAAACAAATACTGTATAGTACAGTAGTTTATGTAACTGCAATTTACAAATTGACAGAGCATCTGAATTAAATATTTTCATATCTTTTAATGTAGTAAAAGCCAAAGAAATTAATCAAGCATCAGAAATAAATCAGGTTTTGCCTAATCAATCAATAAATTAATTAATTCTATATGTCTAGAGTAAAATAATTATAAATATGGTCATATTTAACTAAATCAAGTGAAGTTTATTCATCAACTTTACTCAAGAAACTACAACATTTCTATATTTTACTAATTAAACACATCAACATATTTATGCAAAGTAGAAACTTCATTAGTGTAGATTTTGATCAACTTTTCAGTTCAATCAACTCTTTCTGCAATCAGTGAAGTGACGATATGAGTTTTTTTTCAGAGATTTACAACTCTGATGTGATTTTTTGTATCCTTATGTTAGACAGAGTTTGACTTTTATATTCTTCAATCGTTTTTGGTTCAAAGTTAACATTTCACCGTATAATGATTTTGACGAGACTTTGTACACACTTTAAGCACTACTGCAGTTGAATATAAGTTTTGGAATCAGAAAAGGGCCGTTTGAATGGCTATATCTCTGAGGCAGGCTGACATTCATATCTCTGAGGCAGGGTTTTTTTCCATAAAATTTAAGTGACATTTGGTTTATCATTTATTTCATTATCGAGCTTGTATAACTTTAGGATGTATGTCCGCATTGTTTACCATCCAACTTAAAACTCTAATATTAGTGGTGGCGCCTGCTGGAACAGCAGCAGCTTTCAAGGTGAAAAGAACAGACCTGATAGGATTATGGTGAGATCAAAATGATCAAGTTCCAACCATTGGGGAGTATCTCAACATCCCATCAGTTTATCACTATGTCAGCATTTCATCCCTCCCTCCCTACCGAATTTTTCAAGGACTGGATTTCCTGATGTATTCCAAATAATATTGTTGTTCACTGGTTTCAGCACATTTCAGCCTGATATCGGCCAAAATGGAAACAAATCAAACAATAATTGTTTTACTAAACCTTCTGCTATAGCCTCAACATGAGAAAATAGTCTCTGACCAAGGAAGGCCAGAATGCACCTGATGAAAGCCATGCATGTTGGTATTGCCCGATTCTTTGAAACTTGAATATTAATTCATACGATATTATTCAAATTCCTTTTCCTAAAAGAAACTGATTGAAGACTAAACCCAGAAGCAGTACAAAAGTGATACATTCACAGCACCGAAACAAGTTAATCAGACAGGGTATCCAACTTTAAGAGAAAGGAATGGAAAACAAACTTAAAGAAGGAGAAAACATCATATCAGAACAATATTGCAAACCTTTAAAGCAATCTGAAGGCATCTATCTCGATTTGCAGGTCTCAGTAAAATTAAATTCCACACAGCACTAAGACCTTGTGTAACTCTGTCGCCACTTTGAAAATCTTTATCATTTGTTTCCTTGGTCTCTGGGCAGCACAACGACTCCAACAAGTTAAGTGCCCCGTCTGAGAGGTACGGTACTTCACCCAGTAATCTTCCAAGAGATTTATCTGAAGCAGGGAAAGTATCCCGAAGGGTTTGGGCCTATCACCGATATTTTGCTCAGAAAAGAAATCCGCATAACATATCAGACACATAAAAGAAAAAACAGAAAGTATTAACACACCACATTCAGAAGAAATGTTTCATAAACTGATGTAGCAGTTCTAGATGAAAGGAAATCTTGATCCTGCTCAGACTCCCGATATAACCTATATAGGACACGCAATGTCAACTCGTGTCCCTGAAGACAACAAAAAGGAGTCAGCTAATATGAATATCATGTGTCAGAGGCAAATGGTCATATATTCTGCTTGGTGCAACATCCATACAAAATTAATATAAAATTAAATGGTTAAGTAACTGATCATTTTATACTTTGCAACTTGCAGGCTTCATAGAATAAAATGACCAAGTAATAACAAAAAAAAACATATCTATTACTATTATTTAAAAGAAGCTAGCCCCTGATCATGTGAGACACGCTTCTAAAAACCCAAGAAATGACCTCACAACTAATGATATTTTAAAACTCATGGGAGAGAAAAAGTTGGAAAAATATAAAAACAAAAACGAATTCAGCAGCCCCAGGTTCCAGTATTTCAGCACCCCACATGGCCAAACGTTCCTCAGACATGCATGCGTCGTGTGCACCAGAAGAACAGTGATATGATAACAGAACTATCAAGAAACATAAGATGCCATTAAAACAAGTGAAGTAAATAGTAAATTAAGTTTCCAACATACATAGGGCCACAAAGCAAATTAATCAATGACTATACACTCCACACTGTGCAGAAAACATAATAAAAATAAAATTTGTGTAACAAGCTTCTCAAATTATAAGGGGCTGTAGTTTCTCAATCAGTGTGTCATTGTCCATCTTTTAGGTAAACATTATGATGCCAAATTTTGTGACTTTTGAGAAATTATTAATTGAACCACAACTCAGATCCAAATATATGCATGCTAAAGATAGGGAAAACTAGAATAATTTACCCCCAAATATGACTATTTGTTAACTTTTCCTACATTCTTTGGAATTGCTATAATCTATCACTTCTGTATTTTGTCAGGGAATATTCTGAGAATATTCTCACTTCTCAGGTTTTCTGTTAAAAGACACGACTTTTTTAATATTTTATCATTCCAGCTAACTTAATTAAGACTTTAATTCCTAATTAGTGGAGTGAGAAAGAGAGAAATCTGAAAACAACAGGTGGGAAGAAGGCGGGTCGGCGGTCAGGGTGCACACCAGCAGGAGAGGAGTTTGGTTCGCCAGTGATAATGGGGCCGGCATTCAGGGTGACAGAGGCTGTGTGTGTGTTGGGGGGTGGTTGGGAGGGGAGAGACGCGCTTGGGGGAGAGAGGGGGAGGGTGCTGTTCGCACGTTTGGGCATGGGTATGGTTTGTTGATCTAGGGGTGATTCGATTCCGATGGGGGGCTGGACGGGCTAAGGTTAGGATTAGGAGGAGAGAGGAAGAGAGAGAAGAAAGAGTAAGGGTAATTCTGCCCTTATTCTGTTTGAAAAGTAACGGTGTTTACTGTAGGGTATTTTAGTTCAGTCCCAAGAAATATAGGGATGAGTTAGCAAATATTCAAATTTGAGAGTAAATCGGCAAATAGCGTAGATTCTGGGTGTATATGTGCAAAAAAAGTCCTTTATGTTTATCAGCATGAATCATAGTTTGACGATTTCTGAACAGAGTTACTGGGCAGTGCTCAAACGATTACATCTGCTCAGTTCTACATTTACGGTTTACGTAAACAAATTTATGAATTAAGAACAATAATGGTTTTCTTCATGCCAAAGCATACATTAAAGCTCTTAGATTCAAGGCATCATGCATCTTTTGTTTTCTAGTACTGTAGTACATAAGGCTCTTCAGAAGAAAAGAACCAATACAAATGTCTCTGACACGTATTTTCCCAGCAGCCCATCAGACTACATCAGAATTACTTCTAAGTTGTAACGTTATAACTAATCAAGTGGAGGAAAAATATTAGCTACACAGATCACCCTTCTAAGATGGATAACTTGTATAATAACCACTAAACATATGCCACTACATGAAAACAAGACAGCCTTACATATCTGATACTGCATAATCTCTTGCACCTTTCCTAGACCTTAAATTTATTGTCTACAAAGAGATCCCATATTTCATTTCGCCATGAAAAGGATGTGCATCAATCACACCGAATAAAAGGAAATATAAAGAGCTTACATGGATCAATGCCTTCTCAGAAATAAAAAGAAACTCTGTGACGTGACAACATACTCTTACTAGGTGTAGAAAACCCTAAACATGTTTAGATTTCATCAATTCGTGGCGTTATACTTGATTATTAAATTTTCTAATTATATGTCTTCCAGCACCAACAAAGATTAAAACTTTAGCACTCATCATTTCTTCTATTTATCTCCACCAAGCTAGAATGCAGTTCAGGTAGTCTAGGCAACATGCTGCTTCAACAGCTTGCTTGAAAGTCAAATAACCAGGGCACTCTACACATGCCTAATGTACCTAACTTAGGTTTGAAGCAATCAAGCAAGTAGGTCATAATGACTATCAAATCAAGAAACTCTTGACACAGACACATTTTTGCCAGAAGAATTCCTTGTATAGTAGAAATATTAACATAATGATTTGGTATAGCAATGAAATTTGAAGACAAAAATTAATTGAAGCTACTGTTACCTCATTATTTGCATAGTCAGACAACAGATGTTTTTGCAGAAGTTCCCATGGATCTAGATCTAGAGGAAACTGTAGGAGAAGGAGATAATATGTTAGTATAGGTAATCAAATTTGGTACATCTAACCATTTGATGACAGACATATAATACAAAAAACAAGCTAAATATAATAATATGTAACAGAAAAAGTCACACTAATGCGAAGCAAAAATAAGGGAAAATCATATGCAAATCTAACAGACATAGTATAGCTACCTACTGGACCTCAACGCCAACATTGGCCCATACACATAAGTACAAACAACATCCAGTGCATCAATATTGCGACACTAACAGTCACATTATCTCAAGCGTAACACAAGTTGGTGTTTCATATGCCTCCACAGAAACATTCTAAAGCTTCAAAATTCCTTAGAAAGAAAGAGTTTCTACTGCAATATGTCACCTATGGTATCTTACATACACTAAAAGAGCATTGAATTGAAGACACCAGAGGGACTGACAGTTGCAACTATGGAGTTGCTCTTTCTGAGGAAAAACATTCATCAAAATTGATTCAGAAACAGAATACAAACCACCACAGCAAAGACAACACATCTCATCATTCTGTGTTTAAGTTAAGAGTGATCTCTATCATGTCAGGCCGTGTTGCTGTCTTCAACACGAGTGTGATGAACCAGGCTGGCAAAAGTGCATTGAATTTCGTTGGATCTCTGACACATGATTGCTTTTCTAAATATGCCAGATAATACAAGCATGCGCCATAGCTATAAATCTATTAAGGATCTTTCAAAATTATCTTTTCTTGTACACGATCTTTCAAAATCTTCTTTCTTGTAATTGATCAAAGGTGAATAATGCTAATTCCTTACTAAAAGAATGCAACCAACAGATATATTGAAATTTTATAAGTGCAATTAATTTTATGGTTACCCCCATGCTAGGTAAGTTAGCTACTATTTACCTCTAAATTATTTTATTAGCATACAGTACACACACACACCCTGAATGACTAATTTATTGACTTTTTTACAGTTTGGGGGTCTATCAAAAAAATTACGCCCCCCCCCACCCCCGGGTCCCTCCCACTGGTTGACCCATCCTCTCACCCACCCACCTCTCATTCCTCCCATCACCCTCTCAACTAGACGTAATGAACTTAGATTTATAACCATGTTACTCAATGCTTCTAAACATAGACTTGATTAAATAGCTAAGAGTGGTTAAATGATTGTCCAGAATCAAATTTTAGAACCACTGTAATATTCTTTGAACTCCTTATACCAATTCTATCTGAATAAGGAATACAACTGTAGAAGATCAGCTCAACAATTATAGGTACCTTTTTGGAATAGTTGGTTTCATCTTGTGTAAACTCTGAATTGTACAATCTTGTGAATGACCAGAAAGATTAGCACACATCATGCTTCAATTATTTATATCCCATAGTTTCAGCATATTATGCACTCACGATCATTCACTTTATTTTGCTCATGTTATTGATACCGTTGCATATTTACCCATTCATATCTCATACATGCAATGTAGCAAAAGACGTGTGCTGAGAGACAGAGAGGGAGAGAGAGAGAGAGAGAGAGAGAGAGAGAGAGAGAGAGAGAGAGAGAGAGAGAGAGAGAGAGAGAGAGAGAGAGAGAGAGAGAGAGTAGGGGATGGGTGGGAGCGCGTAGGTTGGGGAGATGGGTGAGAGAAAGAGGAAGGGAGAGATAAGGGTGGGTGGATTGGTGTGAGACGGGGAAGAGAAAAGAAAAAGAATTTTATTTCATTTCTTTTTACTTTTCTTGTTTAGACGGAACCCTGATAAAACAGCAAAGATTACTTTCATTTCATTTCTTTTTCTTTTTCTTGTTCAGACAGAACCCTGATAAAACAGCAAAGATTACTTAGATTAGTCAGTCATGTAGTATATGTGCTATTAATATAGTTTAGGGGTGAAAAGTACAAGTCCCCTTGTATCTGCAATTAACTCCAGGTTATCTTATACTTCAACATCACAAATCAAAGATGAAAACTGTTATCAGCAACAACAATTGACTCAAATCATTTTTTTCCATATATAAACAAAGAAATTGTATCTGAAACAAAAAGAAGACAATGTATCAAGTAGAAGAGCAATCTTGATAAGTTTTTTATATATTGTACCCAAATATAAAAAACAACCTCCAATGGTCCCTAACGTGCAAATTATTTAATCAATAATAAAAAGATGGTAAATATAGGCAGAAACAGTACTTAGCATTCAGATAATTCGACAAGTAAATGCAAGTGATAAAGCTGAGTAGATCTCTGGCATAGGATTAATACCTCAACCACCAAATGAGCAAGCAAGGACAAGTGCATATGAGATCGACCAGATAAAGAAACTTGCTTGTAAGCTTCAAGAATGCGTGTATATGCCAATTTTTGTAGATTATCCTTTTGATCATCATTAAGGTTGACATCAGGTATGATCATCTTTGGAAGAACATATTGGTTTGGAATGACAAGAGTATTTGAAAGCGCAGGGCTTGCATCCGAGACAGCTAGACCCGGGCTAAGCGCTTCTGACATACAAGTCACTGAAGAAATATCAGGAGGAAGCGTGCTGCCCAAACTTAAATCATTCTCCTGACTTATCCCATGCAGCTCTCCAGTAGATGTTTGAGAAGCATCCAATGAATCCTCAACTTCATCAGAAGATCTTACTGACTCCAGGCCAGGGATTGTACTCATTATCTTCTCTGTCTTATTTTCACAAAGTAGAGTGGATGAATTGATCTTCTCCGGACCAAATTCATCAACAGATGCTGGGATGCTAACTGGCGGTGTTGCAATAGCACTATCAACAGGAGTCGAGCTAATAATGATATTCTCTTCGGTCTTAATTTTCTCTTCATCCTCTTGACTTACTTTCTGCAACTGCAAGTGAAGTAATAGCTCATTAAAAGACTAAGTTATAGAGACCAAATAAAATATGCAAAAAGTATACTCTAAGAGAATAACAAAACCAACTCACATCGTTATCACGAGATGTTACTGAAGGAACATTCAATAATGATGAAATCAGAGGGAATGCACTCGATAATGAAAAGGTATCTGAAACAACTGTTGACGGCTGCATGAGAGGAAGATTCTTATTAGCTGAGATGGAGGAGACACTAGCAATAGGAACAGATTCTTCATCCCCGTATGATTTAGGGCAACTAGGTGGAAGATGTCGTATATTAGCCATAACAACTTCAGCTAACAATTCAGAAGAGATACTTGAAATAAGAATTTCTAGCGACTTTGCAGCTTTGTCGCCCTGGGCAACTAAGGCAGCAAACATACCAACAAGTTGCTGTACAGGTCCAGAATCCTCATCCTCATTGGAATCCTTAGAGTCAATTGATGATACCTCATTATGAACTGAATCATGACTTGTATGTTGTGGTTCTTTAGCAGTTTCCTCATACAAGTCAGGTGAGGCCCTAAACCGTTTTCCAGGTGTGATATCATCTTGTGTTGAGTCTGTGTTGTCTTGATCTATGTTTCTTTTACGTGTAACATCACTATGTGCATCATGACATACTTGCAGTGAGAACTTATCTTCCTGCAATTGTTTCAACAGAGTCAAAAAGGCCAGATACGCATCAAAAAAGATTTTCCGATAAAATTGACGAAAATTATTTATGCCTTATTAGATAATTGTTCCTCTGTGCTGACAATACTTCCAGAACTCTTTTTAAGATTAATTTCTTGTTCTTCAATACCCCCATAACTCATGGTTCTCAAAGCTTCAACCAAGCGGGCACGCCACTGCAAGCACATAATCAACAAATATATTAACAATCATGAACGCATTTTCAACTGGATGTTATCCAAATATCCAATCAGTATTTTAAATGTCGCCCGACATGTCGGATTTAGGGGCCAACCGACACGATATGAAGCTTTTCAATGCGTATTGCGTTTTCAGGGTTTATGTCGGATATATCGGGGGATATGCCGGATATGTCGGGCGGGTATTTCGGGTGATATGTCGGTTATGTCGGCCGGTTTTTTAATCTGAAAAATTAGCTGTTCTTTTTAAATTTTTTGGTTATGTTTGTCTAATCAGATTTGAGTTTAAATTCTTAATTGTCTTAATATTACTTTCAAAGACAAAAAGCGATAAGTTAAGGGAAATGGAAAAAATATCGAAGTAATATCCGTCTCTCATCTTCTCTCTCTCCTTCGACATCTCATCGATCTCTTCTCCGAGCTCTTCCTTCGACATTAATATCGGGCGATCTTCTCTCTTCTTAACCGCTAATATCAGATTTCTCACATCTTTCCTTCAACATCAACCCTAAGCATCATAAGTTACTTACTCTTTTATATGTTTAGACAATAGAATTTTTTAAGTTTATTTAGATTTTATTTATGATATTTATATTACACATATGCACATCATCCAATATGGCAATCCGATATTTTTTCATGTCCTCCGACATATCCCCAATTCCCGCTATCCGACATGAATTTTAGCCGTCCGACATGAACCCAACATCCGACATTTAAAACCTTGTATCCAATAACTCATTCTTATCAAGAAACATTACACTTAATTTAGTGCAAGATTGACATTAGAGAAGTTTAGGACAAAACAATAAAATTGCAATAAACACACCCTACACCAATCAATATGAGCACAAATTTAATTGAATTAAACTAATGTAACACAAAGAAAGGTAAATTACCACACACAAAAATCCCCAAAGGTTTGCATGATTGACAGGAATCACCCCAAGGTTTCCCCCTCACTTTAAATTTTCTAGGTAAACAATCATCAATTATTGGATGAAAGAAGACCTATTTCTCATGAAGATGCATGTAAGGATATTTTTCGCCTATAATGGATAATATAGGTGAGTCATGCCATGCCCCAATCCTACTGTTTAAGAAAGTATTTTTGCTGCTTCCATCTCGTCTTATGTCCTACATCCATGCTTCTCAGCATGAATACATGCCGAAAGTTTTGTAAGAATCTATAATGAGAGGAAAAGTAGGTGCACAACAAAACTTCCCAAGGAAAAAAGAGATACCGGTGCAGCACTTGAATGTGTACATTTCAGACATGCCACAAAGGCATTCTTCAAGGCATGGTGTGCACCTGGGACTTGCACTCCTTTGATTACGGAGCTCGCCGGGTCCAAACAGAGTAATACAGGTAGTATGCGTCCATAAAAAGAAGGCCTTCTCTTTGCAATAGCTGAGAGACTGATGAGCATCATAAATGGTAGAGTTTAAGAAGGAAAAAAACATGAGAGAAAAAGACATGCTATATAGTTGCCGTAACTTGTTGGCAATGGGAAAAAATAATAACAGTAAATATAATGAGCATAAGAATTAACAAATGATATTTACTTGAATCAATCGAAGGATACTTTCCACTCAAAGAAAAAAAAATTACAATAAAGCATTAAAATAACTTTGTTAAATTAAGCTATTACAGGGTTCTCCTGAAATGGTGATATACAATGAAGTATACAAAATACATCTCCAGGGCAAAGGTACAATATTACTCTGTGGAATATGCCAAAATGTGGCACGAGCATGTAAGCATGTAAGATTAGTTTAAGAATGTGTACATTATTATATATTATATACCGTGGAGAGTTGCATGCACACATACATCATTGCACACAGGTACTTCACCGAGCAATGTTACTATTAACAATGATCAAAAGGAAGGCACATGTGATGAAAATGTAGTTCTTACAAGATATCAACTGGAGCTATACCTCAATGACCAAGGTACAATGAGTTAAAAAGGTTAAAAAGCTTTGAACAACTATTGTCCTAACAGTAATCCTTTTCCAGCCCAATGTCCTAGCTAAAACAAATTCAACAAGACATGAATAGATGTGCACAAGGGTCTGAATTTGACATGTGAGTAACATATAATGGGATGCAAACTTGAAGTAATGTAAACAATTTTGATTTAACAATCCGTACAATATTCTATATCTGTCCTAAAGTTCACAAGTTCTATATATTTTGTTCATACATTTCCACTATTTTGCTAGAAAGAAGTAGGAAGTCAGAATACCCTTTAAAGTTAAATACTGATACAAGCTCGTGTCAATGAATGTTTTGAGATTTTCCAAGCAAAAAGTTCACAGATATTCCTTTTAAGAATTGTTGTACACCTTTAATTTTAACTACTATAATGTGATCACCCAAGGGTATCCCAACTTGAAACCTGAATTTGTCCAGAGATCACAATAAAGAAGTATTACATGATACAGCTTTAGAAGCCTCTCTGTTTTTCTGCAAAAAGTTTCGAGATTTTCCAAGCAAAAAGTTCACAGATATTCCTTTTAAGAATTGTTGTACACCTTTAATTTTAACTACTATAATGTGATCATCCAAGGGTATCCCAACTTGAAACCTGAATTTGTCCAGAGATCACAATAAAGAAGTATTACATGATACAGCTTTAAAAGCCTCTCTGTTTTTCTGCAAATAAAATAAAAAGGAGAAATTTCTCCTCAGTTATCGTGAATTCAATTGTTCGTAACTATATATGCATCCTCCAACTATTTCGCAGAAACATCCACAAAAATCTATGTATTGTTATTGGCTGTCTTGTATATTCCTCTCTATACAGTTCCAATTGAACCATTTATACATTATCTTGTTTTAGCGAGAAATTTCTCCTCAGTTATCGTGAATTCAATTGTTCGTAACTATATATGCATCCTCCAACTATTTCGCAGAAACATCCACAAAAATCTATGTATTGTTATTGGCTGTCTTGTATATTCCAGATACCGGTGCAGCACTTGAATGTGTACATTTCAGACATGCCACAAAGGCATTCTTCAAGGCATGGTGTGCACCTGGGACTTGCACTCCTTTGATTACGGAGCTCGCCGGGTCCAAACAGAGTAATACAGGTAGTATGCGTCCATAAAAAGAAGGCCTTCTCTTTGCAATAGCTGAGAGACTGATGAGCATCATAAATGGTAGAGTTTAAGAAGGAAAAAAACATGAGAGAAAAAGACATGCTATATAGTTGCCGTAACTTGTTGGCAATGGGAAAAAATAATAACAGTAAATATAATGAGCATAAGAATTAACAAATGATATTTACTTGAATCAATCGAAGGATACTTTCCACTCAAAGAAAAAAAAATTACAATAAAGCATTAAAATAACTTTGTTAAATTAAGCTATTACAGGGTTCTCCTGAAATGGTGATATACAATGAAGTATACAAAATACATCTCCAGGGCAAAGGTACAATATTACTCTGTGGAATATGCCAAAATGTGGCACGAGCATGTAAGCATGTAAGATTAGTTTAAGAATGTGTACATTATTATATATTATATACCGTGGAGAGTTGCATGCACACATACATCATTGCACACAGGTACTTCACCGAGCAATGTTACTATTAACAATGATCAAAAGGAAGGCACATGTGATGAAAATGTAGTTCTTACAAGATATCAACTGGAGCTATACCTCAATGACCAAGGTACAATGAGTTAAAAAGGTTAAAAAGCTTTGAACAACTATTGTCCTAACAGTAATCCTTTTCCAGCCCAATGTCCTAGCTAAAACAAATTCAACAAGACATGAATAGATGTGCACAAGGGTCTGAATTTGACATGTGAGTAACATATAATGGGATGCAAACTTGAAGTAATGTAAACAATTTTGATTTAACAATCCGTACAATATTCTATATCTGTCCTAAAGTTCACAAGTTCTATATATTTTGTTCATACATTTCCACTATTTTGCTAGAAAGAAGTAGGAAGTCAGAATACCCTTTAAAGTTAAATACTGATACAAGCTCGTGTCAATGAATGTTTTGAGATTTTCCAAGCAAAAAGTTCACAGATATTCCTTTTAAGAATTGTTGTACACCTTTAATTTTAACTACTATAATGTGATCACCCAAGGGTATCCCAACTTGAAACCTGAATTTGTCCAGAGATCACAATAAAGAAGTATTACATGATACAGCTTTAGAAGCCTCTCTGTTTTTCTGCAAAAAGTTTCGAGATTTTCCAAGCAAAAAGTTCACAGATATTCCTTTTAAGAATTGTTGTACACCTTTAATTTTAACTACTATAATGTGATCATCCAAGGGTATCCCAACTTGAAACCTGAATTTGTCCAGAGATCACAATAAAGAAGTATTACATGATACAGTTGTCCAGAGATCACAATAAAGAAGTATTACATGATACAGCTTTAGAAGCCTCTCTGTTTTTCTGCAAATAAAATAAAAAGGAGAAATTTCTCCTCAGTTATCGTGAATTCAATTGTTCGTAACTATATATGCATCCTCCAACTATTTCGGAGAAATTTCTCCTCAGTTATCGTGAATTCAATTGTTCGTAACTATATATGCATCCTCCAACTATTTCGCAGAAACATCCACAAAAATCTATGTATTGTTATTGGCTGTCTTGTATATTCCTCTCTATACAGTTCCAATTGAACCATTTATACATTATCTTGTTTTAGCGAGCATCTTGCATGTCCAACCTTATAAAGCGCATATATCTTCTTTTTTCTAAGTTGCACACACCAAAAATCTAGTTGAAGACAGCACATTTGTCATGCTCACTAAAATTGATAGAGCCCATCATTAGGAAGCAAGAAAAAAAAATAGTAGATAAGAAACACAAACCTATTGATAAGCACAATGACCATTGAATTGCTGAGTGATTTAACTAGTGGCGACTTAAGTTGGTCGAGCATTAATCTCAAGCTCTGGCCGGCTTCGATCCCTAGGTCCCCAACATTAAGCAAAGGATGTCCCCCCTTAAGCCAAGATATGTTGAACCCAGAACCTGTAAATAAAAGTTTGTAACCACCAGCTATGTAAGACATATAGGTAAAGAATCACCTCCAACAGCAGGAGTATGCTCACATGTTTCTCCATGTCCCTCTAAATGAAAAATTTTCATGTTCCCTTACCAGCATCATTTGGTGGATCTGAAGGAAGTTCAGGGTCTGATGTGTAAAGGAGCACAAGAGCTTCAACAAACTTCACAGCTAGCAATCTAATTCCATCAATCCCAGGCTGTTGCAAATAGTTAACAATGAGGTGAAGTTGAACTCAACTTACTACTAAAATTATGACAGAACGACATTGGTTTACCTGGAATGCCATCTGAAACACGGCATTTTTGAACTTTAGCATCCAGGTCCATGATAATTTTAATGAATCATCTATTCCACTAGAGAACAAGCCCTAGATACACAAAAGGGGAAAATAAATGACAACTGTTTTATATTTGTAAGAAATAGCATACATATAAACTATTTTCACTACACTCATGCATTTTATGCGATAGATATATAAGTGCAAGAATTTTGGTCTCAATAATTTATGACCACAACATACGTATAGAAGTACACAGTTGATATTGAGAAACTTTTAACTATTAAAAGCTGAGTACCGGTCCCACAGCTGGTCTTGCTGCCAATAATGAACTTGCTCTATACAGCTCATAGTATTTCCTCATGCAGGGAAAAAATCATGCAGAAAAAAAAAGAAAAAATTAT
>NC_033800.1:12188317-12211997 GCF_001876935.1 Asparagus officinalis | reverse complement strand
CAGGACCCATTAATTCTTTGGAAATAACATCAACAAGCTTGCTGGTCAATAAGATGTTTGAAGATTAAGAAAGCTTGCAGTTGTCACACTCTGTTTGTTTCTGTATTGAAAGACTTCAAGTAGACAATGAGTCACACAATAGAAATATTCCACTCGATTTAGCTACCCAAGGACAGAGTTTTCTGCAGATATTAGTACTTAACTGCTATGGGGAAGAACAATCTTATTTCCAAAAAAAATTACCTTTCTCATATTTCGAGGATGTACAGAAAATGATCAACCTAGTTTAAGGAAATTATACACTTGTCCGTGCAAGATAAAAGATAGATCAAAGACCCATGAAGATAATGATGATAAACTTCACCAAGAATACCATATACACACGTAAGTGTTGAAATGGCTCCTCACCCCAGGTAAGCACATAGTAGTTATCCTTAGATCTAATTATGAACCATCATAACGGATTGCCCACGCTAAATAATTAGGTATAGAAAAAGTGAGAACTTTGGAAACATTTTATTCATGAGTCAAGTGGTAAAATGAATGTTTCCTAATAACTGAACCACTTGTCAATGAGTAACACATATTCAAACAATACAAATGTTTATGCACAACCAGTTTGTGAACTGTCTGACGACACATACTGATGGTACATCATCTTACATCAACTTCTTGATAACTATATACCTAAGGAGTCACCTTAGAAAAACTTTTGCTATATATTTTAAAAGAACTATAGAGAAAATCAATGGAAACTTCGTGTATATGTATGTATGTGTGCATGTATGTATGTATAAAAGAGAATAATATGTGTATAACTGAATTACTTGCAGAACTGCACCTGAGTAACAATCTTTTCTAATACATTCCTAAACAAGTTAGTCCCAGTGGTAATGGCTTGTCGAGCAACTGCTGGCGTTTCATCCTTTAGAAAGAATAACAGAGTAGGAACCATATCAGGCAAAAGATCCTCATTCTCTGTTCCAATTTCACCAATCAGCCTACAATAGGACGGCAATATAAACCAAAGAAAAGTGACCAACTTGTTAGAATATTGGTAATCAACAAGAAGCAAATAACACAAAGAAATCATAGTATGATGAATCATAATCCTATGACCAATTTCATATTGAAAATTACTCTGGAAAGTTCTTATGCCTTCAATTTAAGCCAACCTCAAGAAAGTTGCAATGCACAAAAGGTGTGTCTATGATTTTTACCGAATAACAAAAGAAAATATACTAGAGATTTCATCATTACAATAGTTTGCTAAACTGCTAGTGGCCTGTCCTATTCAACTGATTAGACCCAACCACTACAGTTGATGGTATGATTTTTTCCCCCTCACTAGCTAAGTGCAGATTAAGCACCACTGAAGAAGTCAAATTGTTCAAGTAAAAGTAGTCTCCATACCTTCATGAGTTTACTATAATAGAGTCATAGGACTGCTTTTGTATTCAATTATTTCCCATACTGTAGCAGAGATATACTGACTTATTAACCTTGTAAGAGATTGTTTAACTTAAAAGTATGTGTGAAACTCTTCAAAGGTAAAACAAGAAGCACTGGTCGTAATAATAATACCTAAATGGAATGTGGAACTCATTAAACAGGTCAAGCAGTTAAAGTATGCACAAGAATTAAGAAAAGACATATCCTTTTGTTATTGCATTTAAACTCTTAAAAGGTAAAATAACAGCCACTGGTTGTACTGAAAATAGCTTAATGGAATGTGGAACTCATTAAGCAGGTAAAGTATGTACAAGAAAAGATGAATCCTTGAAGTGCAACCGTGCAAGTGAAACAGTAGTATACAGCAAGAGATTGCTCACAACAGACCATAACAAGTCAAAGCTGCATGGTTAGTGTATATGCTTGATTGCAACTTGACCGCCACATCTCATCATAATTAGCGTAGAAAGTTAAGGGTAAGGCTCTGATCTGTGATAAGGGACCAACATTATCAACAGCATCATGGAATAAGATTGTGAATAACATGGTATATCCACGTAAGAATAGGTAAAGGTTGTCAAATCATGACCGGAATTTCAGCTTAATACCATACGAAATTGGCCTTCGTACTCAGCTGGCAAATATCAACATTTCGTATGTTGAAATATAAGACATATTTTTAGCTGCCTGCATGTGTCCAATTGTTGAACTATCAAGTAGGTATAGAAAATTAACTTTATGTATAAAACAAATGATAACTCTTCATCATATTAGCTGTTAAACAAGTGTCAAGAGATTGACATTAATATTTGGTGAGACCGTGAGAGAAATTATATAAGCAACCTCTTTAATTAAGAAGAATTTCATGCTTATTATTCAAAAAATCAAGTTTAGCTCCAATTAAGAAGAATGTCATGCTTATTATTCAAAAAATCAAGTTTAGCTCCAAAGTTAACAACAACCTCAAAGCTGAATATATTTTTTGGAAAGATTCAGTAAAATAGTAAAAAGTAAATATGCTAGTAAATAATTACAAGATGGACAAGGTATGTGGTCATCTCACACTTTCACTGAAATCGTGCACTATTTGCAACTAATTTATCCTTGATATCCACAACTTTTCTTCACTGATAAAAATGGTTTAAAGCAATGATCATGAAATTTATGCCCATCAATAACCAAAAAATATGTATAAGTTTTCGTAAAAACACACATATTTCAATCAAAAATAGTGAGAAAAACCATCCTGACATATATGGTTCACCATATAATAATGTAATAGGAAGCACATTGCAGCCGTCTAGCATCATAACTGCCTTCAAAGAAGGAAAACACAAAAAAGAGCAAAACAAACTTTTTATTAGTTGGGTTATATGAGGCTCTTAAAGTGGTCCCAAGTCCCAACTATGTTACCTAGGTACTTCTACCATGAAGCCATACCCGTATCGGAAACGTACTCAAAACGTTCCCGTACCGAAACTTCATGGACACCCCTTGGATATATGCATACATTTATTCAGACAAGTACTCAATTTAATGATATATGTTTTAACTTAAAACACTTGTTATACACTGCTTGGATGTATGTTAGACATGGATTACTTGAGTGTCTAGTTCAAAAACGAGCAGTTTCCAATTTAAATAATCAACATAATAAAAGAAACTTAAAATGTGATAGAAATTTTTATTTTAATTTTAATTCCAATAACACATAACCTGAGAAACAATAATGATCCCATGTAATTTATTAATTTCAATATATACAAGCAGTCGTGTCCCAGTACGTACATTTTACAATTTTATCATGCTTGTACCCGTACCCACACCCGTACCGGTATCCGTACCCGTTTCCATGCAACTTACTATCCTAACAACTCTAATCAGCAATCAATTGATCATACAAATCTACAAAATTGAAAATACATCGTTAATAATTTTTGACCCCGTTTGTGCACAGCCTAAAAAGAAGGTTTGGATAAGACAACCAAACTGGCATATAAAAGAAATTTAGCAAAGGAAGTCCAACATGAATCATAAGATTTCAGAAAGAATCCCTGTCAGCATTGATAGAGTCCAAGAGACCATTAGATCCAGGACTCACGGTGCACGAGCTCGAAAGGAAGGTTTGTCATGTTGATTTTTCAGCTTATATGTAAAATTACAAGTTTAAACAGTGTTTTGGCTGCTTCAACAGTTCTAGAATTTTAATAATAGAAGTTAGAAAAAATGGATGGAGAAGTGAAAATAGCAAACTAATTCCTTTGGACACTCTATAGTCATGCAGATATTTATCATTTCATATATGTTTTCGGTAATAATTCATTCCAGAGAGAGAACTCCTGCAAAAAGAATATGATACAATGATCCGTAAATATATATGAAACTAATTGCAGAATTTGGCTTACTTAAAGGAAACTCCGGGCAGGTAACATGCAAAAGATGATACAAAGGTAAATTAGCAAAATGCTCCATTAGTCCTAATGCAATCATGTACTCCAGTCCTACCCAAATACATATATTAATTTTAGATATAGAATTGATTATCAATTCCAGAACTCTTTTTGATCCCATCCAATTTTACTGAATGGTAAATTTCACAAAACTAACATGAATACATGGGGGTTTTGGCTTCGTGCTCCGATCTCAGTTCCAGAGTCGTGGGATTAAGCGTTAGCGCTCACCCCTCCCCCCCCCCCAATATATATTATATATAGATATATTAATATAGTATATTATATATAATAATATATTATATATATATATATATATATTATATATATATTATAATTTTGACTTTATACTGTCTTCTAATCAAGAAACTTACAGGTCTACCAAGCGAATGTGCAGTAAGGTTCCATGGTATAAAAATAAGGGGGGGGGTATTATATTTGACTTATATGCTTCTACCAAGAAACTTACAGGCTTACCCAGACATGTGCAAAGCTTCCATGTTAACAAAATAGCGGAGAGGAGGGGGGGGGGGGTTGCACAAACTTACACAAACTCTTATATTATTGAAAACTACCATATACTTTTGTCACCAAACTATAGTAGGGTAAGTTGTCGCATGCTTTGAAAGTAACATGGTTTGGATGATTTTGAGTGCACTTTATATATCTTCAACATTACCCTTCCTGTTTTCAAGGATAGTTTATACCTTTTTATCCAAGCTGTTAAGGCCAATAGCAATAATTGTCAATGGTTTATTTTACTTTTTCGGAGTTTTGAAAGTTCCATGATATTTTCCACTCATAAAAAAATTATGGTAGTTTTGTGCAAAACACCCAAACTTCATGGTAGTTAACTCTATATTTTCTTTAGATCATGTGCATTTGGAACTTCTTAATCCAACCAAATTTAGGATATTCCCTATAATATTTCTTGAAGCCTCGATCTCTCTACCTATATCACACAAACTGTAGATCGGATATTCATGGAAGTTGTTGCTGACAGAAGATGATGGCATATAGTCAAGAAGGAATCGCCTACTAGCAAAAATCAAGCCAAAAAGTTTATTTTCCTTTTCTCTTTCCGACTGATTTCTCTTTTCTGCTAAGGAGAAGTTGGGCAATATTCTATTATGTTATTTCTGCTGGTCACATAACGAAACAAAGTTCTCCAGTATTGTTTCAAAGAGACAACATAGAAGATGATTTTTTTTATTCAGTTTCAATGTTCTACGGCACAGTTTCATTACACATTCAATCAAAGAGCACATAATGCATAAATGGACTATGAGTCAATTAAATGACTTGTGGATTATGCTAGACTTGAAATGAAGAGCACATAATGCATAAATGGACTATGAGTCAATTAAATGACTTGTGGATTATGCTAGACTTGAAATGTGTGTTTACACACATAAATGGACTATGAGTCAATTAAATGACTTGTGGATTATGCTAGACTTGAAATGTGTGTTTACACACACACATACAAACATATACACATGGAGATACATATATGATATACCTATACCAATACTCATACATAATACATGTAGACGTGTATATGTATGTGTAGATTTAAGAATTACAATCTAATATACATCAGATGTTATGCTAAAATCAAAGCAGGATGGCTGAAGAGGACAAGGAAAAGAGAAAGAACTGAATTACTTGTCATATAGACTAGTAAACTATAAGGTGAAATATTAGGACGCTGAAAAAGTGAACAATTCTTTCCAAATTGGGCGGTTGTAGGGAGGCCAAGCATGCTCATAAAGCCCTTGAAAAAAAATTCAGTGCTTCCCATTGTATGAGGTAAGGTTTGTTGCAGAAGACGAGGACGACGGAGGGCAATGAGATCCAACACCATCAAAACAAGAAGGATAAGCAGTTTAGTTTATTTGTTTCTTCTTTTACCCCTTGTTGTCATGCTATGCAATCTCGCAAGAAAGTCATGGTGTCGGATATCGCTTTGGAGACTTTTGAGTAGTGCAGTCTTCTGGTAGCATTTGGTGCAAACAATTCACTACATACTATTAGATGTTTATAGTTCTGAAAATAAAAATATAGGTAGTAGTTCCCTAACTTGGAATTGGTTATTCAGAAATTTTCTATTGCTTGTGTTGATGTTTAACTGCTTGGAAATACATGAAATAACTGTATTTAGTAATTTATGAAATGCGAAAATCAGTGCTGATGTTAATAATCAGACAGACTATAGTAACGGGCTGATCATAGGAGCTCCACAGAATTTCTGCTGAAATTTGGTGTCTAACCCAACTTGGACTACCTGGCATCTTTCTCTAGCTAGAGATTCATTAAACCCAGTAATAGTTGAGATTGTTTCAAATAAAATTGTCGCAAAATAAAAACCATTTTTCTCAGTTATCTATATTTATCTCATTTTGCTGCTTCTTCTGCCTAGATAACATAGCCCTTTTCCTAGGAAATAAAGAGAGAATATTGATGCTGAGCGCAATATTATCATAACACTTCGCATAATGTAAAAAATGCTATCTTTCACTGTAAAATTTCAACAGACCAAAAAATCACTCCAATAATCCACACTACATACTCCAAATTAGTTCAGTAAGTTAAGGACTTAAATCTTTCGACAAAATAGTACATATAAAATTACAGACTTCAAGGAATCGTTCTTACTCGGCGATGAATCTTCTAACAGGGCTCGACTTCTCCTCCTGCAACTCGACGATTTGAGGCACGAATTCGGGCAAAAGAGACCGATCTCTAACCAAAATCACCTCCTTCAACTGCCGAAGCTGCTCGATCTTGGAAAGAGCGTTGCTCGAAGACTTCACGGAGTTTATGAGAATCTCGGCCCTCTCTCTCCAACTCGCCGCCATCATCCCTACCATCGCCTAAAACCCTAGCTTCAAACGCCGGCGGTGACGGGAATCAGCAATCGCGCGTTGGAGGAGAGGGAACGGTATGAGTTTTGGGTCAGGGTTCGCCAGCGGTGAGAATAAGAGAAGGTTACCGGCCGAAGGACTTGATCGGAATAGGATTTTAGGAATGGGGATTTACGGAGGCCGACTACGCTGTTCTGAGAGATTGATATAAGATAACCGGTTCCGATGCGGTCGCTAACCGATAAGCAGCTGTAATGGGCTCAAATTGTGTACGGGCTGATTAATGGGCTTAAACTTTGTTCCGGTGACCTAATGGGCTAAATTATTGTACTGTTGGGCTCATGCAAATTAACAAGCCTTTGTTGAAAAATGATTGCCCCGTTTTGCTCGTAGGCACAGGATTAGTTTTGTAAATCCTTAAAAGCTGAGCCATTGTTGTTCCTGGTCTGGTTTTATGCCAACTGGGCGAGAAAGTTTTAAAAGGGAGCGGACCAGAAAAGTAGGGCTGGGCATATTCGGTTCGGGTCGGTTTTAAGCCCAATCTGCATCCAATCTGAATTTTTTGGATTCTCAAAACTCTCATCCAGATCCAGATTTTTTACCCTTCATCCGAATATTCGGCCCAACCGAAATTCGGATCGGGTCGGATCGGTTTCGGTTTTGAACACCAGACAACATTATTTTCCAAGTTATGTTGAGATTTCACGTGGAAATCATGTTGTTAGATATATTGAAAATATCTTCCCTTTCTTGTTTTATTACAATGAGATTACATGTCTATATATACATACATCAACCAGCTATAAAGGAAAGAAATAAAAAGGAAGAAAATCAATGGGAAATCAATGGGCAATCCCAAATATATTGCACAATCAATGGGGAATCAATGGGCAATCCCAAATATATTGCATAATCAATGGGAAATCAATGGGCAATCCCAAATATACGTTAACACCCCCCCTCAAACTCAAGATGGGCTAGTGGAGGCCAGCTTGAGTTTGTTAAGTAAATGACAGAATCGGCCAGGAAGATGAGCTTTAGTGAAAATGTCTGCAGGCTGATCTATTGAGGATATAGGAAGAAGTTGCAAGGTGCCACGCTGAAGATGTTGACGAACAAAATGACAATCATTCTCAATGTGTTTGGTGCGTTCGTGGAAAACATCATTATGAGCAATTTGAATTGCACTTCGATTGTCACAATGGAGAATGGTAGCAGAGGATTGTGGAACTCCCATATCCTCAAGTAACCAACGGAGCCAAAGTAATTCAGAAGTAGTATCAGCTAGGGCCCGATATTCAGATTCAGTACTTGATCGAGATGTGACAGTTTGCTTTTTACTTCTCCATGAAATGAGCGAGTCACCCAAGAAGAAGCAGTAACCAGTTGTGGAGCGACGATCAGTAGGATCACCAGCCCAATCAGCATCAGAATAGCCAGTTAAAATTAAGGACGAATGAGCAGAAAAATGAAGTCCATGAAGAAGAGTGCCTTTGACATATCTTAGAATACGAAGAACAGCAGTAAAGTGAATAGACCGAGGAGCAGCCATGAACTGACTGACAACATGCACAGCATAGGCGATATCAGGACGAGTCACGGTCAGATAAACAAGACTACCAACAAGCTGTCTATATAAAGTAGGATCAGGAAGAGGTGTGCCATCAAATGGTGTTAGCTTAACATTGGTATCCAATGGTGTTGAGGCAATATTTGAATCAGTGAGACCAGATCTGGAAAGCAAATCAGAAGCATATTTGGCTTGGGACAAATAGTAGCCATCTGAAGAAGAAGAGACTTCAAGCCCGAGAAAATAACTGAGTGGTCCCAAATTTTTCATCTCAAACTGTTGACTGAGGTAGTTTTGTAAGTCAGAGATGGCCACAGAATCATCACCTGTAATGATCATATCATCCACATAAAGTAACAACAGAACAATACCCTTCTCAGTACGACGGATAAATAAGGCCGAATCATGAGGGCTAGAAGCAAAACCAAAACGTGCAATAGTGGAACTGAATTTTGCAAACCATGCTCTCGGAGCTTGCTTAAGACCATATAAAGCTCTCCGAAGAAGACAAACTTTTTGTGGAGGATGAGAATAACCAGGAGGAGGATGCATGTAAACTTCCTCTTCCAAATCGCCGTTGAGAAAAGCATTTTTAACATCCATCTGAAGAAGGGGCCAATGTTTTACTGCAGCAACAGCTAAAAGACTACGAACAGAGGTTAAACGAGCAACAGGAGCAAATGTTTCTTCATAATCAATGCCATATTCCTGAGTATAGCCTTTAGCAACTAAACGAGCTTTATAACGCTCGACAGAACCATCAGACCGAGTTTTAATCTTGTAAACCCACTTACATCCGATAGGAGTTTTGCCTGAAGGAAGATCCACTAAATCCCAAGTATGTGTTTTCTCTAAGGCATGAAGTTCCTCAGACATTGCTTGCTGCCAGAGAGGATCAGTACTAGCCTCACGGTAAGAATGTGGTTCTTGTAAAGAAACAATAGCAGAAAAACAATGATAATCTTGAAGATGATGAGGAGATTCTCTTATCCGATTAGAGCGACGAAGAGGAGGTTCAGGATCATCAGTGGAGACAGATGCTGTAGATGTGGGTGCAGAGGTGGAAGGAGAATTATCAAGCTCAACTAAAGATTCTGTATCAGAGGAAGGGAATAACTCAATGGAAGGGTCAGTGAAGAATGGTTGAGAGGCGGAAAAAGAACTATGAAATTTAGACAGAGTGGAGAACATGGTATGCTCCCAAAAAGTGACATGACGAGAAATTCGTAACCGACCAGACATAGGATCCCAACACCGATATCCTTTGTGTTCTTGTCCATATCCAAGAAAACAACAAAGACGAGCCCGCGGTTCAAGTTTGGTATGTTCATGGGGGTTAAGAAGAACAAAACAAGCACAACCAAAAACTCTAAGATTTGAGTAATCAGGTGGTTTACCATATAATCGTTCAAAAGGAGACAGATTCTGAAGGACCGGAGTAGGAAGACGATTAATGGTGTAAACAGAGGTAAGTGCAGCCTCACCCCAAAATTTTTCAGGACAGGATGCTGAAAGAAGTTGAGCACGAACAGAATCTAAGATATGACGATGTTTACGTTCTGCACGACCATTTTGTTGGGAGGTATAAGGACATGATCTTTGAACAATAGTTCCCTGCTGTTTGAGAAACTGAAGAAGAGTAGAATCTTGATATTCCATGGCATTATCAGTACGAAAAATTTTGATACAGCAAGAAAATTGAGTTGTAATCATGGTAGCAAAATCAATATAAATTTGAGATAATTCAGATCTATGCTTAAGAAAATATATCCATGTAAATCTAGAATAATCATCAATGAATAAAACAAAGTATTTGTAACCATTCACAGTAGGAGTAGGAGCAGGACCCCAAATATCAGAATGAATCAAGCCAAAAGGAGTATCACATTTAGAGTTACTATGATTAAAAGATAAGGCAGGCTGTTTTGCGAGTTGACAATGTAAACAATCAAAAGACTCAAATTTGGAAAGACCTAAAGTTCCACTAGAAACTAAAGGACGAAGTTTACTAGCGGATGCATGACCAAGACGAAGATGCCACTGGTATATTAATGGAATGGTGGTGGAAGCAGAAATCGATCTGGGAGCAGAAACTTTAAGAGATGTGAGCTCAAATAATCGTCCCACCTTGCGCCCCGTGCCAATTATCTGTCCCGTTTGAAGATCCTGAACCTGACAACCATGGGGAGAGAAAAGAACAGTTAGACCAAGATCACATAATTGACCAACCGAGGCTAAGTTTAGGGATAATTTAGGGACACAATAAGTATCAGGAAGGTTTAAATTTGAGGTAGCTGCTGTTCCAATATGGGTAATAGACATACAATTACCATCAGCAGTTTGAATGGGTGGCAGAAATTTGCTAGAAGTTTTATTAGATAAGAGAGACATTTGAGAAGTCATATGATTGCAACAAGCAGAGTCAAGAAACCAAGAATCACCTGCAGTGACAGCTAATGCAGTGGAAGATGAAGGATTGGAGGATATCACCTGTCTGAGAAGAGCTTCGAGATCGCTAACATTAAGAACAGAGGAAGGGGACTCATCAGAAGGAGCAGTAACAGCAGCAGCAGAAGAACTAGCCTTAGAGAAAAACTTAGATTTTGTTGAAGTGCCTTGAGGACGAGGTGGACGGGTTGGACAATTTTCCAAAATATGACCATGTTTGTGACAGTATCTGCACTCAATAGTAGGGCAATTTGCAAATGTATGTCCAGTATTTCTACAATTCTTGCACAAAAATGAGCCAGATGCAGAACGTGGCCGAGTGATAGCAAGAGCAACTTCCGGTGAGGGAGATTTGATCAAACCAAGACGTGTTTCCTCAAATAAGATTTCTTTAACAGCAGCATCCAAAGAGGGTAAAGGATCACGATGCAACAGAGCAGCACGAACAGATTCATATTCAGGACGTAGAGCCATGAGAACCTGAATAAGGCGAAGATGATCATCACTGATATTAGCTTGTGCTAATTGATTCCATATAGGCTGAATGACAGCAAGGAAGTCATTAACAGATTGTCCGGAGTCTTGTTTAAGACTGGCAAGAGTTGTGAGCAGTTGATAATAGTGTGCAAGACCTGTAGTTTTGTACCGATTGGACAAGAAATCCCAAATTTCTTTTGCAGTATCAAAATCAGCAAACTGGATATGAATGGCTGAAATAGAGGTGTTACATAACCAGGTAATTATCTGATGATTTTTGCTATCCCAATCTTCAAGACGTTCTGCATACTTGGTATTGTTTTCATCAGCATCTCGGACTGGTTCAACAACATCGCCAGTAATAATACGCCAAAGCTTGCGTCCAATTAAGAAGCTTTTCATTCGTTGAGACCATAGAGTATAATTAGAGCCATCCAAAATAACAGTAATAGGACGAAAGATTTCAGATTTCTCCATATCAACAAACCCCAAAGAAGAACAGAGGCGGGATCGGGTTCGAGCTCGGTGGTGGTCGAACGGAGGTCTCGGCGGTCGGGCGGCGGTTCGCCGGCGACGCGAAGAGGGCACGAGAGGAGAGAGAGAAGATAGAGGTTGGTGATCTGATTTAAGAGCAGAGCTCTGATACCATGTTAGATATATTGAAAATATCTTCCCTTTCTTGTTTTATTACAATGAGATTACATGTCTATATATACATACATCAACCAGCTATAAAGGAAAGAAATAAAAAGGAAGAAAATCAATGGGAAATCAATGGGCAATCCCAAATATATTGCACAATCAATGGGGAATCAATGGGCAATCCCAAATATATTGCATAATCAATGGGAAATCAATGGGCAATCCCAAATATACGTTAACACATGTGATAATAAACTATTATTTTTCCTTCAAAGACTATTTTTTTCCCTCTAAATTGAGGGCAAAAAATATAATACCGTCTGAGATTCGGAGTGTCTGAGTACTAATAAAGTCTAGTGGATATAACCGCCTCTACCACCGTTGTAATATTCAGGTGTATCATCGATTAACCCTTGAATTTAACTTTGTGATTGGTAATCACATGAAATTGTTTTGGACAACTTGTTTTCTTGAGCTTTCCAGTATCACGTTATATTTCCCTTTTTATCGGTTACCATGTGACAGGTTCTCGAGTCCATGAGCAGTCCTGATGCTATTAGCTAGTCATGTTGCTGTTAGAAAGAAGATGGCAATAGATCTCCTAAATGGTGAGATTAGTGTTCTGAGATCTGCATGTGCCTGGCTTACAAATTACTGTGTGAATCTATCAGCATGTAATGGAGGAGAGAACATTCGAAGAATTAATATCGTGCTTTAAAAGAATAAGCAACTTTTTAGTGTTATGAGATGTCATGTAGACGAAAAGCATGTTATACATTTATATTGATACTAGCAATTAATTACCACATAATGCCGAATTCGGGTCGGTTTTTTTCGGGCGGTTCCGGGGTTCAAACCGGATCCAAACCGGTTTAATCCGGTTCGGGCGGTTTAGAGTCTTCTTCTCATCCATTTAATTCGGTTCGGTTAACCGGCCCGCTTTTTCGGGCGGTTTTTTCGGTTGAACCGGTTTTTTTGGATTTTTGCCCACCCCTACAGAAAAGAAATGGTTTTAGGGCTAAAAATCGGCCTAAAACCAACCCCATGGATGATGGAACAAAACCAAACTGGTTTAGGATAAATTTGGCCCAGGATCAATTCCCACCCAAATTTAAGAAATGTTTCGTACTTACCATAAGACTATGAAAAAATTAACTCCATTCTCTTACACTTTGTTTGGGAGTTTACTACGGGAGGAGAAGGAGAAGTAAATAATGGAAAGGAAAGGTAAGGAAGGAGTGAGAAAAAGATAAAATGTTACTTGGGAGTTTAGTGAAGGGAATGGTAGTAAAGTTAATTCATCTTGTTTGAGAGTTTTAATAAGAATAAGGAATGAAGTGAAGTGAATGGATATATTGTGGAGAAGAACTTGGAAAAAGCAGATTTTTGGTCATAAGTCGACTCATGCACAGGCATAAGTCGACTTATGGTAAGTCGACTTATGTTTGTGTCGTAAGTCGACTTACGATCTGCTGTGGATTGTTGATTTTGGGCTCTGGCAAGTCGACTTATCAGGTCTAATAAGTCGACTTATGATCTCTTCTCCAGTTGTCGTTTTTCGCTCTGCCAAGTCGACTTATGCAGACTGATAAGTCGACTTACGACGAGTTTTTTGGAAAGTTCAGGTTCCTATTTGCAGTCTGTTTGGGTTTCTGTTTTGGTATAAATACCAATACGATTTGAGGGTTTTGTTGGAGCGTTTTTGGGGGATTTTGGAGCACAAAAAGAGAGATCTTTCTGAGCTATTTGTTAGGGTTATAGGTTGAGAGGTTGAGAGATTTGTTTGTGAGATTAGTTAGTTCGTCTGAGCAATTTGTAATCTTAATTTGTACTCTCCTTCTCTATTAGTGGAAACTCCCCCTTCTTGCCCCGTGGACGTAGGCAATTGCCGAACCATGTTAAAATTAGTGTTTGGGTTTGTGCATTGATATTTGGTTGTTTTTTGCCTTCTTTGATCGGCGTTTGTTTTGGTTCCTCGGCGTCGCCGTCGGTCACAACAAGTAGTATTAGAGCTCGGGCTACGATTGGGCTATTTGGAGGAGTAGATCGCTTTGGAAGTTCGTCTAGGGCTTTCGTTTGGTGATAAAGGTGGGGTCTTTTTGGTAAAAATCTCATCTTTTTCAGTTTTGGATCTATTTCTCGTTTATTTCCGCATTGGTTTGGTGGTGTTTTGAGGATTATGACCGAGAAAGAAGGAGTTGTGGGCAGTACTTCCGGCGTGAAGACCGTCCAAAGCTTGAATATCCACTCGATGAAGATTGACGTGGAAAAGTTCAATGGCACAAACAATTTTGGACTTTGGCGATGCGAAGTCATGGATGCGCTCAACGCGCAAAATTTGGAAGATACGTTGGAATTGGACGGGAAACCGGACAATATTAATGAGAAGGTTTGGAAAAAGATGAATCGAGTGGCGTGTGGTGTGATTAGGTCTTGTCTCACTCAAGATCTAAAGTATGATGTGATCAATGAGACTTCTGCAAAGAAGATTTGGGAGATCCTTGAGAGCAAGTATTTGACCAAGAGTGTGGAGAATCGCTTGCATTTGAAGAGGAGGCTTTACCGCTTCCAGTTAAAGAAAGGAACATCCATTGGTGATCACATGAACCACTACACGAAGCTTCTTACGGATTTGGCGAATGTAGATGTGGTGATTGAAGATGAGGACAAGGCGTTATTGTTGTTGAGTTCCTTGCCCGACGAGGAATATGAGACCTTCATTCTTACTCTTATTAATGAGAAGGCATCTCTTTCGTATAGTGAGTTCACCGCTGCACTTGTGAATCATCAGCTTCGAAAGAAGGATAAGGAGACTTCGTTTGAGCCGGTAGCGGGGGCGTTGGTCGCAAGAGCAAAGGGTCCAAACCGTAGTGCGAGGTCGCAGTCTAGAGGGGCACATCTTGGAGTTCGTAAGAATCAGTATGTCTTTTGCAAAGAGGATGAACATTGGAAAGCCGAATGCCCAAAGTTAGTTGATCGAGCCGGGAAAAATAAGGGAAAAGCTATTCAAGCTTCAGAGGCGAATGTTGTCAAGGCTAGTGGCAACGATTCCGATTCGGATTCTTCGGGCTACTCATTATCTGCACTACCGTCAGTTTGTGTTGTCTACTCTACAGAGTGGATGTTGGATTCGGGGGCTACATACCACATTTGTCCTAGGAGGGATTGGTTCTCCAGCTTTTAGGAGTTGGAAAGAGGGAATTTTGTGCTCATGGGGAATGATCACAAATGCTCTATTGGTGGTATCAGTACCGTTCGGATCAGGATGAGTGACGGGGTGATTCGGGAGTTGGTTGGAGTGAGGTTCGTTCCTCAGTTGAAGAAGAACATCATTTCACTTGGAGCTTTGGAGGCAGCAGGCTATAAGATGACCTTGGCGGATACACACTTGAAGGTTACTTTTGGGTCCATGATTGTGATGAAGGGCGTCAGAAAGAGTAATTTATACTATTTGCTTGGAAGCACGGTGATTGATAGGGAGATGACGACTTCATCAAATTCGGCTAGACTGTGGCATTGTTTGGTACTGGGGTATATGATTGGTAATGTCGTGCATTGGTTGTTGAGGAGTGCTATGACATGCAGATTGAAGTCCTGTGAGCACATTGGGATGAGCAAGACCGAGGTGGAGTTTGGCACTCATATCCATCGAGTGAGGGGTCTTTTAGGAGGTGTTCAGTTAGGCATTTTGGGGCCTTCCAAGGAGGCATCATTGGGAGGTAATCGTTTTGTAGTTTCCGCAGTTGATGATTGTTCTAGGCATTATTGGGTCGCGACCAGTTCCCGTTGGTGCAAAGTCCTAGAAGTCAACAACAATTGGAAGAAGTGTATTGGCAGAAAGGTAACTCGTTGTTCTAGATTTGGTAAGGGTCCTTTCTTGCGTTTGTGCCGAGCTCACGGCAATAGGAGACACTTCATTGGTGTGGAGACTTTGGGGCGACGATATGAGATGACAGTTTCGATGGGTCGTTCCTTTCTGGAGGAGGATCGGCGTTGGTTGTCAAGCATTGGTTCTGGAGCTTCGACATATTTGGGTCATCTTAGTCACAGGTCGCCGACTGCTGCATTAGGAGTTATTGGATCTGGTGGAGCTGCTTCAGATTTTGGGTTGCGTCGGATATTTGGATACCCAGCATTTGGTCACATTAAGGATGTGAGATTTGATCCGATTGCGCGTTTGGGGTTCGGAGGCTCAGTTGATTATCATTTGGGAGCTTCTGATTTTGTTCTGAGCAGGTATGTCACTTTTGACTCTCGGCGGGTGGAGAGTGTTGATCACGTCGTTTGGATATCGCAGCAGGTGGAGAGTGATGCTACTCCACGTTGGGTGAAGATTACTCCACGTACTCCAGATCATACTGTGTCATTTGGGATTCCAGCTGAGGTGACACAGGTTGGGGATCATTTGATTTCTTTCGAGTGCAGCTGGTAGACGTAGTTTGGATATGGCCATTGGTTCACTTCAGGTGGAGGTGTTTAGTTGGTTACATTTTGGGGCCATTTGGAGTTCTATCAGCCGCAGATTTGTTGGTGAAGAGTTGAGAACTCTTCTAGTTGATTGAGGGCCTTTGGAGGCCGTTGGGGGAACTACGTGAAGGCTTGATTCCTTGGGCAAAGGATACGTAGGCAGTCTTTATGATGCAGCCGATTTGGTGAGCGACATCGACATTTGGGGTGAGTGTTCGCACTACCATTTGGGTCTCAACATGTGAGGCATTTGTTTGGTTGGTGTCGGCTCAGTTTTGGGAAAACTTCGTCGAGGTGGAGAATTGTGGAGAAGAACTTGGAAAAAGCAGATTTTTTGTCATAAGTCGACTCATGCACAGGCATAAGTCGACTTATGGTAAGTCGACTTATGGTAAGTCGACTTATGTTTGTGTCGTAAGTCGACTTACGATCTGCTGTGGATTGTTAATTTTAGGCTCTGGCAAGTCGACTTATCAGGTCTGATAAGTCGACTTATGATCTCTTCTCCAGTTGTTGTTTTTCGCTCTGCCAAGTCGACTTATGCAGACTGATAAGTCGACTTACGACGGTTTTTTTGGAAAGTTCAGGTTCCTATTTGCAGTCTGTTTGGGTTTCTGTTTTGGTATAAATACCAATACGATTTGAGGGTTTTGTTGGAGCGTTTTTGGGGGATTTTGGAGCACAAAAAGAGAGATCTTTCTGAGCTATTTGTTAGGGTTATTGGTTGAGAGGTTGAGAGATTTGTTGGTGAGATTAGTTAGTTCGTTTGAGCGATTTGTAATCTCAATTTGTACTCTCCTTCTCTATTAGTGGAAACCCTCCCCCTTCTTGCCCCGTGGACGTAGGCAATTTCCGAACCACGTTAAAATTAGTGTTTGGGTTTGTGCATTGATATTTGGTTGTTTTGGCCTTCTTTGATCGGCGTTTGTTTTGGTTCCTCGGCGCCGCCGTCGGTCACAACATATATAAAGTCACATAAATATCCTTACATGCTATTAAGATATTTTGTCAACTAATAGATTATAAGGGTAAAATTATCTCTTCATCTTGTAAAAATTTACATTGATTTTCTTTACTCCCTCTACAACCCGATTTGGGCGGAGGGAAATCTCACCAAATTTCACATTCACTTTCATCCTTTAACCCCTCAAAAAAACTCCCAAACATAGGCTTTATAAAATTGCATCTTTCCTTTCATCCTTTAACCCCCATCCCAACACACTATTAAGTTCTTTGACAAGCGAAAAAAGATTAACATCAACTCTGTCACAAATTAGAAATGTTTTGCACTAGTAAGAAAGTTTTGAGGCTACATGATGTTGCAAATATATTTATTGTTCCGACTATCTCTAATCAAACACACATTTAAGCTTAAATTAAGCATAAACGAGTTTGGATTGTAAGTGGATTAAGATATTTATCTAATAAATAGTTCGAATAAGAGTTAATGGTGAGTTTGTATAGGTTTTTTAAAGAGAGTAGGGGAGGAGTTGAGAAGGTTAAGATGTTAACCCTTTAAAAGTTGTGTTTCTTTATAAATTTTAATGAGAAGAGATGGGAGCCTTAAAAATAAGCAAATTCACACACTTTTTTGACCCTCCAAAAGTGGACGAATTGGGAGGAGAATGGAATGAGTTTAACGAAACTTTTTCACTATTCTAAAATTGTCCTTAGGGATGTTAGTCAAGTAAAACTCAAAAATAGAAACATGATATTTTATAGGTTAAAATTTCATAGTGCTAGTCAATTAGGACTGGAACTAGAAAAAATTTACAATGTTAGTCAATTAGAACTGCAATAATTGTATAAAATTATCCACTTTTTTTATTTTTCTATACAAAAATGAGAATTCTAGCCTCTCAAATTATCCCAAGTTTTAGTTTGGATTTAGTTAGTAAGAAACTAGAACTCTCCATTTTATTTTATTATTTTTATTTTTATATGTCTTTTAATATATTTTACCTCTTTCCTCCAATGACCATCACCACCATTAGATCATGTTGTCAGATCAAATCAAGCCTCATCTTAGTCATATCTTATATTTTATTTTTTTATAATTGGATATTATAATAATATAATTAAATTAAAAGTTAAGAAAGTATAGATCCATAATTTATTTAAAAATAAAATTAAGAGATGACAAAAAAAGATCTCAGAGAGCAAAAAAAAGAAGAAAAATATGGAAAACTTTTTTTAGACTTGTACTATAATAATAATTAAAAATTTAAAATCTACAATATATTACTATAATAATTTACAAGATCTTATAGTCTACACAAGGTTATTTAATAATAATTAACATTCTAGTAAATAGTTATCAATCAATAATAGTAAGTTTAAAATACATAAATAGAATTTATATCATCAAAAGGCGTAAATATATACTCCATGATTATCAAAAACTATCCCCAATCATTATATCAAAATATCCCACTTCACAAATTTATTCCTAATTATTCTGCAAAAATATCCCACTAGCAAAAATACTATTTTACTTTAACAATTATCCCAATTCATGTGAAAATATCATAATTGACTAACACCCCCTTAGAGGAAAAAAAAGAACATTTACTTGTACAAGTTTTTCAAAATGGTATGGTGGTCATGTACGCTTCCCTCCCTTTCCTTCTCTACTACAAACAAACACGAATCAGAGTGTACCCTCTCTTCCCCTTATTTTCTATACAAACATAATTATTTCTATTTTGTTTTTTTCTTTACTAATAATGCAAATTTATTTATAATTAGGGGAATGTATGTAAATTGTACTATATCTCATAGATATACACAAATCTCGGGTTGTGCAAGGGTATTCCAAACCCTAATTCCATCAGCCAACTCTCTTCTTCCTCACAATATTTCACATGATATCAGAGCGCCAGGTTTGAGATCAAAGCAATTCAAACCTCGACTTCATGACGTCCAACCTCAGCATCAACTTCCTCTTCTTCAAGCTACTCAGGTAATCCGACTTCCTTCATCCTTGTTTCTTTGATTGCAAGCAACCCATCAGGGAATCCGACAACTCCAATTGTATCTTTGATCTCAACAACTCCAGTTCCATTAGGAAAATCGATTTTGGCCACAAGTTTTACCTCGACGATTCCATTTTCATCTCAGAGTTCCACGTCGCTTCCGCTCTCCTATGCCTTCTCCGAGATCACACAACCTTTGTTGATACCTCCTACACCCTCCATCAGCGAGACAAATCCTTTGTTCTCCCTTTTACACAATCAGCAGATGTTCCCAACATCAACAACAGCCTTTTTGATGCAGCCACAATTAGTTCTCCCTCGCGTCTTGTTCCTGTCATCCACACCAACCATGGTAATTGATCAATTAGCTTTTGGATTTCATGGCTTGAATTTATCAGGTGGTCTTATTCCCTTAATGCCCAATTCAAGTCCGTTCTTTTCTTCGTCTTTGACGGTGCTGAATGTCACGAATTTTATCACGGTTAAACTGACAACTGTTGAAGATTATTTGACCTGGAAAACACAATTCACCGCATTATTGATCTCCCATAATTTACTTGGTTTTGTTGATGGATCGTGCCCTCCTCTGCTAATGTATATTGACGGTGTTCAACTCAATCCTCACTACTTGATGTGGATTCGGATTGATCAAAGCCTTCACTCGTGGTTATTTGCTACTTTATCTCGAGAGGTTTTAGTTGAAGTTCATGATCTCGCGCACTCTTTTTAGATTTGTGATCGCCTTCAGCGTTGCTTCTTTTCGAGTAGTCTTGCTTGTGTTGTGGAATTAAAACGCAATATTACCACTATTAAGAAAACCGACAATTAATCCATGGAGGAGTATTTACGTGAGATTAAGATTGTTGTGGATTCGCTCTCTGTGATTAATTCCCCTTTGAGTGATCAAGAACTCGTGCAACACGCTCTCTTTGGCTTGAACAATGATTATGAATCTCTTATTACGATGGTGACCTATTTTGGCAACAATATTACCTTCGATGACCTCCGTTCCAAGCTAATTCTTCATGAACAACGCGTTCATTATTTGAAGAAGCGTGATCCATATGTTCTTCAGCATCAAGCCTTTGTCGCTGGCGTCTCCACATCTAGTGATGGCTTGAGCGCTGTCATTGCTGCCCAGCCGAGTCAGACCCGCACGCATGTGGTAACCCAACCGCAGTAGAAGTCAGCCGAGCAGTCAGCCACGGGTGGCTGGCATGATCGTGGTCAGTTTCAAGGGGGCTGCCATCATGGTTTTCGAGGTGGTCGCGGTCAACCAACACATGGTGGACGTGGTTTTAATGGGTATCAAAATTTTTGTGCACAAACACGAGGTCCAAAACTAAATGTGAATGGTAATCTCTCCTTAAATTGCTCAGTTATTGTTGTCACAAATCCTTCTAATTTTACAGATTTTTCTTCTAACTCGTCTTCTAATGGGATATTGGGCTCTTGTCCGTCTACATTTATTTGTCAACTTTGTTTTAGTCCAGGTCACACCGCTCCATCTTGTTCAAATTTTATCTCTCAAGGGGATACTCAGAGTTCTGTGTCAAATCTTCACAGTGCTCCATCCTTTGCTACTACTTCTCATGGTGATGCTAATAAGACCTTGTGGTATATCGATTCAGCCGCGTCTTCTCATATGACACAATTTGAAGGTATATTATATTACTCAACTTTTTATACCTGTCAAACTAAATTACTAGTAGGAAACAATAATCTTTTACCTATTGCTAATATTAGTAATGTACAATTAAATTCTTCTGCCAAATCTCTTAATCTAAATTTTGTGTTTCATGTTCCAATGTTAAAACACAATTTAATATCCGTCAAACTCTTATGCGATGATAATAATTGTGTAGTTAATTTTGACTCCTCTTCTGTGCATGCTTAGGACAAAAACACGGGGAAGGTTCTTATTCATGGTTCCAATAGAAACGGTGTCTACCCTATTTACTCTTCCTTTGCGTCTGATTCAGCTTCGACTCTCATTTCCTTGACTAAGACAGTAGATACGTGGCATCGTCTCTTAGGTCATTGTGGTAGTCGTGTTTTTAATCAGCTTAGGTCCAACAAGGTCATTGTGACCCCTTCAAACTTTGAGAATAATTGTGTCTCATGTAAACTTGGAAAATCACATCGATTACCTTTTTGTAATGTTGAGAATTCCTATAGCACTCCATTATATTTAATTCATTCTGATGTTTCGCAATCACTTGTTCCATCTAATTTGGGTTTTCGATATTATGTTTGTTTTGTTGATGATTACACGCGCTATACTTGGATCTATCCTATGAAACTCAAATCAGAAGTTTATACTCATTTTTGCCACTTTCAAAAATTGGTTGAAAACTTGTTTTCTTATAAAATTTGAATGTTTCAGAGTGATGGTGGTAAAAAGTTTGATAACAACGCTTTTAAATGACTTCTTCTGGATAATGGGATTTATTTTCATAAGTCGTGCCTGTAGGCATATAAAATTGCTTATAGGTCCCTTAGCTCAGCTCGGCACAAACCGACAAACCAACGAGGCAACGAGATTGACTAATCGCACGCAAGCAACGGAATACGTCCATTCGCGTGCGGGATCAAGCCAAGTGTTCGAAGAGTCAACGAGTCATCCAACCAAGGGCATACTCGGACGAATCTCGATCGAATCAAGATCAGTTTCGGACTCGAACTCAGAAGCGGATTTACTGCCAAATCAGGAATCCAAATTACTGCCAAATCAGATCATCAAATCAGAGTCTCAGATCAACCGGAACACGGACAAACGAGACAACGGAAAACGACTCGAAAAAGTCGGAAAACACCGCCCGCGGGGGCTCGGCCAAAGCCGAGCCACCCCAAGGTGGCTCGGCCTCAGCCGAGCCACCTTGAGGTGGCTCGGTGGCTCGGTGGCCGAGCCACCTCGGGGTGGCTCGGCGATCGAATCAAGATCAGTTTCGGACTCGAACTCAGAAGCTGATTTACTGCCAAATCAGGAATCCAAATTACTGCCAAATCAGATCATCAAATCAGAGTCTCAGATCAACCGGAACACGGACAAACGAGACAACGGAAAACGACTCGAAAAAGTCGGAAAACACCGCCCGCGGGGGCTCGGCCAAAGCCGAGCCACCTCAAGGCGGCTAACTTTCAAGAGCCGAAACTCTGCCGGATTGAAGAGTGAACTCGGAGCTTGAAGACCAGAAGACTTGCACCATTCAGATCTGATCCTCGGCGACCATCCACGTCAGAAAAGGCAGGATCTCGAGAGGAAGAAAGAACAGATCTGAGATCTACACGAGGCTACACTCCAGATCTAAGCTTGGTCTTAGATCTCGAGATCCGAGCGATTATTCCCTTGGTGGATTAATCCCTCCCGGCTATTATTCCCTTCGTGGAATAATACCCGCATACTCGTGTAGATCCGACCGGATCTAGATCGCGCGGTGGTCCACGGATTAACCCCGGCGCAGGCAAAGAACCCACCAAAGCGAGCGACCGCAAAACAGGAGCTCGTGATTTGTTCACAGAGGAGAGTTGTAATTTTTCTTTATTTTCTTTGATTTAGTTGTAACCGGATCTATAAAAGACCGGATCTTTTGTAACTCGAAAAGTTGTAACTAAAGATGACAATTATCTCATTAATGAAGAAAGCAACGGTTTTCCACGCGAACACTTAGCTCTAAGGTGATTGATGTTAGGGAGTTTGAAGAATTAGAGGGACGTGTTGCTAATACACTGTGTAAAATGGAAATACTATTTCCACCCTCATTCTTCACGGTCATGGTGCATCTCACAATACATTTAGCATACGAAGCCCGCATTGCAGGACCAGTTCAATATCGCTGGATGTACCCCGTGGAGAGGTATTTATTATTATAATATTCATTTAATATTTGTCAAATTACGTTTCTCAGTTCAATTTT
Source organism: Asparagus officinalis (assembly GCF_001876935.1). Lineage (NCBI taxonomy): Eukaryota > Viridiplantae > Streptophyta > Magnoliopsida > Asparagales > Asparagaceae > Asparagus > Asparagus officinalis. The sequence goes on along the minus strand of NC_033800.1, from coordinate 12,188,732 downwards.
GTCACAAATCATGAAACTATATGCTTGTAGGTATTTGGGTTTCATAAAACAACTGATGCATAATCGTGCACGTCCTGAAGGGTCGATCGCAGAGAACTACATAAGTAACGAGAGTTTGAATTTTATCTCTCGTTACTTACGGGGCGTAGAGACAAGGCTAAACCGTCCCCAACGAATAATTGACGGTACATTCTACAATGATCGTGGGGAGGACACTAGATTCCCCAGAATGGAGCTAGATCAAGCCCACACATATATCCTGAGCAATGATACTACATTTAACATATACGCGGCGTAAGTATTTAACTGTTTGAATCAGATCATATCACATCATAATAACTATCTCTATTTAACTGTTGTAAATGATTTTATTCTAGGCTTCACATCCGATATGTCCAGACTACTCTTAAATGCA
>NC_033800.1:12163078-12173261 GCF_001876935.1 Asparagus officinalis | reverse complement strand
GGCTCGGCCATGAGCCGAGCCACCCCAAGGTGGCTAGGCACAGTGTCGGCCACCCCGAGGTGGCCGGCAGTGGCCCGAGGTGGCCGACAGTGGCCAGAGGTGGCCGACAATTCCCTTTTTGCAGCCACTGTCCTGAGAGCCTATAAATAGGCCTAGAGATGTTCATTTTCGGAGGTCGCACTTTCAAGAGCCGAAACTCTGTCGGATCGAAGAGTGTACTCGGAGCTTGAAGAGCACGAGGTGGCCGACAGTGGCCAGAGGTGGCCGACAATTCCCTTTTTGCAGCCACTGTCCTGAGAGCCTATAAATAGGCCTAGAGATGTTCATTTTCGGAGGTCGCACTTTCAAGAGCCGAAACTCTGTCGGATCGAAGAGTGTACTCGGAGCTTGAAGACCAGAAGACTTGCACCATTCAGATCTGATCCTCGGCGACCATCCACGTCAGAAAAGGCAGGATCTCGAGAGGAAGAAAGAACAGATCTGAGATCTACACGAGGCTACACTCCAGATCTAAGCTTGGTCTTAGATCTCGAGATCCGAGCGATTATTCCCTTGGTGGATTAATCCCTCCCGGCTATTATTCCCTTCGTGGAATAATACCCGCATACTCGTGTAGATCCGACCGGATCTAGATCGCGCGGTGGTCCACGGATTAACCCCGGCGCAGGCAAAGAACCCACCAAAGCGAGCGACCGCAAAACAGGAGCTCGTGATTTGTTCACAGAGGAGAGTTGTAATTTTTCTTTATTTTCTTTGATTTAGTTGTAACCGGATCTATAAAAGACCGGATCTTTTGTAACTCGAAAAGTTGTAACTCAAGATGACAATTATCTCATTAATGAAGAAAGCAACAGTTTTCCACGCGAACAGTGCCCTGACACACCACAACAAAATGATGTTGCTGAGCACAAACATCAGCATATTATTGAGATGGCACGTACTTTTTGATTGATGCTAAAATTCCATCTCATTTTAAGGTTGATGCTGTATACACGGCTGTTTTTTTTTTTTTTTGATTAATCGATTACCTACTCCTCTTTTAGACAACATATCTCCATATCAACGCCTTTTTAAAAATAAACCCGAATATGATTTTCTTCACGTTTTTTGTTGTGAATATTTTCCAAATATTTCAGCTCAGGTTACCAACAAATTTCAACCTCGTTCTAAGCGTTGTATCTTTTTAGGATATGCTCCTCATTATAAAGGTTATCGTTGCCTTGGTCCTGTTACGGATCGTGTCTATATTAGTCGTTATGTGCTCTTTTCATGAGACTATTTTTCCATACTCCACACTTGTTGCTAACATGCTGATGACTTCTCTCCTCTGTTGTTTGTCACTAGCTCACCTTTGTTCCCATCTAGTTCTTCTATGGAGTCTCCTACCACATCGACATCTCGTAGTCCTATTTTGTCATCTCCTACCCCCATCGATTCACATGGATTCTCTCTCACTAAGATCTCCCCCTGATGGTTCGATGCAAGCGCAGTCCTCACCATGCTCATCACCGCCAATTCTTGTTGAATATGATAGTTCTTAGCCTGCTGTCACAGTCCCTCCGGTTGGTTTTTTTCATCAGCACCTACTACGGCGCACCAAACAGCCACCGTGGCTGATTTTTCTCAGCCGCGCTCTGTCCCGACAGTAGCCACTATGCATGTGGCCGATCATGGGGCTGTTGTTCAGTGTGTCTTAACTGGGGCTTAGACTGTTGTATCTCCTCTCACACACGAGCCACCTATATCCACTTCTACAAGTTCTCCCGTTGACCAAATCAACACGGTTGTTACTTCAACTCGCTCACATACTATGTAGACTCATTCTAAATTGGGAATTGTCAAACCACGTCATCTATTATCTCCTCATACATCCCTTGTTGCCTCTGAGTCATCCAATTTCACACAAGCTTCTAAATATATCAATTGGCAAAATGCGATGGCAGAAGAATTTAATGCACTAATCAATAATACCACTTAGCAATTGGTTCCATTTGATGAACGGAAAAAATTTGTTGGTTGTAAGTGGGTTTACAAGATAAAATATAATTCAGATGGTTCTATTGAGCGGTACAAAGCTCGTTTGGTTGCTCAAGGCTTTCATCAGCAAGGTGGTATTGATTTTCATGAAACTTGCAGTCTTGTTATAAAACCTACCACTATTCGTCTTGTCCTGTCATTGCCTATTTCTTTTGGTTGGGTATTTGGGTGGAAAGTCGATTTCATTGATGAGTCCATTACAACTTTAAACGCTTACAATAAACTCAAGAAAATAGTCTTTTTATAAGACTTTTAATCAAAAAATTACAATCTTCTCTCAAACTACACACAACAGATGCTTATCGTTTATTGCTTGTGCGGGAGCGTTACCGGTGTCGGGGACGTTGATATTCGTGGACCGTCGCAGATCAGATCCGATTGACAGATTAAAAATCAAAGCTCTTACTTCACGAAGAAAGTATTCGGTAAAGTGGTAATCCGACCAAGCGAGATTACAACTCTTCTCGGGATTTAAGACCAAGCTTAAATCTGGAGGAATATGGGGGAAAGGGGTTTCAGATCTCTCGAACTCTCTTTTTATTTATGGAGAAATGATAATCACATTTTATTATAATTTTATACCCTCATTATCTATTTTTTATGAATAAATATACCACTAATAATTGTTTTTATCTTTTAATTACAGATTAATGAAGAATAAATCTCAAACTCTCATCTCTCAACAAAGACCCCTTGATTTAACACCAAAGCCCAAAGCCAAACGCAAAAGAATGAAGCCCATGAAGCCAAATAATTTCTTTCAATATTAAATGAAGCATTGAAGCCTAAAATGTCAAGAAAATGTCCAAAAGTCCAAGCCCAAAAGCCCAAGAAAAATAAATATACCATCAAGGAACAAATGAAGAAGTTTTGTGAAAAAGGAAACAAATCATGCAATTTGGATATCTCGGTAATGTTTAGTATTTTGGCCATATCTCTCTCGTATCAACTCGGAATTGGTTGAATAAATATTCTATGGAAAGCTAAGAACGAGATCTATAACTTTTGTATTTATGACATCTCTGAAATCGGAACTTATCATGGACAAATATTCATACAAAGTAGCACGATCTGAATTTCTCTGCTGGAGAAGTAATTATGGGAAGAATTTGAAGGTTAATGAAGAATAAAGCTCAAGATCTCTTCTTTCAGCAAAAGCCCATTGAATTAATGAAGAAAACAAGCAAAAGGCCCAAGAATTCAAGCCCAAAAGCACAAAGGCTAAAAATGATTCCTTAGGGCTTTAGTCTTCATCCAAGGGCTCTCATTCATTGTTGTTTACTATAAATAGAGGTAGAGAGTGAGGGGTTAAGGGTGTAAAAATTTTTGTAACTCCTTTTGGAGAGGAGTGCTACTCTTAATTGAGAAGACCTTCTAAAATTGTAACTGTTTGTTGCAATTAATAATAATAATTTTTTCACCACTTTAAATTTTTCTCTTCTTCTCTTTGTTGGATGATGAAGATGAAGATGAAGATGGAGAATTATTTAAAGGTTTGCATTTCTTTTCTTTTTCTCTTTTATTGCTTATTAGTTTAGATTTATTTCTATGCTTGTAGTTAGATTTTATTTTCTTATTAAATAGCCAAGAGGCTAGAACCCTCTTACCTTAGATTTATTTCATGCTCATAGATTAGATTTATTTTCATGCTTATAGAGTAGATTTATTTTCTTTTTGCAATTTATTTTATAGTTTAGATTTTACAATTTATTTTGTAGTTAGATTTTAATTTCTTACACTATTCACCTTGAGGTTAGAACCCTCTTGGGTTTAGTTTTTCTTTTTGTTTATTTTTATTTTGTTTGATTCGCCCTTAGGCTAGAACCCTCTAGGGAATCGCCCTTTTCTAAGAAGTGGGTTTAATTTTAGATTATCCATATCTATAATTGAATCCACCATCTTTAATTTCTTACATTTTCTTTTATTCTAAAATTTTGTTCTTCATTCTTGATTTTTTTTATTTGTTTCTTGATTTTATTCATTTTTCCTTCTCACCTTATTGATCATACTCATTCTTTTTCAAATCCACTCTCACTAACACTTTGCACCTATTTACACACCATTTTTACTCTCTCAATCTCTTCACAATCACATTCACTCATCAATCTTATTTGTCTTGCACACAACATAAGAACCGATTTTTATATTTTCTCCTACAAAACACCTTCCTCGTGGGATCGATATCTTAAATACTATAACTTGACACGGTTGTGCACTTGCAACCTTTTTGGTACATGTTTATGCCGCATCAAGAAACTTCGCCAAGATCTGCTAACCCTCTGAAATTCATTGCTTCACTCTCAATTTTGACAGCACCTCACCCTCTTGATGTCCGCCCTATGAAATGAGCCCCTAGGCCTGTATTTATAGGCTTCGGTTGGGGGTTTCGGATAAAAATGATAGATTCAGCCATATCTTCAGTTGACAACCACCTAACCATGTGTAGAGATAATATCAAAGCAGTAGGGAACCTCTGGAACAGAAGAAATCTCATGTTTTTTCTCAGTTTATGCATGCTCCTCGTACCAGTCGCCTCCTTGCCGTCAAAAGAGTTTATATGTACTTGCAGGGCACAATCTATCAAAAGAGTTCATGTTTATTGGTTTGACCCTTGTTCTTGGTTGCTTCTTGGTGTATGCAGGGGCTCAATATTCTGGTTATGCGGTGTTTTTTGGCCCTAATCTCATCTCTTGGTGCTCTAAGAAGCAACTGTAGATGTCTAAGTCCTCGACGGAGGCTGAATATCGAGCCATTGCATACACAGTAGCTGAAACATTATGGATTCGACACATCTTGCTTCAGCTTGGGATTGTACTTCGTCACCCGATGACTTTATTCTGTGACAATATTAGTGCAACCTATATCACGACCAATCATGTTCTACATGATCGTAGCAAGCATATCAAGGTTGATTATCATTTTGTTCGGGAGCAAGTCGCTCATGGTGATTTGGTTGTTCGTTATGTTCTCACACAGCTTCAGCTTGCAAACATTTTTACTAAGGGCTTATATTCTCAGAGGTTTCTTTTCCTTAAAGCACAATCTGCCCGTCTGTATTCCACCCCATCCAGATTGAGAAGGGGGGGGGGGGAAAAGCGCAACTGTATTTATAATCAGGGGTATATATGTAAATTGTACTATAGCTTATATATATACACAAATTTCGGCTTGTGCAAGGGTATTGCCGAAACCCTAATTCCATCGCCCAACTCTCTTCTTCCTCATAATATTTCACATTTACCATCCCCTTCCTTTGGGGTGTAATTGATGTGGAGAAATTTGGAAAATTCAGGTTTTTGCAGATTCTGTGTCATAAGTCGACTCATGCACAGGCATAAGTCGACTTATGGTAAGTCGACTTATACAGACTGTTAAGTCGACTTACGTTCTGTTCTGGATTGTTGTTTTTTATCTCTTCTCCAGTTGCTGTTTTTCGCTCTGCCAAGTCGACTTATGCAGACTGTTAAGTCGACTTATGACGGGTTTTTTGGAAAGTTAGAGTTCCTATTTGCAGTCTGTTTGGGTTTCTGTTTTGGTATAAATACCAATACGATTTGAGGGTTTTAGAGGAGCAAATCTGGGGATTTTGGAGCACAGAAAAGAGAGATCTTTCTGAGCTATTTGTTAGGGTTATTGGTTGAGAGTTTGAGAGATTTGTTGGTGAGATTAGTTGGTTCGTTTGAGCGATTTGTAATCTCAATTTGTACTCTCCTTCTCTATTAGTGAAAACCCACCCCCCTTCTTGCCCCGTGGACGTAGGCAATTTGCCGAACCACGTAAAACCTTGGTGTTTGTGTTTTGTTTGGTCTTTCTCTCGGCGTTTGTTGGTTTGGTTTCTCAAAGCATCATAGTTGGTTGTTTGTTTGGCTTCCGCGCCGTGCACAACAAGTGGTATCAGAGCTCGGGCTACGCTTGGGCTATTTGGAGGAGTAGATCGCTTTGGAAGTTCATCTAGGGCTTCGTTTGGTGATAAAGGTGGGATCTTTTTTTGTAAAAATCTCGTCTTTTTCAGTTTGGATCTATTTCTCGTTTGTTTCCGCATTGGTTTGGTGGTGCCTTGAGGATTATGGCCGAGAAAGAAGGAGTTGTGGGCAGTACTTCCGGCGTGAAGACCGTCCAAAGCTTGAATATCCACTCAATGAAGATTGATGTGGAAAAGTTCAATGGCACAAACAATTTTGGACTTTGGCGATGCGAAGTCATGGATGCGCTCAACGCGCAAAATTTGGAAGATACGTTGGAGTTGGACGGGAAACCGGACAACATTGATGAGAAGGTTTGGAAAAAGATGAATCGAACGGCGTGTGGTGTGATTAGGTCTTGTCTCACTCAAGATCTAAAGTATGATGTGATCAATGAGACTTCTGCAAAGAAGATTTGGGAGATCCTTGAGAGCAAGTATTTGACCAAGAGTGTGGAGAATCGCTTGCATTTGAAGAGGAGGCTTTACCGCTTCCAGTTGAAGAAAGGAACCTCCATTGGTGATCACATGAACCACTACACGAAGCTTCTTGCGGATTTGGCGAATGTGGATGTTAAGATTGAAGATGAGGACAAGGCGTTGTTGCTATTGAGTTCCTTGCCTGACGAGGAATATGAGACCTTCGTTCTTACTCTTATTAATGGGAAGGCATCTCTTTCGTATAGTGAGGTCACCGCTGCACTTGTGAATTATCAGCTTCGAAAGAAGGATAAGGAGACTTCGTTTGAGCCGGTAGCGGGGGCGTTGGTCGCAAGAGCAAAGGGTCCAAACCGTAGTGGGAGGTCGCAGTCTAGAGGGGCACATCTTGGAGTTCGTAAGAATCAATGTGCCTTTTGCAAAGAAGATGGACATTGGAAAGCCGATTGCCCAAAGTTAGTTGATCGAGCCGGGAAGAATAAGGGAAAAGCTATTCAAGCTTCAGAGGCGAATGTTGTCAAGGCTAGTGGCAACGATTCAGATTCGGATTCTTCGGGCTACTCGTTATCTGCACTGCCGTCAGTTTGTGTTGCCTACTCTACAGAGTGGATATTGGATTCGGGTGCTACATACCACATTTGCCCTAGGAGGGATTGGTTCTCCAGCTTTCAGGAGTTGGAAAGAGGGGATTTCGTGCTCATGGGGAATGATCACAAATGCTCTATTGGTGGTATTGGTACTGTTCGGATCAGGATGAGTGACGGGGTGATTCGGGAGTTGGTTGGAGTGAGGTTCGTTCCTCAGTTGAAGAAGAACATCATTTCACTTGGAGCTTTGGAGGCAGCTGGCTATAGGGTGACCTTGGCGGATGCACGCTTGAAGGTTACATTTGGGTCCATGATTGTGATGAAGGGCGTCAGAAGAAGAAATTTGTATTATTTGCACGGAAGCACGGTGATTGATAGGGAAATGACGACTTCATCAGATTCGGCTAGACTGTGGCATTGTTTGGTGCTGGGGTATATGATTGGTAATACCGTGCATTGGTTGTTGAGGAGTGCTATGACCTGCAGATTGAAGTCCTGTGAGCACATTAGGATGAGCGAGACCGTGGTGGAGTTTGGCACTTCTATCCATCGAGCGAGGGGTCTTTTTGGAGGTGTTCAGTCAGGCATTTGGGGGCCTTCCAAGGAGGCATCATTGGGAGGTAATCGTATCTTGGTTTCCACAGTTGGTGATTGTTCTAGGCATTATTGGGTCGCGACCAGTTCCCGTTGGTGTAAAGTCCTAGAAGTCAACAACAATTGGAAGAAGTGTATTGGCAGAAAGGTAACTCATTGTTTCAGCTTTGGTAGGGGTCCTTTCTTGCGTTGGTGCCGAGCTCACGGCAATAGGAGACACTTCATTGGTGTGGAGACTTTGGGGCGACGAGATGAGATGACAGTTTCGATGGGTCGTTCCTTTCTGGAGGAGGATCGGCGTTTGATGTCGAGCATTGGCATTGGTGTGCGGGCTTCGACATATTTGGGTCATCTTATGCATAGGTCGCCGACTGCTGCTTTAGGAGTTATTAGATCTGGTGGAGCTGCTTCAGATTTTGGGTCGCGTCGGATATTTGGATACCCAGCATTTGGTCACATCGTGGATGTGAGATTGGATCCGATTGCGCGTTTGGGGTTCGGAGGCTCAGTTGATTATCGTTTGGGAGCTTCTGATTTTGTTCTGAGCAGGTATGTCACTTTTGACTCTCGGCAGGTGGAGAGTGTTGATCAGGTCATTTGGATATCGCAGCAGGTGGAGAGTGATGCTACTCCACGTTGGGTGGAGATTACTCCACATACTCCAGATCATACTGCGTCATTTGGGATTCCAGCTAAGGTGACACAGGTTGGAGATCATTTGGTTTTGGATGCAGATGATGGATTGGTTTTGGATTCAGTTGCAGCTGGTAGATATAGTTTGGATATGGCCATTGGTTTACCTCAGGTGGAGGTGTTTGATTTGTCTCAATTTGGGGTCATTGGGAATACTATCAGTTGCAGATCGTTTGGTGATATTGGAGAAGAGTTGCAGACTTTTCTATTTGATTGAGGGCCTTTGGAGGCCGTTTGGGTGAACTACGTGAAGGCTTGATTCCTTGGGCAAGAGGATACGTAGGCAGTCAGTTTTGATGCAGCCGATTTGGTGAGCGACATCGACATTTGGGGTGAGTGTTCGCACTCCCGTTTGGGTCTCATTATGTGAGGCATTTGTTTGGTTGGTGTCGGCTCAGTTTTGGGAAAACTTCGCCGAGGTGGAGAATTGTGGAGAAATTTGGAAAATTCAGGTTTTTGCAGATTCTGTGTCATAAGTCGACTCATGCACAGGCATAAGTCGACTTATGGTAAGTCGACTTATACAGACTGTTAAGTCGACTTACGTTCTGCTCTGGATTGTTGGTTTTTTGCTCTGCCAAGTCGACTTATCAGGTCTGATAAGTCGACTTACGATCTGTTCTCCAGTTGTTGTTTTTCGCTCTGCCAAGTCGACTTATGCAGACTGTTAAGTCGACTTATGACGGGTTTTTTGGAAAGTTAGAGTTCCTATTTGCAGTCTGTTTGGGTTTCTGTTTTGGTATAAATACCAATACGATTTGAGGGTTTTGTAGGAGCAAATCTGGGGATTTTGGAGCACAGAAAAGAGAGATCTTTCTGAGCTATTTGTTAGGGTTATTGGTTGAGAGTTTGAGAGATTTGTTGGTGAGATTAGTTGGTTCGTTTGAGCGATTTGTAATCTCAATTTGTACTCTCCTTCTCTATTAGTGAAAACCCACCCCCCTTCTTGCCCCGTGGACGTAGGCAATTGCCGAACCACGTAAAACTTTGGTGTTTGTGTTTTGTTTGGTCTTTCTCTCGGCGTTTGTTGGTTTGGTTTCTCAAAGCATCATAGTTGTTTGTTTGTTTGGCTTCCGCGCCGTGCACAACAATTGAATCATTCTCCTCCCCTACCGTTCTTTGTATCCAAACCCACTGTAAGGGATTTATTTTACTTATATTAAAACGTCAAAATTTTCAAAAAAAGAAAAGAAAGAAAGAAAAAAAGTCTTATAAATAGAATAAGGCTATTACTTAATCAATATTTCATCTGTTTATAATGATTTGGGAGGCTTCCCACGACGTCTCCGGCAAAACCCGCTGAACTTCCTAATCAATATTTCATCTGTTTATAATGATTTGGAGTCTCTCATAAAATCTCCCTTAAAAACTTTCAAAAATATCCCAGGATCTCCTAATGGAGTTAGTAGCCTTATATACTAGTTAAACTGGGTATTTTTAGCAAGACTCGCTAAAAGTTAAACGGGTGCTTAGTAAAATTTATAAAGTTCAAGGGGGTTACGTGATGAACCCCAAAGTCAATGGGGGGAGTTTTCTGAAACTTACCCGGCAAACAGTATCCAATTTGGATGCACACGCACGCATCAGTGGGCCCATTACCCGTAGCCAGCTACAATGGATGCACGTATGCAAATCAGTGGGCCCCGTATTAGCCAACCCATAGCCGGTGCATAAATTAGCACGGCAGAGACCCGAGCCAAGGTCCACAGAGAAAGAAATTAAGGGGGCAGGAGACAAAGCACACCGGCCAAGCCTGGAGCTTTTTATGGGAGCATGATAATGGTGTTTCTACCAACCTCGCAACAAAAAAAATAATGCTATGTTTTGACAAAGCACGCACTTTTAGTTAAACGTGGGCGTCCTGGTGTGCAAC
>NC_033800.1:12156462-12163064 GCF_001876935.1 Asparagus officinalis | reverse complement strand
GGAATTCGGAAAAAAAATGTAGCGGACAGGCTGCTGTTTTATCATAATTATTGATTAGTTAATAAATGATTATGGTTTTTCTTTAAACGCAAATTAGAATGAGTGTAATTCATGAGAGTATAGCGAGTGTTAGGTTTATAATGAATCGGAACCACACACTAGATAATTAGCGGTTGCGAACAATATTGTTCCAACTGTTGTTATTGCACCACTCTTCAATTTCAACACATGAACTTATGTTTGATTTACTTTTGTTCTTGTAACAATATTCAACCAATCAGGGGAAGCCTTTGATTTCTGTAATCAATCTGACGGATTTATTAGAGATGCAAGTAACATTGTCATAAGTATAGTCTTTTCTGGCCTCCAAATTTTCTTGGGGGAAGATTCTCCTACAATTGTATCTTCGGTTCCAACTCGTTATCTGTTGTTGTCGTGTTGCTCATTTGCTTCTACAAACCCATCATTTTCGTGAAGAGCATATGAGAACGGTCTCGTATATAAGCCAATATTCGCTAATGTGTAATGTTGTTTTCTATTGGTGAAAGGCAACAAGAAAACTTTGGATGATTATCGGATAAACCCCCATAACTCTAGAAATAACAGAAAACCCCTCCTAAGTTTAGGGGTTATCAGAAAAACTTCTTTAACTACTTTGAGACTTTATCAGAAAACCCCTTGCTTAATGAGGGTTTCTGATAAAACCTCAAAGTTAAATGATGTTTTATAGTAAAAGCTTAAAAGTTAAAGGGAGGTTTTCTGTTGATCTCTATATGTAAGGGGAGATTCTCTAATATCTTCAAAGTTATGGGGGGGTTATTCTATATTCAGCTGAAGCTAAGGGGATCATCCGAAGTTAAGGGGGTTTTCTGTAAGCCTTAACGAAATTATCGTAAAAAATGTTAACTGAAAATTATTATACAACCCAAGTTAGAAGCCTCTGAGCAACAATATCATATCTATCCGGTAGAAACTTTACTTCCACACATTAAACATGAAACTCGTGCTTTTATCTAACACGTGTTGGAGTGACTTAATGAATGAATTAGTTAGACGATTCCAAATATTAATAAAACGAATTAGGAAGTTACAGTCAAATAGTTGAGTACAGTGCACATGTGGATGAACAACTTGAATAAGCTAGTCTCGTATCTCTGTTGACAATTGTTAGTAAAAATAAAGAAGGATACATAATTGCTGAGGTGTGAAACACTTTCTTAAAGAAATATTTGTTCTACTTGGTAATTTAAGTTTAATTTACGTGAATGTAAATTTTCTTTCCAGGATACAATAAAAAGTTTCTAGCAAGCAAATCTAAAACTTTCACTAGTTCTCTGTGAAAGAAGTTTGTAGGATTGTGGATTTTTGAGAGAAAAGTTTTGAGATAGAAATGAGTTCTGATGTCTGAAATCATAGATTGTTTATAGGTTTGAAAAAGTGTCTCCAACAGCCATAAATTTTTAAAACACCCATTGGAAAAAAAACAGTCATTTTCCAACAGTAAAAAAGCAACCATTTTCCAACAGTCTACTTCTAACAGTCATTTGTATGTTGATATTTTATAATTTCAAACAATTAAAATAACAATAACAACAATCATAAAATAATATATTTAAAATATATAGTAAAAAGTTAGAAATATATGCATCTAATTAACCGCTCTATCCGCACGCAGGTTTAAAAATCTATGCTTTGACCCATTTATCCTTCCGTGGGACTTGTTTTTACAAACAAATACTAACAACAATGAGATATGCATCAATCGCATGTGAGCCTGTGAGGTACATTTTACATGTATTGGTCCTCCAGCCTTAATTGACCAAGTTGGCCATCTACAGGTGGAATGAATGATATATACCTCAGGGCTCACTGCTCAGGCCTCAAGTCTCCAAAGATTTTGAATTTTTTTTTTTGTTAGATATATACACCCTTCTTATTTAATCCGTATTGATGTTGTGCTTCATGCTGCAGTATAAAATATGTAGTCTATGTAGATAGTGACATCTTAACCCTGCATCTCGCATTATGAAGGCTGATGTATGACGTATATATAACATAAATAAAAGTACAACATTTTAGAAATACAAAAATATCTAGCCCATAGTACATGTATGAATATATACATTACTACTTTTGTTATGAATGATTTTGATTTTCAAGTGTGTGATTAGGAGGGGGTTTTTTTTTTTGTCAAAGTCCATAAATATTCATGAATTTCAGATCAATTGCCTTAATGATGCATCAAAAAAATATCTACCCCTGGATTATTGGAGATGACACTTTGTGTAGCGATTTAAGAATGGATACTCTTTTGCACAAAATTATTGAAGTGTAACCAGTTCACTAGATACATCTTGAAATGGTCTTGCATTTTAACGAGTTTCAAGCTTTCCTTGGCCTGTATGTGTGTCAGCAATTCTAAAAAATGCTGAGCTAGTATTGGTTTTTCTTTTGTCAAGGTAGGGCTAATCCATGGTTGGGTGGTTTTAATTAGTCCAAAAGAAAACTAGTTCAAGGGTCACAATCGACTTAAAAAAAAGAGGTTTAATTATGGCCAAATTTGAACCAACTTTTGTCAAACTAAAAGAACTTATTTTTCGATCAAAGTTGTGTCCGCTTAGGTGCTGTTTGGTTGTATGCTTTTACCATGTAAAAGGATAAAAAATGTAAAAAAGTGGGTCCCAATGTCAGCTTTCATCACTTTATGCCGTTTGTTAATTTAAATTCTCTTTTACATGAAAAGCTTACACCTTTTGATGAGGTGTCACCGAAAGCAAAATCACCAAAAAATTCTCTTTTACATGAAAAGCTTACACCTTTTGATGAGGTGTCACCGAAAGCAAAATCACCAAAATTAAGAGTGATTTTGTTGGCTTACACCTTTTGATGAGGTGTCACCGAAAGCAAAATCACCAAAATTAAGAGTGATTTTGTTGGAAAGCTTACACAATGTCATAAATGTGTCCAAAAAATAATAAAAAAGTCAAACTTGTAGAAAGTGGTGCGGTGGATAACCACTTTCCATTTTGTGTCATAAATACTCTAGTTTACATTATACTATCCAAACAATGTAATACTATTATTTTAGGATTCACAAAGATTCCTAACCAAACAATGTAAACACTCGAATGAAAAGTGGTGAGGTGGATAACCACTTTCTATTTTGTGTCATAAATACTCTAGTTTCCTAAAGGCATCCAAAGAGCCCATAAATACTCTAATTTACAGTATACTATTCAAACAATGTAATAATATTATTTTACGATTCACAAAGATTCCTAACCAAACAATGTAAACACTCGAATGGAAAGTGGTGAGGTGGATAACAAATACTCTAGTTTTCTAAAGGCATCCAATCAGCCCCTAAAACTTATCTTGCACAAACGACCAAACACGATCTAGAAGTATAACTGTGGACACCCATGTTTAGAATTTTCATAAATGCTCTCGAGTATGGAGCCTGGAGGCAGACATGATGCAAATCATTAACAAAAATTAGTCACATGTTCGAATGAGCACCAAATTTGAAAACTCAAAGGGGGGGGGAGAGGTGAGATAATCATTTGGACAAAAGAAGGAAAAAAAAACTTTTGGTGGCCAACCTTGTTCGTCTCATAAAAATGCCTACTACGACCAGGACTATCTAAAAAGTCTAAGTTGAACAACTCCGATTTGACCACTACTCGTAAAGAACATGAGCGCTTGACCGATGCAAACTTCTCTACAACTAGAAGACTAATTAAAGCCGTCTACTCGTACGCTTCGGCTCCCCAGCGTGATTCTGATTCCCTCTGAGATTTAGGTACCTTTTTGACGCACAACAGGATTCCATCGACGAAACTCAAGGTCCACTGGGCTCTCCAAAAATGTTGATGAGTGGTGTTAGGGGCACACCCCTAACCATACCCTCCACCACACATCCTCTCCCTCTATAGTGCATTGGGCCTCACATCAATTTTTTAAAAAAAAATTGATGTGGGGCCCAATGCACTATAGAGGGAGAGGAGGTGTGGTGGAAGGTGTGGTTGGGGTGTGCCCCTAACATTTCTAAATGTTGATGTCAGCTTTTCGCAATTATTTTATTTTATTTTATGTTTCTTTATAAATTCTGTAGTCACAAATATTGTTTTTTTATTTAGCCTTCTGATATGTGTATAGAGCATCTCCAATCCAAAAACCCAAAATGTTATACTTTTTACACCAAGTTGGAGTAGTTTTTACACCAAATTACTATTCCATCTCTAACCATTACACCAAATTTTATATAAAAAAGAATATTCCTTCTATTTACAAACTATAAAATGAGATATAGTTGGAATATTTGATTTGTTATAACAAACTATAATGGCAAACTTAGGAAAAATCAAAATTTCTATATCTACAGTGTTGCGTCATTCATGATACAATACTGTAGCACCCCTTTAAAATGACGCTAAGTTTGACGTTGGGTTGGAAGAAGAATTGGCGCTAGATTTGTGTTAAAATGAGTTTTTAGAGTAGGGTTGGAGATGCTCTTATTGCATTTTACCTATCTTTTCAGTAAATAAATAAAATTACTATGGAACTGGATTTTCATTTTACTGACAATATATAATATAACTATTCAATTCCCATACGCTATTCTTGAAAATTTTAAATAGGACTCTGTATATCTCGATTTAGTCCATTTATATTTCCAAAAATATAGAGCTAAAAAGCGTATCTAAATAGCTAAATCCACAACACAAAAAGGTGAAAAGAGCCACATACTTTGTTGAATTCGGGGATAAAAAATAACATAACTAGAAAAAATCACTGATTTTGTGTTAGAAGAATTATGTACACACAACAGAAAACCTTAAAACAAATGTATGAAAGAAAAACTTCCCCCAAAATAAAAATTAATTAATTTTCCCTCAAAAAAAAATTTCAATCATAGGAACCAAGGGAGATACTGGCACTAGAGATACTCCCATGACTATCTCCACACATCGCCAGCGCGCTCTCAAGATTCGAAACAATGTCAGTCATAGTCGGCCTCTCTTTTCCCTCCAAACTCACACAATGCACCGCCGTATACGCCACCTCCACCGCCTCCGCCACCTCCGCCGGCGGCGGCCCCACCCTCTCATCCAGAACCCTCCCGATCTCCCCTTTGACGATACTCGGCACCGCAAAATCAACGACGCTCACCGGACTCCCTCCCCCTTCGACGTCCTTAAATATCGCCCTCTTCCCCGTTAAAACCTCGAGCATCACAACTCCGAGGCCATAAACATCGCTCTTTACGGTCAGGTGATGAAGCCCGTTAGTACTCCCGGTCATGTACCGCAGTCCGCCGCGTCATCGATAGATGCTCGCCGGCTTTGTGGTGGGGCCATCAAACGACAGTCCGAAATCGGACACTCTGGCAACCCAATTGCGAATCGAGAGCAAAATATTGGACGATTTTTATTATGCCTGTGGATAATCGGAGCACGGCGTAGCTGTGCAAATACTCGATCCCTCTGGCTGCGTCGAGCAGAATTTTGATCCGCAGTTTCCAGGAGCCGACCACTGGCGACTCTTCATCGGTTTTTGAATGTAGGTGATCGTAGAGGGAGCCGTTCTTCATGAACTCGTAGACGAGTAGGCGTTCTTCTCGCTCATCGCAGTATCCGACCAGACCCACCAAGTGTTTGTGATGGAGGCGAGAGAGGAACGAGAGCTCCGACTGAAAAGCGCTCTCCTTTTCTTGAAGCTTTTTCGTTCTCGGGCTTGTTTCGCTTCTTTTAATGGCGACTTCACGGCCGTCGCCGAGTTTACCTTCGTAAACCCCTGGCGCGAAAGATCGCCGAACGCGCCCCAAGGAAACTTTGTTACTCTAAAGGGCGCAGAAGTTCTTCGTCAGCAGCGCGCGCGAGGTCTGAGAATGAGAATTGCTCACAAGCTCGTTCTTGAAGCGACGAGGGGCCGCTTCGTTGCCGTTTCATCATCTTCGCACCGCGAGCTCTGTCGACGACGAAGAATCCTCGATTTTGAGGCCGAAGGCGAGATCCGAGGGCTCGGAAGGCCAACCCGAGTTGCCACCGAAGCTCTACGCATTTTCGAAAAAACGCTCCACTGGCCGGAATTGGCGGGTGATCGGGTCTGGCTGGAACCGCAAGAGGTTGTGGACCTTTTTAAATCCGTCGACATAAGATCCCTTCCAAAAGGCAGTAGAATTATGCTGCAAAACGAAAATTCGTCAGTGACCCGGATTAAAAAAAGAAAGTTCCACCTCCGCCGATTAATGCGCGAAACCCACCACGATTTATACGTTTTCTTCGGACGAAGGCGGGCGAACAATGGCGGCGGCGGCGGTAAATGAACCGGACTGCGG
The DNA here is from genome assembly GCF_001876935.1 of Asparagus officinalis. Lineage (NCBI taxonomy): Eukaryota > Viridiplantae > Streptophyta > Magnoliopsida > Asparagales > Asparagaceae > Asparagus > Asparagus officinalis. The sequence goes on along the minus strand of NC_033800.1, from coordinate 12,156,724 downwards.
CGGTTGCAGCTGAAAGAGCGAAGAAATCGGGCATATACCGTTACAGATCACACCCGAACCCGAACAAAGACTCTCAGAATTGGGAATAATCCCACAAGCACAAGAGCTCTCCTGTTGATCTTTATTAATACAAATCCCCGGTAAAATTTTAGGAAGAGGAACAACGTTGACAGACAAATTTCTCCGGTCAGCGACCCAACAAATGACCGAAAAGTTCACGGTCGTCACACCGCAGGTAAGGTCACCGCCGGCAACCAAAACC
>NC_033800.1:12155809-12156063 GCF_001876935.1 Asparagus officinalis | reverse complement strand
CGTTAGTTGTAACCGCCGCGATCTGGGTGGAGCCCAGAGAGAGATCCGATAGGGTTTGGGATCCGGCGTGGACGCGTTTGGGGGAGAGGGTTAACGTGTTCCAGCAGAGAAAAGTGAGGGAGTCGGATAGGAGGGCGCAGAGGGAGTCGCCGCCGCCCGTTAAGGAGAGGTAGGTGATGTTTGGCGAAATTGGAAAAGAGGAGGGGTTTTTTGAAAAGAGGTTGGCGCATCGGATGCTCCGCGGGGAGTCGCCG
>NC_033800.1:12152615-12155734 GCF_001876935.1 Asparagus officinalis | reverse complement strand
TGAGGGGAATTGTCATCGGAGGTTTGGAGGCATGGAGGAGAGAGAAAGCGAGGGAGTTTTTTAGAGAGAGGGAAATGGTTTAAAGAGAGGAGAGGGGAACTGAACGCGTGGGTTTTGGGAATTTTTCTTGTAGGAGAGAGAGTCAGGAGGAGAAGACTGGACATTTTTTTGTGTATGACCCCTTCAAATATTAAGATTGCGGGCTTCTAGTATTATTCATCACATCAACTCACTATTTTGAGAATAATAAATAGCAAATATTACTCTCATTACTTTAGGGGTTTTATATGCTAACGGAATAGCCAATGGTTGATAAGTGTAGATAAGGAAATTATCTGCAATTTTCTCGATTATTAATAATTCTTTCTAAGCAAAAACATATGTTTCTCTTATATTGTTTGTTTAAAATACTAATAAATAAAATTATGGTACTAAGATGTAGAAAATTAAACTTTGAATGGGTCAGAGCTCGTGACGCAGTGGCAAACCACGCTAAAAATCTGTAATTTTTCTTTTCAGGATAGTTTAACGTGAAACGTCATTTACTTAATTTGAAGTGAGAAAGTTCACGAATGATTGTCACTAAGTCATATACCCATCCAGTAAATATATTGTACTGTTAGCATAGAAAATCTATTACCTGAGTCTTTTACTTCTCGTTTTTTTCTATTCTCTATTTAGAAGCGTAGAATTTCTCACTTCAAATAAATCACTCTCCACTTAGAAACAATATTGTGAGTAAGTCATACATAAATGGCGTCATGTTAATGGCTATGACGGATTTATTTGGAAAAAATAAAATAAATCACTGGTACTAATCTCCTAATCAATAGTTTATAATGAATTTTGGGACCTTCCAATTGTCTTCAACTATATTTAGTTGATTTATTCTGTTTAGATCATTGTTTTTCACGTTTGATTTTTAGATCATTGTTTTTCACGTTATACTTGATGTGACTTTGGTTCAAACTCACACTATGGTATTTCTCTACAAAACTCAAAAAAAAAGAAAAAATAAATTTAAAAACAAACGGGACACGCACAAACACACCCTCTGTCTACTGAATTACGACAAATATGTAAAAATCAGGGAGTTTTATGCAAATGGCCGCCGCAAAATTAAAGAGAGTGTAAATAATAAAGGAAAGAGGAGATCACCGCAAAATCTCGCTTCTTCAATTTGCCAGCAACGGTGGGTGGCAACGGCTAATTAAAGACCAAAATCCCATTCTGCTTTAATTTCTTCATTCAATTCCAAAATACTCTCTTTTCCCTTTCACATGCAAGTTTCTTTCTGTTACCTACTATTGAAATGAATCAATTTTATTGTAAAAGGATTACATAAATATTTTTAATTGGTTTTCATTAACAGGGGATTAACTAAACTCTACTTAAGACTTGGACCAAGTCCAAGCCTCTTCTTTTATGGTTCACGTGGACTAATGTTGCTGGTCCTTTGGGGTTTATCTCAGGCTTCTTTGTCGTTATTTCTAAACCCAGTGTTTTATCCTAGTTTTTGTTAAACCCGCTCAATTTAAAAAAATTATTCCCTGTGCAGCATCATAAATCCAAATATAGCTGCTGATATATTAAATGGACAAAATTTTCAAAACAGTCATCTTTGGAATTTTAATCCCCAAAAAAGATCCATTTCCAACTTATTTTCAGAAATCGACCTGGTTTTAGCCTCAACGCTGAAACCAAGTCGGTTTCTGAAGAAAAAAAAATTCCGAAACTTCACGGGAGTTGAACTCCCGTGAAGTTTAGTAAGCTTTACTAAACTCCACGGGAGTTCAACTCCCGTAAAGTTTCATAGTTAAAAAAAAATTGAACTATGAAAACTTCACAGAAGTTGAACTCCTGTGAAGTTTCAAATTTTTTTTCCAGAAACCGACATGATTTCAGCATTGAGACTGAAACCAGGTCGGTTTCTGAAAATAAGTTGGAAATGTGTCTTTTATTGTGATTATTATTGTAAACGGGATTGTTTTGAAAATTTATCCTATATCAAATATATGAGAGGTGAAACAGAAACTAAGTTAAAAATTAACTCAGTACGGATAAGTTGGGCTTAAGAATGATTCAAGGCAAAACTTTGGGTTTTGAAAGAGAAAAATGATTCAAGGCAAAACTTTGGGTTTTGAAAGAGAAAAACATTACCTTTAGTATTTGTTTTGGTCATGGTCAGAGTTAGCAGTCAACCAATCTTCATCACGCTTCGTCAGCCCTGTCATTATCGTCGTTACTGGTCAAAATCTTTGAAAAATAAAAGTCCGAGAAGAACTGAAGGGGTCAGTTTGGTTTATTTGAGCCCTTGTTGGTATTTTAGCACAGAAATAGAAAGATTTGGTGACAGTGAAGGATTTCCCAAGAGAAAAGTGTGTGGACTCTATAGAAATTATTAAGACGGACCTTGTCAAATTTGGAAGCTCAATCTACAGTAGCAAGGAACAAGGAATGAAGGAATATGTTACCTGTGAGCTGGGGGTTCCGTGGATTAATTATGTGTTGCTCCTTTTTCTCGGAGTGCGTTCATGTGTATTAAATAGAAGTAGAAATGATTCTTTATAGGAGGCTTATTTTCACTTTCGTGCCCAGCTTTATTGATTTTTTTTCACTTTGATGGTCTAAACTTTCACTTTTCTTTGATACCCGTCCAAATTAATTAGATCGATTCTTTCATTAAGTTTGTATTATATTTAGGTCCATTTTACTCTATCGCTTGGGATCCAAACAACTAAATATTTCCATCAGTGGTAAACGAGGTATCACATACTAAGCACATGATTTAAATTTAACAGTAAATCTGACAAAATCAAAGTGAGATGAGATTGATATTTGTGGTATCATAATGTTAAAAAAAAAACCTTAGGATGTCAAAGTAAAAAGTGGATAAATTTTTAGGTACCAAAGTGATAAAGATAAGCTTTTAAAATAACTTTGGATATTAGCCAAGGTTTAGTGACAAGTACAAATTTTGTCACCGTACACCGCAGTTCTAAAGGTTGTCTCCTTGGTGGACTCTCCTTCTCCTTTTGCTTTCTTGACTCCTATTGTAGATGAAGTTCACGCTGGTCTGACTATTACTGGCTGCTCTAAAGTTTTTATGTAAGGCACAC
>NC_033800.1:12120942-12152605 GCF_001876935.1 Asparagus officinalis | reverse complement strand
CTCTTGTCTTTGGTCTGTTTCTGTTCTTTTGTTTTTGAGACAGAGTGTTGTTGAGGACTTGGCTAGTTAGGTTACCCTACCTGTCTTAAAAAAAACGTATATGAGAGAGGTAAGGTTTAGTGGTTCAGTGCAAGGATTAAAAAAAAAATTAAGAGCTTCTTCAGCTGCCACATGAAAGAAATTGTCGAAGATTTCAGTCTAAAATTAGAAGTATTGATGCTACTGTCAAGCAAGTGAAAGTTGATGTATTAATTAGATGTTTGCATTTTGTATTAACCCCTCAAATTGTAAGTGGGTTTGGCCTCATGGGCCAAATAGTTACCCAACCCGTTAAGAACTCGATACGTTTGTTGGGAGAATCTCACAATCTGTGGGATTTCTTTCAGTTGCAGAACGAGTCTCACGTAAAGCAACGTGCGTGAGGAAAATCGGGAGGCAAATCAGGGCGGTTAGCTGGAGACGAAGGGGGGATAGAACGCCCATAAATACAGAAAGAGTTCATCTTCTTCAGAAACAACAAGAGAAAATCTCCACCGGAGTCCCCAATAGCAATTCCTCTCTCGTTTCTTCACTGGTATCAGAGCGGGTTCCCGATTCTTCCCCAAAAACCAGTCTTCAAAACCCCAATTCCCGATTTTCCCCAAAAACCCCAGCCTCCCTCCCTTCAATTACCGCACTGCTCGCCGCCTCGAACTGCGCCGTCTGATCTCTGCAATCGCCGATCAGCCGCCCAATCAAGCTGTTTCCCTCCTCTCTCCGATCTCTGCTAACCGAAGCCATCCTCCGATCTCCGACGAACCGCGCCATCCTCCGATCCTCCGATCTCCGACCGAACCGCGCCCATCTCCGTCGACCGCACCAACAACCGCCGCTGACTCGCCCACCGACCCACACCCACTGACTCACACAGTCACCGATCCACAGCCCTCCTCCGGCCGTGCCCAACACTCCTCGCCATCATCCCATTGATTTATATTATAGAATTTTTTTTTTGCTGGTTGAAAAGAAAAGTTGGGGCTGTTTTGAAAAGGGGAAAGAATTTGTTTGTGGATGAAATTATATGTTTATAGTAATATTCTATAATTAGTTTGTATATCCATACTAGGATCTAAAAATTTACAGTTTTCTGCTTCAGTTGGAAATCCCGAATTTTTCAATTAATCTTGTTGTTATTATATTTTTTAATATTTTATCTTTATATTTTATTATTACAGTTACAACATAAAATTCAAAAAAGAAGTTGTTTTAATATCAACTACTTAAGTTAATTTTTTTAAGTTAGTTTTTATTCTTTAGTAATCTAAAATCAATTCTATTTGGAATATCATACAGCTTAATTATCATCATGGCTAGTAAATTGATTGCATCTGAACTGGCAAAGATAGAACGCCTTAATGGTTCCAACTATGATATGTGGCATAGGAAGATTAAGTACGGACTTATCCATGACAATCTAGATAGTGTCCTAGATGTTTCTGCACCAACTCTTGGTGATGATCCCACTGACGCTCAGAAAAGGGAGCTTGATCAGTGGCAGCTTAAGGACAATAAGGCTAAAAGCCTAATGTTAATGTGAGAAATTGCAGGTGGCAACTATTTTGAATAGCTTGCCACCTTCACTAGATATGGCTGCCACAACACTTAGGCTTAATGGAACCATTAAACGTGTTATTGACTTGCCAGCCCAGTTAGCAATGGAACAGGATTTACTAGCTAGGAGAAAAGGTTCAGATGTGAACCTTGTGCAGCAAGAAGAAGCAAATGCAGCTCACTATCGCAAGGCACAAGGAACTCATCAGTTTGGACCTGTCAAGCCTTCCTTCAAAGGACCTGGCCAGCAACGTGCTCGCGGTAAGAAAGGACCTCCTGGATCATGCTATATCTGTAGGAAGTTTGGCCATTTCAAAGCCAACTGTCCACAGGCGAAGAATAAGGGCGGTCCCAAACGCCCGGAACAAGGAGGATCCGGTAAGCGGGAGTTCATCGGCGTCATTGAGTGCAATGCTGCAACTACTGACGCTGGTGGCTGGTGGATTGATTCGGGAGCTACCCGACATATTGCAAAGACGAAGGAAGGGATATGCGACTTCAAGGAGCTGAAGAAGGGAGATCAAAGGATTTACATGGGGAACAATACCTACCTAGATGTTGAAGGTATTGGTTCATACAGATTGGATCTTGGGGACAGCATCATGGTTCTCAAGGAAGTGTTTTATGCGCCTGGCATAAGACGTAATCTGATCTCCGTCCCAGCTCTCCTGAAGAAAGGCCTTGAAGTTAGGTTTTACAACAATAGGGTCTCTATTGGGAAAGACAAGAAAGTGTTTGCTATGGGCAAGTTTGTACCCGAACATGATTTGTTCTGTCTTTCTGTTGTAAAACCTGAAATTTGCAATAAGAATTCTGATTTGCTTTATTCCTCGTGTCTTTTATCTGATTTTGATCTATGGCATATGAGACTAGGACACCCTGGTAATAGAAAGATAGATCAGATAATTAAAATGAATTTGTTACCAAATCTGACAGGTGTAAGGACATTACCCTGTGAACACTGCTTAACAGGGAAAATGACTAGAAAGTCATTTTCTGAAGGTCAGAGGGCAAGTGAACTTTTAGAGTTAGTTCATTCTGACATTTGTGGTCCGTTAAGCGTAAAGACACGTGGTAATAAAGAATATTTTATAACTTTCATAGATGATTATTCCAAGTATACTTTTGTGTATCTTTTAAACAGAAAATCAGAAGCATTTGAATGTTTTAAAAGATACAAGACAGAAGTAGAAAGGAAACTTGGAAGATATATTAAGGTGTTAAGAACTGATAGAGGTGGAGAATTCAATTCCAAGGAATTTAAAAACTATTGCATTCATTATGGTATTAAGAGACATACCACTATGCCTTACACGCCACAACAGAATGGTGTGGCTGAAAGAAAAAATAGAACATTGATGAATGCAGTGAGATGTATGTTGTCACATTCTGGTCTTTCCAAGGATTTTTTGGGGAGAAGCAGTATTGACTACGAATTATATTTTGAATAGGATTCCCACAAAATCAGTCGAGTCAACACCGTATGAGATTTGGAATGGACACAAACCTGAATTAAGTCACTTAAGAAAATGGGGTTGTGTTGCACATGTTCTCATTCCATATCAAGTTAGAGATAAGCTGGATCTCAAAACCTTAAAGTGTAGATTTATAGGCTATTCTGAAAAGTCTAAAGGATATAGGTTCTTCCATGAAGAGAAAGGGGTCATTGAAAGTAGAGATGCTACTTTTCTAGAAAAACTAGAGGAAAAGGAACGAGTTCAAGAGGCAGTACAACCTCTGTTAGACTTAGATGATGTTCCCAACGATGACCTGGACATAGTGGATGAAGTAAATCATCCAATAATGGAAGATGAGCCTTTAAATGAGAATATACCTATGGTAAATCAACCAGCAGAACCTGTCCAACCTGTCAACCTTAGTGGTAATAAAAGACCCAGAACAACACCTGCATGGATGGATGATTATTATCTGTATTCATGCGAACCATCCTGTTTCTCGGTAGACATTGACATAGATGAGCAAGCTGATCCCTTGAATTATGTGGATGCTATGAACACACATGAATCAGAACAATGGCTGGAAGCCATGAAAAGGGAGCTTGACTCAATAGAGAGAAACAATGTATGGGAGCTATGTGACTTACCAGAAGATAGGAAGTCCATAGGATGTAAATGTGTGTTAAAGAAGAAATATCGGGTTGATGGGTCTATTGATACATTTAAAGCCCGTTTAGTTACTAAAGGTTTTACTCAGAAGGCAGGTATAGATTATCAGGAGACTTACTCTCCGGTGGCTAAGTTTGCTTCTATAAGAATTATCTTAGCAATTGTTGCACATCTTGACTTGGAACTTTTCCAAATGGATGTCAAGACTGCATTCCTCAATGGAGAGTTGAAGGAAGTAATATATATGAATCAACCTGACCAAATGGATGTCAAGACTGCATTCCTCAATGGAGAGTTGAAGGAAGTAATATATATGAATCAACCTGAGGGATTCTAGGTTGAAGGACAAGAAAACAAAGTATATAAATTAAAGAAATCTTTATATGGTTTAAAACAGTCATCTAGACAGTGGTATCTCAAATTTCACAATACTGTTATCCAACTTGGTTTTGTTGCAAATAAATTGGATAACTGTGTATATGTCTTGAAGAGTGGCAGCAGTTTTACAATATTATCCTTGTATGTGGATGATATTTTGCTGGCTGGAAATGACATAGAAGTGCTGAACAGAATCAAGTCAGCACTTAGTAGTGAATTTGAGATGAAGGACATGGGAGATACATCCTATGTTCTTGGTATACAGATCCTTAAGGATAAAAAGTCTAGAATGTTAAGTTTAAACTAAGAAAGGTATTTGCATACAATACTTAGAAGGTTTGGGATGGGAAATTGTAACCCTGCGCCAACACCTTTGGTTATGGGAAAGCGGTTGTGTAAAGAACAATGTCCTGGAGAAGGGCAGAAACCGCTTAGTGTCCCGTATGCACAAGCTGTTGGAAGCTTGATGTATGCAATATTGTGTACTAGACCAGACCTGGCATATCCGGTGACTTTGGTTAGTAGATATCAAAGTAATCCTGGTCCAGCACATTGGGAGGCTGTTAAGAGGATTTTAAAATACCTAAAAGGCACTGTGCACCATAAGTTAGTTTATCAAGCAGACTCGCTTGAGGTTCGTGGTTACTCCGATGCTGATTTCGGAGGAGACAAAGATGACGGGAAGTCCACTTCCGGACACTTGTTCATCTTTGGTGGTGCAGCTGTTTCTTGGGGTAGTAAGAAACAGGGATGTGTGGCCAGATACACACAAGAAGCTGAGTACATAGCCTGTAGTATGGCCACTACTCATGCAGTCTGGATAAGACGGTTCCTAAAGGACTTGGATATCAATTTGGTGGATGGACCAATTGAGATATACTGTGATAATTAAGCAGCCATCAGCTTGATCCACAGTGGTGCAAACAGTTCTAAAGGAAAACATATTGAGATACAATATCATTATATTCGTGATATTGTGGAAAAAGAAGAAGTCAGTGTTACTTATATTCCTACTAGTGACATGATTGCTGATCCCTTGACGAAGGGTATCCCAGCAGGTACATTTATCAAACATGTTGGTTTGATGGGACTTAGAAATATCTAAGACAAGGAAACTTTCATGAATATTGAAAGGAGACGATCATGGATAATGGTTGTACTCGGCTTATTCACGTAGAGTGAAAATATGCATATATCTCACGGATAGTGGGAGTATGAAATTACATCTTGAGTAACATCCCATGGATAGTGGGAGTCTGCTTGGAAAGTATTTGGCCATTTCGGCCAAGTGGGAGATGTAAGTGGGTTTGGCCTCATGGGCCAAATAGTTACCCAACCCGTTAAGAACTCGATACGTTTGTTGGGAGAATCTCACAATCTGTGGGATTTCTTTCAGTTGCAGAACGAGTCTCACGTAAAGCAACGTGCGTGAGGAAAATCGGGAGGCAAATCAGGGCGGTTACCTGGGGACGGAGGGGGGATAGAACGCCCATAAATACAGAAAGAGTTCATCTTCTTCAGAAACAACAAGAGAAAATCTCCACCGGAGTCCCCAATAGCAATTCCTCTCTCGTTTCTTCACAAATTAGACAGTTGATGGAAAACTTGTGAGAGATTGATATTTTATGAGTGAATCTTTGTATTGGTACCCAGCCTATGTGCATTTTTCAGATAGTAATGAAAATTTTTCAGTTACCCAAAAAAAAAAGGAGGTTCGCCCCTCAACATCAGTTAGAACACAATGCTACATGTCAGAGCATTTTTGGCCACTATAGAGTGGAGGAAAAAAGAGTAGGATATAATTTAATCTGATTTGTTTTGATCATCGCGTAAGCGTCCAGGTTGAGATTATGGCGTGTTTGGTTGCCTCTTTAAGAGAGGAAAATGAGTTGAAAGCCTGCCAAAAATATCAGTTTTAGCAGACTTTCTTGCAAAAACGTCTTATGCAAACAAACAACCCCTAATGATGCAACTTTTGGCAGACTTTCACCCTTCCCCCTTAGAGCATGGGCAGCAAGCTCCGATCTCTGCTCTGAAGGCCGACGTGGCGATGGATGTTGCCAATCCCCCCTCCAGCAAGCTCTGAAGGACTCCCAAGCCCAGCTCCTTAGGTCGACGTGGCGGTGGAGAGCTTCGGAGCTCCCAAGCGCTCCACAAATTTGTGGAGCGCTTGGGAGCTCCCAACTGGGAAAACTTTACAAAACCCCCCCTCAAACATACCAGGATCGGCGACGTTGTCGAAGCATTGGGCTCTGGCGGCGTTCGGGTCGGCGGAGGTTCGGGACGACGGTGCCGGCGACGTTGTCGAAGCATTCGGGTCGCCGCCGTTGATGGAGAGGATGAAGACCTCCCCCCCGCCCCCTGGATTTGATGGCGTTAGCCGAAGTTGAAAGATCGGCGGATGGGTCTGTTGAAGGGAGAGGATGAAATACCCGTTGTTTTTTTAAATTTGGGGTTGGATTTGATGGCCTCTTTTGGTTTTTTTATTTATTTATTGGGTGTGCTGTTTGAGAATTGAGCTGATGCTCATCAAAATAGTGAATATAATAATGAAGCCAACCAAAACTATTGAGGTGAAAAGTTTAGCTGTTGAGGTGAAAAAAATAGAGTTGATAATAATGTACAGTTGAGGTGAAAAGTAATGGTAAAATATTAAAATAGAATAGGGTTTTTTTTGATATTGTTTGAAGCTCCTAACTAGGAGCTTGTTGGAGCTCCATAAAACAAGGAGGGCCTCTCAAGGCTTATTTTTTTAATTTTTTATTCTAAAATGCTTGAGAGCTCTTGAGAGCTTGCTGACTAGGGCACTGTTTGGCAACCAAAAAAAGTGTCTTATCTAAGAGCTTGTGTCTTATTGACTTGGTCAACAAGCTAGTAGAGCTGTTTGGTAACCAAAAATAGGAGGAGATTATTTTGGAGATTGTGTTTTTTGCAAGTAGATTTTGGAAAGCTATCTCAAGTAGCGTTTGTCTTTGGGAAGGAGCTGTCAATTTTTTTCTTCCGTTTTTGCCCCTAATAATTCTAATTTTATATCAATAATATTGCATGATCTTTTTAGTCATTTAACAAATTTAAGCTAGTTGTACAGCTTCTTTTGCCAAACAGCTCTAGTCAATCAGCTAGCTACACAGCTATCAGCTTTCAGCTATAATTTCACAGCTTTCAGCTAGCTTGACAGCTTTCAGCTATAATCTCACAGCTTTCAGCTATTTTTTGCCAAACAGAGCCTAGGACTCCCAACTGGGAGCTTGCTACACTTGCTCTTATGCAAATAAACAGCCCCTAAAGTTGCATCATTCTCATGAATATATCTATTATGTCCTTCCCTACGCTGCGTAACGAATATTAAAATATATCACATGAAATTGCTCCAATGATTGTTGCAATTTTTTCCCCTACAATTAATTATCTCTTCACTGTGATGCAAAAGCTTGCAGATTCCAATTTGAAAGTGAATCGTCTCTGACATCTGTCAAACTCACACCTATAAGACTGTGTGTTCTGTGTGTTAATGATATATAATTTATAAAGTTTTTCGTAAAAAAAAAAATATTCTCAACTTTTTTTTTAAATCAAACTGCCTAGGAAATAAATTTAAACAGAATTAGTGGATACATTATTATATGCTGCAGTTGGTAAAGACATTAGCATGAGACTGACTACAGTTTTCCATCTCAAATCGTTGATGATTGAATCAATATAGCAACACTCAATCATTACACTACAAAAGGACATAAATGATATCACACCGTATATTTAACTAATTATGTAGACAGAGATTGGTCATCACAATAAAACGATAATAATCATTACTTTTCAAAAAAATTTGATATAGAATTCGAAGGCAAATTGTATGCCAAGCAATACTAAAATTCAAAGTGCACATAATAAAACCAAGTGGTAGTGTTGAATTCAAAAGCAATAGGTGCAACCAAATATAGACCTGTAGTCTCTCTCTCCAATCATTTCTCACTACCAACCACTCTCAATATCAGAAATATTTTGGAAAAAGAAGTACGAATCAGGGACCTAAGGATGCAGAGCAATTTGAGATTTTCCACCTTTTTTGAGATTAAAAAAAAAAAATAATAAAAAAAATTGGCTTCACACTCGGCACAATTTATTTGTAGATCAACCACCATTTCAATGTGCATAATAATATCTAATAGGAGTATGGTAAACAAGTTACAACAAATGAGATTCTCCCCGATCACATTACATGTGATATATCTCGAATTATTAAACAATAACAACACAACTCTTCAAGTGCTTGCAGTAACTTTGGATATTCACAATAGCTTTAGGGAGGTAAAAACATTAGTCTCAAAGGAACTCGAAACGCATTAAGAGTTTGACATGATTCAGTTTTTCTCCCTTTCGATTGCAAAGAGGGATTGCTCGAATCCCAGACCTTAACTCCCAAACCGGCAAGCAAGTTTGGCCACCAAAATCATCTCCTTTGTTGAGGTCATATTCGTGTACTTCAATCCGAAGCAAGGCCAACTCGGGTACAGTCAATGGAAATGTGAACTCTTCATCCCAAAATGGAGCCCAGTTATCCTCAATTGCCTTGGTTCTCATCATTACTGTGTCAGCTGATACTCCAGCTATTCCAATCTGTGCAAAATAAGTTATAATTTGTGCATGTTTCAAGTTCAGTATTTTTAAATGAAGACTGTTACATTTTGCTGAATATGAATCTCTCCATTTGCAAAGTTTTTGTATGATCTTTTACTGTTTAGTTAAGAACAGGAAACAAGTTAAAATGGTCGTCGCAATTTGCAGCAATTTTCTGCAGATACACACCCTGAGGGAATGTTTTTTATTATTTTACTCTCAGGGTATCTATTTGTCAAAAAAAAAAAACAATATTCTCTTCCTCTGAAGTGTGAATGTGTCAAAAAATGCAGAAGGGGTGGGTCTATTTGCAAATATAAAACTAGAGTAGTAAGTTCAATACATCAATATTACAGGGGTCTATCTGCAATTAACCCTAAATTTTAAGGTTGTGCCTAGTGGGGTTCATATGCGAGTTAAATCACATTTGAAAGAAGTAGATAAAGTAATGAACTCAATAAGAAGTTGGATTCACCATCTAATAGGTTAACTTTTAGAATTAATTCGATTTTCAACATATATTTAAGCTCTGTTTAACTCCCACAAGGTCTGTATTCTCCCCTACAAATGGTATCAGAATCCAAGTCATGCCTCACGGAGAAAAAAGTGAGTACAATCACGCATAAAAAGAAATACTGCATTAAACATTTAACCTCCTTGTCATAAGTCAAGTCTTACCAATCTTCTAAAATTTCTGTTTTAGTTTGCAACAAAATTTCACCTTGTTAACTACCTTACCCTTGTATAAAAGTCTGGCGGAGAATATTGATCAAAATGTGTACGATGAAAATCCAAGCGCCAACCATCGCCCATATACACCCTCACCTGTGTCAAAATGCATAAACTAGACTAGAATTCAAATTATCAGGCCAAACGAGAGAAATTAACAAAATTTGCAAGTATCTAAGATCACTGACCTTCAAGACCTTTTTAATCGGCAGAGTAGTGTTAGGATTGAAAACCTTACCATCTTGATTAGTATTCAAGAGAAAATCAGGCTTCTTTACATAGCCACATCCTCCATTGGCCCTAAACATTCCATGCACCAACCACAGTGACCTCCCATATCCCTGTTATACAGTATATAAGTCCATTTAAGTATAAGTTTAGTCAATAACAATTATAAGCACTACGTTCCTGATTGTACTGAAGCAGACGCAAAAGATTAGAACACATATTTTCCAGGCATGAAAATATCTTTCAAGCCTCGTTAAGAATGAGAATTGAAGGCAATTATGGGATTTTCCAAGCATTTTTAATAACAGAATAGAATAAAAACATATAGGAAAAAAAACTAAATAAAAGGAAAGCACCTGCATATTTAATGCAACCATCTGAGCACCATGTATCCAACCAAGAACAGGATTGTAATTTGAAGAGGTAACTCGTGTACCTTTTGGATAAATCCTCAAAAGATTCCTCTGTGTGAACCTAGAAACAACGTTTTTTGGAATCTTAATCTTCAATGTTAATGTAGACAAATAAAACAGTAGAATTGAATGATGAATAATATGAATTACCATAATTCCAGTGAACTCTTATCATATCATACTCCCTTTAAAAGCATGAGTTCGGGAAAATCTTTTGGTAGACAAAAATACCCTTGAAATTCAAATACTAATCCATTAAGTAAGAGTGAGTTGATAAATTGATGAATTTTTATTGGATATACATAGTATGAAAATAATGATATAGTTTAAATTAAAATATAAACATGAATGAAATTATTAAATGTCAAATTTACAAATGTATACAAGATGAAGGGCGTGTATGCAAAAACCAAACAAATTAGTGAGACAAATAATGTTCGCCCTAGAGGTCGAGACCAGGAACAACACAGACCTACAAATGTACATAATATGGATGGAGTATTTGCAAAATATACCAAACAAATTAAAGAGATAAAATCGTTCTCAAAATTATAAAAAAGAAAAATTAAAACAGACGACTACGATATGAGGGTACAACGTGACGATTTCTCACTAGCTAAAATTCAAGTAGTTCACGGTACTGCATAATTAGTTTTAAAGTTTAATTATACTCTTATTAATTAAATAGAATTCTATTTACAATTGTTATCCTCTCACATACCAATGTATATAAGTTAAAAAATTACAACGATTTCCATAACACTTTCATCTCCTTCTACAGATATATGTCTTTGTTGTTTTCTTCTTATTAGATTAGATTAGATTATTTTAAAGCAATTAATTATATTGTATATTTAATTTTTTTTTCATATCAAGAAATATCATTAATTTTCACAACATTTTTATCTATTTTCTTCTTATTAGATTGGATTAGATTATTTTAAAGCAATTAATTATATTGTATGTTGATCTTTTTTCAGATTAAAAATTATAATAATTTTTATAATACTTTTATCTCTTTCACCAGGTATGTGCATTTGTTATTTTCTTCTTATTAGATTAGATTAGAGCGTTTAAAATTATAAATTATAAAATTGTAATAATTTTCACATCATTTTCATTTATTTTTTTTCTTATTAGATTAGATTAGATTATTTTAAAATAATTATTTATATTGTATGTTTGATCTTTTTTTTCAGATCACAAAGTTCAATTATACTATTATTATTTAAACAGATATTGTTTGTATAAAAATCAAAGAGAATCTTACACATATTTTAGATCTCAATTCCAATTGTAATATTTACACATGGGTGATGATTAAAATAAATTTTATGTATGAGCTTAACTTATATAATACTACTTTAACCGGATTAGATAATTTAATTTTTTTAACACCTAAACTCTTCCACAAAATCAAAAAGAGAGTAGCAATGCTATAGCTATATATATCCACAGGACCGCAGATATATTGAAAATGAATGAACAAAACCACACAAATAAAAATCATATTAATTACCCACACGCACCCACTATTTTCAAAACCATCATTTTCCATCTCCATCTCTATCTCCATGTATAATATATCCACATACCAAATTAAGCTGCTGGAGTTTCTCCTCACCAACTACACCATTGATCAACCCGTCTTTTTCCTTTGTACTTAAATTGTATAACATTCATTGCAATGAGGACTCACATGGACCCAACAAAAAAATATACCAGACCTTGTAGTTAGTTAATAAAATGAGATCCTATCATTAGAAATAAGCTAAGTAAAGATTAATAATTCTTAAGAATGTACTACGTTCCCCTAGCTTCCACAGGAATCTTGTTAGTTGTTTATTCCTGACCCCAAGAGATTTTCAAAATTAATCATCTATTTCATAAATTTTTAAAAAATGTTTAAATAAAATTTATGACAAACATAATAATCCATGCTTATAGATTTTAACTCAAAATGAACCTGACTTATTTTATAGTAAGAAAATAAATAATTTTTTTTGATATTTAACCACGTGCATTGCACATGCACAAGAACTAGTATTAAAAAACACACCACTTAATCATTTAAAGAAACTACCCCACAAACCAAATGCTCATTTGAGATACCTGATAATTTCAGGACCATGAGAAACTATAGCCTTCGCAAAAGATTGCTCACTTAAGCTGAGGCGTGAAACTTTATGAGGATCTACTTTTAATGAATCACTCAGTTCTTTGTGTGAACCTTTCTTAGCAGAGATAGCGATAAGATGCTTATATTCAGGTGCAGTTGGCTGATGATAAAATTGATCACCATCATCATGGTCCTCCTCTCCATGTTCATCATGATCATGCTCGATCTGAAAGCAATCAAGAAGTATAAAATAAAGTTGTAGATATCTAGATAAATATTAAATCTCTAATAAATCACATTAAATTCACCTTATGTTCAAAATCACCATCAGATTCACCCCAAGGTTCCTCTTCGGATTTCTTTTGCAGTTCATGCTCTTTGTCCTTCATACTTTTGGATTCAAGGAATTCCTTTGGTGGTTTGGTTGAGATTATAATCCTCAACTTTAAATCTTCTGGTGAAGGAAACTCCTCTAAAGATTCAGATTTTGGATAGAACAGCATTTCTCCAAAAGTTTCAATAAGAATCTAGAAGATAAAAGATATACCATGATCATTAAATGGCATATTGAAACTGACATAAAAAGATTCCGAAATTATCATTTACCTGTGCTACTTTAGCCTGAAGATCTGGAGTTAAGTGATCTTCCAATGTAATTATAACTGGATATGGAGATGCAACAAATGCATTTTCCCTTATGGACCTTACGCATTTGCTGAATTCCGCAGGAGTGGTTAATGTCCTACAATGAAGAATTAACTCAAGTTACTTCCAACTTAAAGGATCTCCTAGGATTAAGGATTAGCTCAAGTTACCTCCATGTTAATAAATTAAAAAAAAACAGCATCACAGATGCAGTCATTCATTGGCTAGGATATAGTACACAAGACAAAGCATGTAACTAGAAAGTACATGACAAACAGCAGTACTAGTTAACTGATACGTGATTGCATCAGATGGATTTACACACACGTGCCACACACACACACGCATGCGACAAATTGCAGACAAACCGCTGTGGTAGAAAGGTAGTCACAGAAAACCACATATATTAATACTCTTAAGGTCCCCTCAGTTGCCCATGCGGACTATCAGATTGTTGCAATTTTGTTCATCACTATCAGAAGCTTTTAGCCATTGCAGCGAAAGCAAATGATGAAAACAATTACCCAAAAGACAGAGGTTAAGTCGATAGTTTCAACTTTAGTTAGATCAGATCATATTAGACTAGGTTTACAATAGGGGTAAGTTTAAGAGTTTATATAATAAAAAAGAAATAAAAGGATAAGAAACTTATAGTCATAGTTCATATGTACCATTCATGCGCAACATCCTTCTCAGGATCTGTTTTGTAATTCCTTTGAAAGGGTTATTTTTAAATCTTTTAAGTGAAGCCTGTACTTAGGCTTAAGAATCAAGTACTGTATACCTTTCAGATAGTAAATGAATTAAGTTATGTGCCTATGAAGAGTGTTAGAATTAATATAAAACTATAATCCTTGATCCTCACTATAACTTCGGAGTTTTGGTGTAATTGTTAGAGGAACTAAATTTAAGATGGTATCAGAGCAACCCAGGTTCAAATCCCACCGGCCACGAATTAAATGCGGATTTTCTAAAAATTGACACCGCTACTTGAGTCCATATTTCGACCAATAAAAAAGGGCGCTCGACCTGCGGGGGCGTGTTAGAATTAATATAAAACTATAATCCTTGATCCTCACCATAACTTTGAAGTTTTGGTGTAATGGTTAGAGGAACTAAATTTAAGATGGTATCAGAGCAACCCAAGTTCAAATCCCACCGGCCATGAATTTTAAGCAGATTTTCTAAAATTGACACCGCTGCGTGAGTCTCTTTTTTAGCCTATAAAAAAGGGCGTTCATCCTGCGGGGGCATGTTAGAATTAATATAAAACTATAATCTTTGATCCTCACTATAACTTCGGAGTTTTGGTGTAATGGTTAGATGAACTAAATTTAGGAAAGAGTATCTCGCTTCTAATTTTAATTTTCTCTACATCGTTTTCTTTCATCAAAGATAAACCAAAACATAGGAGCAACATAATTATTCTAACCTTCTCTGAGGCGTGCATCATTCTTCAATATCTAACCAAAAAATCATCGGAAAACTCATGGTTTGTTAAAACTTGCGAGTTCATTTTTCAAACCAGAAATGTCATTGGTTCCACTGAGTAAAACTTATTTACCTGCCATGACGAACTTCCACCTCAGTGTTTGTAGAATTTGGCCATATATCCAGTTCAATAACTCTCACTCCTCTTTGCAATGCGTTGATTACAGGGACATCGCTAGCATCACTACTAAGTTGATTGCCTGTTAAGTAGGAGTTATGACCCGTATATATGAAATAGTGGGATAATGGAGCTGTCATGTCTTGATAAACCTGAAAATAAATGTTAATATGCAAGCATCATAATACTCTGCTACTTGAAATAATTTGAAAAAAAAAGAAGACATAAGAAGGAAACTGCAGACAGATTTATTAAAAATTCCACAAATTGGAAAAAAAAAATCATAACCCAGTAAAGTTAGGAAGTATTTCATCCATGTTTTTGTTATGGAAAAACTATTGATGCAGCAAAATTTTCTGTCAAGGAGGTAATTATGATATTCTGACAGTTTGCTACATCTCATCCATTTATTCCAAAACTACTCCATTAAGCTAATTACTCCATGCTAACTGAGAATTTTTGAATTTCTTCACCAAAAAATTTAGAACATATTGACCAAACAACAAAGAATTTTTGGAACATAGCTAGCAAACAACAAAGAATTAGCTGAAAATACTTTCTTCAGTAGAGATAAAGTTAATATGCTAGCTGAACAGTGCAATTTCTCAAATGGTTTTCATTTCCGAGCTGTGGAAGATAAAGAAAAGCACCAAGAATAAATCCTACAGCTCATGCATGAGAATCTAATGAGTAGCATTAAACCAAGTTAGAACCTTTCTAGAATGAGAGAGAGAATATTTCAATTGATTTGGATATCTTACTTTAGCACAACATAAACAAAGTAAATTGGAATCAGGAACTAACTTGATTGATGCACAATTTCAGAACACTTAACAAAATCTCAAAAATCATCCAAGCATAAAGACCAAATTTTTTTTAAAAAAATGAATAAATTACACTTAAATACCCTATTGTTTACCCGATGTTGCACATAAATACCATCATTGTAAATGACTTCACATAAATAACCTAAAATTTCTAAAAGTCGCACTTTAGTACCCTAGGTTATGCAAACATAAAAGTTTATGAATTTCCCTCTAAAAATTCTCATGCAGCACTCACCTACTACTTTTAGGCCATTTTAATCTTTCGTTTTTGTTAAGTTTATGGTTAAACCTATCAAAATCCTATTTTAAACCTACCTGATTCTATCTTAAAATTTCAAAAATTTCACCAAATCATGACATTTCAAAATTTCACCTCCTCTCATATTCTATCAAAATTTAAACTTTTCTATATAAACCTCCATAACTCCAAATGCCCATATCCACCAACGCATCAAAATCTCAACTTCACACCCAAAAAAGAAAAAAATAATAATAAGAAATAAATAAAATCAAAACACCAACTTACTCCAAGAGATGGATTAAGAGGTGGGTTATCATCACCAGCTAAATACCGAAAAAACCCATCAAGATTAAACCCCTTCTTCTGGAACACGTGCTTGGAATCCCTCGACTCCAAGATTTTCTTTGCCGTTTCCCTCGTAGCGCTAGTTTCGCCCTGGACCTCGACCAAGAACCGCTGCAGGTGGTCCAGGCCCATGAACCCATTATCGGAGTAACTGCTGAAGAGATCCTTAATAGGCTTTGGTGGGCCGTCTGTAGCGCCCCGGAACTTTCGGTGGAAGCACCAGCAAACTCTGAAGGTTGTCATGGAGGGAGGGGCTAAATGTAAGTTTTGAGAAGTTTAGGAGGATGGTTTAAATAGTGAGGTTGAGTGGGCTGTGAAGGGGGATCGTCTGCTTTGCTTCTTCTGCATGGTTGGGTTTTGAATACGGATGGTTTTTTTTTTTTTGGTTCTTTTGTCTTATGGTAGACTTGATTCTGACTGTGGGGTCCGCTTAAGAAAAATACCTTAAGGGGCTGTTTGGTTGGTTTCTTTTGCCCCTGATTCCCTGCCAAAACTGACAGCAGCTTTCTTGTTCTTGCAAAAACGCCTTTTTTAGAGGCGTTTTGACAAGAAAGCTGCCAAAATTGAAAGCAAACTGTCAGTTTTGACAGGGAATCAGGGACAAAAGAAACCAACCAAACAGCCCCTAAGAATCCAAAATATGGGAGTGAGTGAGTTGTCCCACCCTATTGCATAATGAGCTGACCCCTATTGCATAATGAACTGACCAACTCATTATGCAATAGGGAGGGGACACCTCACATGTCCCTTCCAATGGTCTCATATTTTGGGTCCCTGTAGCAGCGCTCCCTACTTAATAGAGTTCACATTTGTAGGTGGCGGGTGAAATGTTGGGTGTCCACACGTTTATGACTGTAATGTTATTTTTTCTCTATCTTAGTTGGCTTCGTCAACTTGGAATAACAGAAGTAATTTATCTTAATAGAAAAAGGGGAAAAAAAGGATAGAAATGTAAAAACAATTTTGGCTAAATCGCACTTAAATGCCCTATAGTTTCACCAATCCTATACTGAAGTGACCTTTACTTTAAAACCGAGTAAATAAATGCCCCGTAGTTATAGATAAATGCTCTAAAGTTTTAAAATGTTACACTTTGGTGTCCTCTTATTTACTTAATGTTACAGATTGATGCTCTCTTGTTAACCTAATATTGTTTATAAATACATTCAGTTTGTAAATAACCTCATTTTAATATCCTAAAGTTTCTAAATATAGCACTTTAGTATCCTGTGTTATATGATATTCTTGGATACATAGAGAAATGCTAACACCATCTAGGATTTTTTAACTTTGGGGCATTGATCTACAATATTTAAATACTTTTGGATATTTATTTTCTCGGTTTTAAAATAGGAGTTACTTAAATATAATGTTGGTGAAACTATAGAGCATTTAAATGCAATTTAGCCAACAATTTTTGGTGGTTGCATTATAAGTCAACTTAATTTCATAAACTCAATTTGATCAACCTTTTATAGTGCAACTGCAAACCCAACAGTACTAGATACTGTTGGTCATTTTTTTTAAAAGAAAAATTAAGGAAAAATGAGAGGATAAAAAATGTTTACATATTATTTTAGTGCAAATGGTAATTAATAAATCTGAATTTCTTGTGAGTTAACTTCTAAAAACTAGTCAATTTCAAGATAACAAATTGGGATGAGAATCTTCTCTTTTGGAGGCAAATCGCATGTCAATCTTCTCATGGTCCTAGCTTGTCGAAAATAATTTGATTCTTATTCTTTTCTTTTCTAAAGATTTTTTTTCTACGCAAGCTATACTCACATGTTTTTGAAAAAAAGTATTTTCAATCTTTTTTAAATCAAAATTGTATATGTTCTTAGAACAATGCTGCCAACTAGACTAAAACTTACTACAGAGAAAAAGCTTAGATTGGAGCATTAATTATCACATATTGTCTTAAATAAGGTCTTAAATCTTCTACTAACACTAGTCTTATTTTACCTGACTGAAGGTAGATCTCATGTCAATACTGTGGAGAAGAATTGGAAAAAGCAGATTTTTGGTCATAAGTCGACTCATGCACAGGCATAAGTCGACTTATGGTAAGTCGACTTATGTTGGTGCATGAGTCGACTTACGTTCTGCTCTGGATTGTTGGTTTTTTGCTCTGCCAAGTCGACTTATCAGGTCTGATAAGTCGACTTATGATCTCTTCTCCAGTTGCTGTTTTTCGCTCTGCCAAGTCGACTTATGCAGACTGATAAGTCGACTTATGACGGGTTTTTTGGAAAGTTCAGGTTCCTATTTGCAGTCTGTTTGGGTTTCTGTTTTGGTATAAATACCAATACGATTTGAGGGTTTTGTGAGGAGAGTTTTGGGGTTTTGGAGCACAGAAAAAGAGAGATCTTTCTGAGCTATTTGTTAGGGTTATTGGTTGAGAGATTGAGAGATTTGTTGGTGAGATTAGTTGGTTCGTTTGAGCGATTTGTAATCTCAATTTGTACTCTCCTTCTCTATTAGTGAAAACCCACCCCCTTCTTGCCCCGTGGACGTAGGCAATTTGCCGAACCACGTAAAACCTTGGTGTTTGTGTTTTGTTTGGTCTTTCTCTCGGCGTTCGTTGGTTTGGTTTCTCAAAGCATCAGTCACAACAAGTGGTATCAGAGCACGGGCAACGCTTGGGCTATTTGGAGGAGTAGATCGCTTTGGAAGTTCATCTAGGGCTTCGTTTGGTGATAAAGGTGGGATCTTTTTTTGTAAAAATCTCGTCTTTTTCAGTTTGGATCTATTTCTCGTTTGTTTCCGCATTGGTTTGGTGGTGCCTTGAGGATTATGGCCGAGAAAGAAGGAGTTGTGGGCAGTACTTCCGGCGTGAAGACCGTCCAAAGCTTGAATATCCACTCAATGAAGATTGATGTGGAAAAGTTCAATGGCACAAACAATTTTGGACTTTGGCGATGCGAAGTCATGGATGCGCTCAACGCGCAAAATTTGGAAGATACGTTGGAGTTGGACGGGAAACCGGACAACATTGATGAGAAGGTTTGGAAAAAGATGAATCGAACGGCGTGTGGTGTGATTAGGTCTTGTCTCACTCAAGATCTAAAGTATGATGTGATCAATGAGACTTCTGCAAAGAAGATTTGGGAGATCCTTGAGAGCAAGTATTTGACCAAGAGTGTGGAGAATCGCTTGCATTTGAAGAGGAGGCTTTACCGCTTCCAGTTGAAGAAAGGAACCTCCATTGGTGATCACATGAACCACTACACGAAGCTTCTTGCGGATTTGGCGAATGTGGATGTTAAGATTGAAGATGAGGACAAGGCGTTGTTGCTATTGAGTTCCTTGCCTGACGAGGAATATGAGACCTTCGTTCTTACTCTTATTAATGGGAAGGCATCTCTTTCGTATAGTGAGGTCACCGCTGCACTTGTGAATTATCAGCTTCGAAAGAAGGATAAGGAGACTTCGTTTGAGCCGGTAGCGGGGGCGTTGGTCGCAAGAGCAAAGGGTCCAAACCGTAGTGGGAGGTCGCAGTCTAGAGGGGCACATCTTGGAGTTCGTAAGAATCAATGTGCCTTTTGCAAAGAAGATGGACATTGGAAAGCCGATTGCCCAAAGTTAGTTGATCGAGCCGGGAAGAATAAGGGAAAAGCTATTCAAGCTTCAGAGGCGAATGTTGTCAAGGCTAGTGGCAACGATTCAGATTCGGATTCTTCGGGCTACTCGTTATCTGCACTGCCGTCAGTTTGTGTTGCCTACTCTACAGAGTGGATATTGGATTCGGGTGCTACATACCACATTTGCCCTAGGAGGGATTGGTTCTCCAGCTTTCAGGAGTTGGAAAGAGGGGATTTCGTGCTCATGGGGAATGATCACAAATGCTCTATTGGTGGTATTGGTACTGTTCGGATCAGGATGAGTGACGGGGTGATTCGGGAGTTGGTTGGAGTGAGGTTCGTTCCTCAGTTGAAGAAGAACATCATTTCACTTGGAGCTTTGGAGGCAGCTGGCTATAGGGTGACCTTGGCGGATGCACGCTTGAAGGTTACATTTGGGTCCATGATTGTGATGAAGGGCGTCAGAAGAAGAAATTTGTATTATTTGCACGGAAGCACGGTGATTGATAGGGAAATGACGACTTCATCAGATTCGGCTAGACTGTGGCATTGTTTGGTGCTGGGGTATATGATTGGTAATACCGTGCATTGGTTGTTGAGGAGTGCTATGACCTGCAGATTGAAGTCCTGTGAGCACATTAGGATGAGCGAGACCGTGGTGGAGTTTGGCACTTCTATCCATCGAGCGAGGGGTCTTTTTGGAGGTGTTCAGTCAGGCATTTGGGGGCCTTCCAAGGAGGCATCATTGGGAGGTAATCGTATCTTGGTTTCCACAGTTGGTGATTGTTCTAGGCATTATTGGGTCGCGACCAGTTCCCGTTGGTGTAAAGTCCTAGAAGTCAACAACAATTGGAAGAAGTGTATTGGCAGAAAGGTAACTCATTGTTTCAGCTTTGGTAGGGGTCCTTTCTTGCGTTGGTGCCGAGCTCACGGCAATAGGAGACACTTCATTGGTGTGGAGACTTTGGGGCGACGAGATGAGATGACAGTTTCGATGGGTCGTTCCTTTCTGGAGGAGGATCGGCGTTTGATGTCGAGCATTGGCATTGGTGTGCGGGCTTCGACATATTTGGGTCATCTTATGCATAGGTCGCCGACTGCTGCTTTAGGAGTTATTAGATCTGGTGGAGCTGCTTCAGATTTTGGGTCGCGTCGGATATTTGGATACCCAGCATTTGGTCACATCGTGGATGTGAGATTGGATCCGATTGCGCGTTTGGGGTTCGGAGGCTCAGTTGATTATCGTTTGGGAGCTTCTGATTTTGTTCTGAGCAGGTATGTCACTTTTGACTCTCGGCAGGTGGAGAGTGTTGATCAGGTCATTTGGATATCGCAGCAGGTGGAGAGTGATGCTACTCCACGTTGGGTGGAGATTACTCCACATACTCCAGATCATACTGCGTCATTTGGGATTCCAGCTAAGGTGACACAGGTTGGAGATCATTTGGTTTTGGATGCAGATGATGGATTGGTTTTGGATTCAGTTGCAGCTGGTAGATATAGTTTGGATATGGCCATTGGTTTACCTCAGGTGGAGGTGTTTGATTTGTCTCAATTTGGGGTCATTGGGAATACTATCAGTTGCAGATCGTTTGGTGATATTGGAGAAGAGTTGCAGACTTTTCTATTTGATTGAGGGCCTTTGGAGGCCGTTTGGGTGAACTACGTGAAGGCTTGATTCCTTGGGCAAAGGATACGTAGGCAGTCATTTTGATGCAGCCGATTTGGTGAGCGACATCGACATTTGGGGTGAGTGTTCACACTCTCATTTGGGTCTCAGCATGTGAGGCATTTGTTTGGTTGGTGTCGGCTCAGTTTTGGGAAAACTTCGCCGAGGTGGAGAATTGTGGAGAAGAATTGGAAAAAGCAGATTTTTGGTCATAAGTCGACTCATGCACAGGCATAAGTCGACTTATGGTAAGTCGACTTATGTTGGTGCATGAGTCGACTTACGTTCTGCTCTGGATTGTTGGTTTTTTGCTCTGCCAAGTCGACTTATCAGGTCTGATAAGTCGACTTATGATCTCTTCTCCAGTTGCTGTTTTTCGCTCTGCCAAGTCGACTTATGCAGACTGATAAGTCGACTTATGACGGGTTTTTTGGAAAGTTCAGGTTCCTATTTGCAGTCTGTTTGGGTTTCTGTTTTGGTATAAATACCAATACGATTTGAGGGTTTTGTGAGGAGAGTTTTGGGGTTTTGGAGCACAGAAAAAGAGAGATCTTTCTGAGCTATTTGTTAGGGTTATTGGTTGAGAGATTGAGAGATTTGTTGGTGAGATTAGTTGGTTCGTTTGAGCGATTTGTAATCTCAATTTGTACTCTCCTTCTCTATTAGTGAAAACCCACCCCCTTCTTGCCCCGTGGACGTAGGCAATTTGCCGAACCACGTAAAACCTTGGTGTTTGTGTTTTGTTTGGTCTTTCTCTCGGCGTTCGTTGGTTTGGTTTCTCAAAGCATCAGTCACAACAAGTGGTATCAGAGCACGGGCAACGCTTGGGCTATTTGGAGGAGTAGATCGCTTTGGAAGTTCATCTAGGGCTTCGTTTGGTGATAAAGGTGGGATCTTTTTTTGTAAAAATCTCGTCTTTTTCAGTTTGGATCTATTTCTCGTTTGTTTCCGCATTGGTTTGGTGGTGCCTTGAGGATTATGGCCGAGAAAGAAGGAGTTGTGGGCAGTACTTCCGGCGTGAAGACCGTCCAAAGCTTGAATATCCACTCAATGAAGATTGATGTGGAAAAGTTCAATGGCATAAATAATTTTGGACTTTGGCGATGCGAAGTCATGGATGCGCTCAACGCGCAAAATTTGGAAGATACGTTTGAGTTGGACGGGAAACCGGACAACATTGATGAGAAGGTTTGGAAAAAGATGAATCGAACGGCGTGTGGTGTGATTAGGTCTTGTCTCACTCAAGATCTAAAGTATGATGTGATCAATGAGACTTCTGCAAAGAAGATTTGGGAGATCCTTGAGAGCAAGTATTTGACCAAGAGTGTGGAGAATCGCTTGCATTTGAAGAGGAGGCTTTACCGCTTCCAGTTGAAGAAAGGAACCTCCATTGGTGATCACATGAACCACTACACGAAGCTTCTTGCGGATTTGGCGAATGTGGATGTTAAGATTGAAGATGAGGACAAGGCGTTGTTGCTATTGAGTTCCTTGCCTGACGAGGAATATGAGACCTTCGTTCTTACTCTTATTAATGGGAAGGCATCTCTTTCGTATAGTGAGGTCACCGCTGCACTTGTGAATTATCAGCTTCGAAAGAAGGATAAGGAGACTTCGTTTGAGCCGGTAGCGGGGGCGTTGGTCGCAAGAGCAAAGGGTCCAAACCGTAGTGGGAGGTCGCAGTCTAGAGGGGCACATCTTGGAGTTCGTAAGAATCAATGTGCCTTTTGCAAAGAAGATGGACATTGGAAAGCCGATTGCCCAAAGTTAGTTGATCGAGCCGGGAAGAATAAGGGAAAAGCTATTCAAGCTTCAGAGGCGAATGTTGTCAAGGCTAGTGGCAACGATTCAGATTCGGATTCTTCGGGCTACTCGTTATCTGCACTGCCGTCAGTTTGTGTTGCCTACTCTACAGAGTGGATATTGGATTCGGGTGCTACATACCACATTTGCCCTAGGAGGGATTGGTTCTCCAGCTTTCAGGAGTTGGAAAGAGGGGATTTCGTGCTCATGGGGAATGATCACAAATGCTCTATTGGTGGTATTGGTACTGTTCGGATCAGGATGAGTGACGGGGTGATTCGGGAGTTGGTTGGAGTGAGGTTCGTTCCTCAGTTGAAGAAGAACATCATTTCACTTGGAGCTTTGGAGGCAGCTGGCTATAGGGTGACCTTGGCGGATGCACGCTTGAAGGTTACATTTGGGTCCATGATTGTGATGAAGGGCGTCAGAAGAAGAAATTTGTATTATTTGCACGGAAGCACGGTGATTGATAGGGAAATGACGACTTCATCAGATTCGGCTAGACTGTGGCATTGTTTGGTGCTGGGGTATATGATTGGTAATACCGTGCATTGGTTGTTGAGGAGTGCTATGACCTGCAGATTGAAGTCCTGTGAGCACATTAGGATGAGCGAGACCGTGGTGGAGTTTGGCACTTCTATCCATCGAGCGAGGGGTCTTTTTGGAGGTGTTCAGTCAGGCATTTGGGGGCCTTCCAAGGAGGCATCATTGGGAGGTAATCGTATCTTGGTTTCCACAGTTGGTGATTGTTCTAGGCATTATTGGGTCGCGACCAGTTCCCGTTGGTGTAAAGTCCTAGAAGTCAACAACAATTGGAAGAAGTGTATTGGCAGAAAGGTAACTCATTGTTTCAGCTTTGGTAGGGGTCCTTT
Organism: Asparagus officinalis; assembly: GCF_001876935.1. Classification (NCBI taxonomy): domain Eukaryota; kingdom Viridiplantae; phylum Streptophyta; class Magnoliopsida; order Asparagales; family Asparagaceae; genus Asparagus; species Asparagus officinalis. Next base: position 12,128,810 of record NC_033800.1, on the reverse strand, counting down.
CTTGCGTTGGTGCCGAGCTCACGGCAATAGGAGACACTTCATTGGTGTGGAGACTTTGGGGCGACGAGATGAGATGACAGTTTCGATGGGTCGTTCCTTTCTGGAGGAGGATCGGCGTTTGATGTCGAGCATTGGCATTGGTGTGCGGGCTTCGACATATTTGGGTCATCTTATGCATAGGTCGCCGACTGCTGCTTTAGGAGTTATTAGATCTGGTGGAGCTGCTTCAGATTTTGGGTCGCGTCGGATATTTGGATACCCAGCATTTGGTCACATCGTGGATGTGAGATTGGATCCGATTGCGCGTTTGGGGTTCGGAGGCTCAGTTGATTATCGTTTGGGAGCTTCTGATTTTGTTCTGAGCAGGTATGTCACTTTTGACTCTCGGCAGGTGGAGAGTGTTGATCAGGTCATTTGGATATCGCAGCAGGTGGAGAGTGATGCTACTCCACGTTGGGTGGAGATTACTCCACATACTCCAGATCATACTGCGTCATTTGGGATTCCAGCTAAGGTGACACAGGTTGGAGATCATTTGGTTTTGGATGCAGATGATGGATTGGTTTTGGATTCAGTTGCAGCTGGTAGATATAGTTTGGATATGGCCATTGGTTTACCTCAGGTGGAGGTGTTTGATTTGTCTCAATTTGGGGTCATTGGGAATACTATCAGTTGCAGATCGTTTGGTGATATTGGAGAAGAGTTGCAGACTTTTCTATTTGATTGAGGGCCTTTGGAGGCCGTTTGGGTGAACTACGTGAAGGCTTGATTCCTTGGGCAAAGGATACGTAGGCAGTCATTTTGATGCAGCCGATTTGGTGAGCGACATCGACATTTGGGGTGAGTGTTCACACTCTCATTTGGGTCTCAGCATGTGAGGCATTTGTTTGGTTGGTGTCGGCTCAGTTTTGGGAAAACTTCGCCGAGGTGGAGAATTGTGGAGAAGAATTGGAAAAAGCAGATTTTTGGTCATAAGTCGACTCATGCACAGGCATAAGTCGACTTATGGTAAGTCGACTTATGTTGGTGCATGAGTCGACTTACGTTCTGCTCTGGATTGTTGGTTTTTTGCTCTGCCAAGTCGACTTATCAGGTCTGATAAGTCGACTTATGATCTCTTCTCCAGTTGCTGTTTTTCGCTCTGCCAAGTCGACTTATGCAGACTGATAAGTCGACTTATGACGGGTTTTTTGGAAAGTTCAGGTTCCTATTTGCAGTCTGTTTGGGTTTCTGTTTTGGTATAAATACCAATACGATTTGAGGGTTTTGTGAGGAGAGTTTTGGGGTTTTGGAGCACAGAAAAAGAGAGATCTTTCTGAGCTATTTGTTAGGGTTATTGGTTGAGAGATTGAGAGATTTGTTGGTGAGATTAGTTGGTTCGTTTGAGCGATTTGTAATCTCAATTTGTACTCTCCTTCTCTATTAGTGAAAACCCACCCCCTTCTTGCCCCGTGGACGTAGGCAATTTGCCGAACCACGTAAAACCTTGGTGTTTGTGTTTTGTTTGGTCTTTCTCTCGGCGTTCGTTGGTTTGGTTTCTCAAAGCATCAGTCACAACAAATACAATAACCACAAATTAGGGGTCATTTATTAGACAGTAAATTTTCCCATTAGACATGGACTATTCAGTTGAGAGAGTAAATCACTTTTTCGCCCTTAATTTAGAGTATGATTTATCCGCACATGATTCTTGCGTGACATCTCAACCTAAACCAAGTTAGAAGTAAGTAACAATTTTCTCAAACAAATTCAAAATGCATGATAAGTTTTACAGGTTTAAACTCATTCCCCTTGCGATCAAACAAAGGCACTGCGCGAATTCCTGGTCTCAGCTCAAAAATCGGCAAGCAAGTTTGCCCTCCGAACCCATCTTTTTCAGCCACGTTACACTTGTGTACTCTGATTTGAAGCAATGCAAGTTCAGGAACCCTGAGTTCAAATTCGAACTCCTCGTTCCAAATTGGTGTCCAATCTTGTATTCTCTTCGTTTTGTTAGCAATTGTATCTGATGGAACTCCGACGATCCCTACCTGAAAAATTAATTCAGCAGTTCATGCGAAGTTTTCATCAATAAGTTAACATAGAGATTAATCTGATGTATTTTGTTACCTTTGTAGATAAGATTGGTGGGAGTGATGTACCCATATTAGTCTGATTGAGCTTTGTATGCCAACCATATCCCAGGTAAATCTTGACCTGTTGAAAGTGCAAAAGTAAAGGTTAACATTGAGATTTTACTTTAAACAATTGAGTATCCCTAAGCAATTTGTTTAACCTTCAGGATCTTCTTTACTGGTAAATTTTCCATAGGATTGAAGATCTCATCATTAGGATCGAACTTCGTCAAAAAATCAGGTTTCTTTATGTAACCACACCCTCCATTGGCTCTAAAGAATCCATGCATTAGCCACAACGACCTTCCATAGCCCTATGAGAGAAAAATGCAAACAAATCATATTGTGTCAAAATAATTTTTTAAAGGTGTTTATGATTTAATTATATATAAGCTTCTGTGTAAATTGCAATAAATTAAAATTACAAGACACAAACATCATCCAAAACATGATGTGAGATGCTTAAACATTTCTAAAGAAGACTCTCAAATGTGCAACCTGAACTCTAATTCCAAGCCAGGTGGGAACATCTTTCATAATTTTGTTACTTAAGAACAAAAATCGAAGCATATGACTCTCAGCAATTTTACCGAAGAAATTTATAGAAGTTAAAGAAAAGATGCAAATTACCTGCATATTCAAGGCAACCATCTGTGCGCCATAGATCCAACCAAGGATTGGATTGTAATTGGAAGAGTTAACACGTGTCATTTTTGGATAAATCCTCAAAATATTCTTCTGAGTAAACCTACGAACATTACAAATTAAATCTTGGAATTTAATTTTAATACAAAAGAAGGCACACAAAGTACACAACATCAAATCAAGGACATGTTTTTTACCTGATAACTTCTTCTCCACATGTAACTATAGCCTTTTCGAACAACAGCTCATTTAAGCTTAGACGTGTAGGCCTACGCTCATCAAACTCTAAGGAATCCTTCATGTTTTCTTTTCGTTTTTTAGAGCAAATTGAAATCATACGTTTGTATTCATGAGTAACCTGTCTCTGAGACATTTGTTCACTAGCATCATTAGCATCATTATGTTCAGCATTGAAATATGGTTTTGGTGGTTTTGGTGGTTTTGTTGAAATCATTATCCGAAATTTCAGTTCCTCAGGTGAAGGAAACTCCTGTAAGGATTCTGAAGTCGGATAAAACAGTGAGTCTCCGAAAATTTCCTTGAGAATCTGGAAGATAAATTATGCATCACAATACGAAATAAAATGAACTGATAAATAGAAGTGAGAGGAGATTATTGTTGGAAGTGATTTGTCACCTCTGCAGCTTTAGCTTGAAGATCTGAAGTGAGATGGTCTTCCAGTGTAATTATAACTGGGTACGGAGATGCCACAAAAGCATGCTTTTTTATGGAATTCAAGCATTTGACGAACTCCACCGGAGTCGTTAATGTCCTGTGATCAAGAGAAAACTTGTATCAATTTCAATTAACAGTGCCTTGCACCTTTAAATTATCTAAAAATTACATGATGAATAAATTGTTGGTTTGTTAGATTAAGCTTTAATACAATGTGGTAGTCAACATGGTGTCAGAGCAGAACATACTAATCAGACCCATTGCAACTGAGCACAAACCTACATAAATTAGTGAATTTCAATTATTTTCTTTCTGTCAGTTTTAAGCCAATGAAGTCATAGTCAACATTTATGCACGATAATTCAAACCTTCTGCATTTTCTTTAACTTGCAATTTATCCGTGACGTATGAACATCAAGTAGATTGACAAGGAGTATCTATAATTTCAAATCATAACTTAAGTTATTACCATCGTAGCTAGCGCTAGAATTTTTATTTCACAACATCACGCATAAGTATGTCATAAATGATTAATCGCGAATTCTTCAATGAATAAAATAGCATACCTTCCATGACGAACTTCAATATCAGTTTTCGTAGAATTAGGCCACAAATCCAGTTCGATAACTCTTACTCCTCTATTCAATGCTTTGATTATAGGAATATCGCTAGATTCGCTACTGAGTTGGTTACCCCTCAAGTATGAATTATGGCCTGTATATATGAAGTATTGTGACAATGGAGCATTCATGTCATGATGAACCTGAAATTAACAAGCAAATGTTACTTCTTGTACTTCAAATAATTCCTACATTAATAGGGGGGGTGTTTTGCTCATTGCGATGGAAGGGACTGTAACTGCATTTGTATGTAACTGAAACACTTTTGAGTCAATTACAGACATTTATTTCACTATAACTAATAAATACAGTTGCGACCGTAATTGAAAAAAGTTTTAGCTGTAAGTAGGGTTTAGCGTGCAACTTCAACAGCAGCCAATCTTCATAAGACATCCGAGAAATCAATATGATACCTCAAACAAATATCTACGTCAGTAGCTATAAATTATAAAATTTTAAAAATGAACCAAACAATTGCAACATTTAGCAGAAGTATGCAATTAATGACAATAACAATTGCAGTTGCAATGTACCAAACTATCCTTTTGAGTGCTTAACTTAGTTAACTACCATTAGATTGTTTGCTTACTCCAAGGGATGGATTGAGAGGGGAGTTATCATCACTCGCGAGGTACCGAAAGAACGCATCAAGACTTAGGTGTTTACACTCTAGCCCTTGAGAATCTATGATTTGCATAGCCGTCTTTTTCGTAGCATCAACTTCACCTTGGACCTCGACCAGGAGCCGCTGCAGGTGGTCCGGGCCCATGACCCCGTCCCCGGAGTACCTTAAGAACACGTCCTTGAACGTGTCCGCAGGATCACTGGACGCATGCTCGAACTCATTTCGCAAGCAAAACCAAGCTCTGTACATATTTTTACCAAGGACTTAATGCAGAGTGAATGGACTATGGCGTGTGTGGTAACGAGGAGGAGAGTTTAAATAGAGAAAAAAAGGAAGAGGAAAGGGATCGAGTTGGTTGGAAAGTGACCTTGGTTTTCTGGCTTTGCTTTCGAGCATAAATGCTTCAACTATTAAATTGCATATATTTACGAGGAGATGATGATTTGAGGAGAATACTTTTTGAGAGAAGTCTACTTATTAGTCTTGGGTTTAGTGGAGTTTGTGTAAAATGTGCTGGTTAGGACATGAAAGTGATGTCTTTTATAATATGTTGATCTTGTTCCCTTAAAAAAGCACCAAATTGGACATAGTTTATGTGATGAATTTTTTTTTTTTTAATATAAATCAGGATTCGAGTGGGAGAAATCACTTACTCGATTATAATAGTTCGATGATACGTAGATGGTTATGATTTATTGTAGCATAACTAACATCATATCATTCATATGAAGCGCATTCGTTTCTCACTCAAGAAAGTCCTAACCGTGAACTAATTGATTAATGATCATAAATTAAGGAGAGGCCCCCCCCCCCCACACACAACAACGACAGCACACACAAAGTATAAGTTAGGGGGTTTTAGTCTATTTTATTAAGAGAATCCAATAGAGCAACTTAGAGAAAAAAAGTACACATATCCGTACGAAGAGCTTACAAATTAAAGTAAACTAAGGACCGCAAATTTATATCAAAGTAAAAGAAATAGTGTAACATATATCTCACAAATAAAATGTAGAAACCATGCTGGACATCGGATAAACAAAAGGTAAAGAGGATAATTCCGCAATTAAGATCACCTTAATACAGTCCATAATACAAAATATTGTTCGTTTTTCTGTCAAATCCATCTTGTTTGAGTATTTAGAGCATATACTGTTGGGAATCTAACGCCTAAATCCCTAATGCAACAGAAACGTAGAATAGAAAAAGTACACCAAGATTTACGAGGTTCGGCAACTGCCTACGTCCTCGGGAGCCACACGGTCAATTTCTTATTAATCAAACAAGAAATTACAAATCAAGAGCAAATCCTAAAACTGAGATTTCTCAGATGAACACTGTAGCTGCAGTGTTAATAATTAAAGGGAATAAACCCCTTTCAAATCTCACTTGAGAATAAAGAATATCCCACTATAAAACCCCTCTTTAATTCTCTCTCTCTCTCTCTCTTCTTAAATCTCCCCTCAACCACTGTTGAAAGCTGGGGATTAATCAAAAAATCACTGCTGCGATTTTAGGGCAGTCCGCCGCCGCCAGAGAGGAAATCAGAAGAAGGGGGAAAAGCACAGCACCGAAACCCTAGGGCGATGGGGGGAGGGCTTTTATAGGGGAAACATTGACAGGCTGGCGACAGCCTGTCGCCAGCGGCCCGCTTGGACGCGAGGGTGGGAGCGCCAAAACGCGGACGTCGGAGTGCGGACGCGAGGGTCGGAGCTTGGACGCGAGGGTCGAGCTGCCAAAACGCCGAGGTCGCGATCGCCAAATTCGAGCTCAACTGCTCGAGCTTCACCTGAAGTTCGTCGTCGACTTCGCCTGAGTCGACGTCCACGCTCGCCTGCATCATCCATCGAGCTCGTCGGAGCTCCTCGCCGGCGGAGGTGAGTTTGGTCTACACCCAAACTAACATATACGTTATAAGATCTATATGATTTTTTGTTATCTATGATATACTTATATACGCATTGTCTTTATATGAAATTTCTTTGCAAATTTTGTGAAACCCTATCGGCACAATCATTTCTGGTCTGACTTGGCACAATCCATAGGATGTAGTTTTGCGCAATTCATTATGATCTTATTAATGAAACGTGTGAATTTATTGTGTCGTGCATCTCTTATTTAAAAAAATTGGACGACTGACCAATTCACAAGTCGAGAATAAAGCTAAGATTAAATCAATTAGGAGCATCTCTTTGGACTCAGTGTGCTTTAACATGTGAAAGAATCACTTAAAGTAACTAAATAATTTCTCAGAAAGAAACTTTATTATTTCTTATACTTTCAAGTCTCATAACTTTGTAGAAAGCTCGATGCTTTTCCCACTTATATGAAATAAAATGTACGAGATTATTACCTTGTGACAAAAAGAATGTTAAGGGGACGGTGGAATAAGATATTATCAGTTTTTTATTGGGTCAATCAAATTGAGAATCTACTTATTATATTGAAACCAAGTGAGATCCATTTTGAGAAAGAAAAATACCTTAGGGACACAAAAACATAGGACCTTACATGGGATTGGTGAGGTGTCGGCTCCCTGTCCCATGATGCACTGTTCATGAATAATGCATCATGGGACATGGAGCCGACACCTCACCAATCCCATGTACGGTCCCATATTTTTGGGTCCCGGTAGCACCACCATTTGAGAAATGGTTCTATAGTTTCAACATTTACAAGTTTTTTATGACCATGTGGCCCTTGACACATGTCTCACATGACTAGACCTCAGTTTGCAAGAATATTTCCGCGTCAGGCATAGTAGATAGACATGAAGGAAAAGAGGAAGCATGTTTTGGGGAATAAAAGATTTGTCCTTTTCAAGTGTGATTATGATTTCATATTAGAATGATTTAGGAAAAGGTAATATATCGAATAGAAAATTGGAAGCAAATATTTAACGAGTTAGATTGCAAGACAATTTGGTTCTCATACTATGTCAAAGACTAATTAAAATTCTAGAGACGTCTGTTTCTTCTTAACAAGTGATATCAGAGCTCTATATACGGACCAATTGCAGAATGATTAAGATTTGACTAGTATCTAATGTCGGTTTATGATTGCCGAACAAAAAATTAGATTAATTAATTTTTTATTACTCATTTTATTTATAGAATTGGCAAGGTCGAAAAAGATTCTCCCGGTGATTGATCAGCTGGTAGGAACCTTCATCCTCACTAAGTATTAAGT
>NC_033800.1:12111894-12120932 GCF_001876935.1 Asparagus officinalis | reverse complement strand
TACACATTTAAAGAAAAAGGGCTCATTTACAAAGAAGCATCATTTGCTCACATCTATAAAAATTAAACTATTATCTTTTTCTAATTCTCCTAAAACTAAACACTAGTTTTTTTTGCCCCTTCTTCATGTTGGGCATCTACTCAAACTCCAAGTTAGGATAGAGTTTTTAATTCTTTGTATAACTTCATGAGAATTAGATAAGGTTAAGGATCTATCATGATTAGGAGTTTGGGTTCCATCATGTATAACTTCATGAGAATTAGATAAGGTTAAGGATCTATCATGATTAGGAGTTTGGGTTCCATCATGATTGGGAGTTTGAATCTTATTCTAATCAGGAAGTTAGGCTAGAAATATGGTTTTGGTTTCTCTATATATATCATTCTATTGTTAGAAGAAGAAGAAGAAGATAGAGAGAGAGAGAGAGAGAGTTTGGCAATCTTTGTCCGTGCAAAATATTGTAATTTGAAGGTGACAGTGGATTGATTTTGATCTCGTGGTTTTTCCTTGTTGAGGGTTTTCCACGTTAAATTTTATGTGATTTTATTTGCTGCTTTGATGACTTTTTTGAGGGGTTTTGCGAGATCTAAAAAAAAATCCCTTCAAGTGGTATCAGAGCGGGGTTCGACAGTTCGTGAAGATTCGAGATTTACAACGACATTGGCGGCAACGGTATTGTAGCAATAGCACAGTTTACTGTGGGTACTGTAGCGGAGGAACTGTTCACGGCGACGTACTGTTCCGAAGTTTGATATTTCGCTATTCAATGGTAAGATAAATTTTGTAGTATGACAGTGCACGGTTCAAGATATTCTTGTGCAGCAGGGTGTTGATCAAGCTTTGGAGGAGAAGAAACCTGAAGGATTAAATGATGTTGAATGGAGTTCCATACAAAAGAGGACGGTTAGCACAATTCGTTTGGCACTCGCTCCCGAGATCAAGTATAATGTTATGAAAGAGACCACACTAAGGGGGCTGTGGGAAAGGCTCGAGGGGATTTATGCGTCGAAGTCGATGACCAACCGATTGTGTTTGAGGATGAAGCTTTATTCATTGAAGATGGAAGAATATACTGTAATTCAAGACCACATCAATACCTTTAATCAGCTAGTTTGTCAACTTATGAATATTAATGAGGAGGTTAAAGAAGAAGAGCAGGTGCTACTCATATTGTCTTCCTTGTCGAAGTCGTACAAGCCGTTAGTTCAGACGATAATTACAGAGAAGCAGACTTTGAAGTTCGACGATGTGACAACACTCCTACGTGAGAATAAAAGAATGATGGGAAAGGAGAACGTATCTAATGGTGGTGAGAGTGCACTAGCTTTTGAAGGTTCTAATCGAGGGAGGAGTACGGGGAGATGCGACAGTTATCGAGGAAGGTCAAAATCTCGGGCCCGAGACGACAGCGAAAATGAGTGCTATTATTACGGAAAGAAGGGTCACATTCAGTTCAGATGTTCCCAGATACGTGATGATTTGAAGAATATTAGATAGATGAAGCTTCAAGAAAATGGGAAGAAGACGGACTCCTCAGTGGTTGTGTGATGAAGATATGATTTTATTGATGCAGAGTACATGTACTGATACGAGTAACACTTGGGTGTTAGATTCTACAGCCTCTATGCACGTTTGTAACAACAAAAATTATTTTAACACATTGAAGACAGATTAAGAATTTGACGACGTGATTGTTGGAAACAACGAGAAGATGAATGTTGAAGGTGTTGGAAGTGTTTGCCTCAAGCTTCACACTGGGAAGGTCGGAATTCTTCATCATGTGAGATATGTGCCGACATGTGGTGCTAATTTATTTTCGTTGGGTGAGATGGCATCACGTGTATACAAGTATGTGGGTGAGGGAGATTGGTGCAATGTGTATAGAGATGGCGATTTGATTTTGCGAGGGAGGAAGAGTAGCAATCATATTTGCTATTTAGATGGGCGATCCGTTAATGGTGTAGATTACTCTTCTCAGACTCTTGTCCACAAGGGAGAGGTGAAGAACAAGATGAAGAGAGTGAGTTTTTCTGAAGTCGTTGAGACACTTGGAGATTTTTCGTCGAGGGAGGATATGTTGGGTATCTACTCAAACTCCAAGTTAGGATAGAGTTTTTAATTCTTTGTATAACTTCATGAGAATTAGATAAGGTTAGGGATCTATCATGATTAGGAGTTTGAGTTCTATCATGATTGAGAATTTGAATCTTATTTTAATCATGAAGTTAGACTTGTTAGGTTGAAGGTGTATAACCAGGAAGACGCAGACGAACTCGAGCAGTTGAGCTCGATTGGCGAACGCGATGGTGGCTTTGGGCGAACGCGACCCTCGGTTGGCGAACGCGACCCTCGGTGTTTGGCGGTCCGACCCCCGCGTTCAGCGCCCACGCTCGCGTTTCTGGCCTCCGACCCTCGCGTCCGTTCGTGAGTGTTTTGAAAAGGGGATTTAAAGAGAGAGAAAAGAGAAAAGGGGATTTTATAGTGGGTATTAACACTGTAGCTACAGTGTTCATTTGAGGAATCTCAGTTTAGAGATTTGCTCTTGATTTGTAATTTCTTGTTAGATTAAATAAGAAATTGACTGTGTGGCTCCCGAGGACGTAGGTAGTTGCCGAACCTCGTAAATCTTGTGTACTGTTCTCTATTCTGTGTTTCTGTTGCATTAGGGATTTAGGCGTTAAATTCCCAACAACTAGTATCAGAGCGTGAAACGATCTAGAGAAAGTCAGATTCAAGTAGGAGCCATGACCGTAGATGAGGGAAATGTGAGATTAGAGAAGTTTGATGGATCAGATTTCGGATTCTGGAAAATGCAGATAGAGGATTATCTGTATCAGAAAAATCTGTATCAACCTTTCTCGGGGAAGAAGCCGGAGGGTATGAAGGAAGAAGATTGGAATCTTCTGGACAGAAAAGCCCTCGGGGTTATTCGTTTGACGTTAACCCGCAATGTTGCTTTTAACATTGCAAAGGAGAAGACCACGGCAGATCTTATGGCAGCACTCTCCAATATGTATGAGAAGCCATCAGCCTCAAATAAAGTCCATTTGATGAGGCGGTTGTTTAATCTGCGAATGGCGGAAGGTGCATCGGTAGCACATCATCTCAATGAACTCAATACAGTCACGACCCAATTGAGTTCAGTTGATATTGAGTTTGATGAGGAAGTTCGAGCGTTGATCCTTTTGTCTTCCCTACCAGAAAGTTGGAATGCTACAGTCACAGCTGTGAGTAGCTCGTCGGGAAACAATATCGGGAAAGAAAAAGTTAAAGTTTGACGACGTTCGTGATCTGGTTCTCAGTGAGGAGATCCGACGGAGAGAGTCGGATGAAGCTACAACCTCTTCAGTATTGCATACAGAGTCAAGAGGTAGAAGTTCAACCAGAGGAAATGGATCAGATGACAGGAGATCCAAATCCAGAAATCCCAACAGTTCGAAGGTTATCGAGTGTTGGAAGTGCGGGAAAACCGGGCACTACAAGAATCAGTGCAGGAGTGCACGGGAGGAGTGGGAGGCAAATGCAGATGTGAACGTTGCCTCCACCTCAGGAGGAGATGATGCGCTGATATGCTCTTTGGAGAGCAAGGAGGAGTCTTGGGTGTTGGACTCGGGAGCATCATTCCATGCTACTTCTCAGAAAGAATTCCTCGAGAAGTATATCCCCGGAAACCTTGGAAATGTATATCTTGGTGACGATCAAGCATGTGCCATTATTGGCAAAGGTGTAGTGAAGATTAAGCTGAATGGGTCAGTATGGGAGCTGAAGGATGTCAGGTATATTCCCGACCTGAAGAGGAACTTAATCTCAGTAAGCCAGCTGGCTAGTGAAGGCTACACGACGACTTTCCATGGAGATGACTGGAGGATTTCGAAGGGCGCAATGACGATTGCCAGAGGCAGGAAGACTGGTACCCTGTATATGACAGCGGGTGCACGTTGTTCGATCTCAGTTGCGGCATGCAATGAGACTTCAAAGCTGTGGCACCAGAGACTCGGTCATATGAGTGAAAAGGGGATGAAGGTTATGCACACAAAGAGAAAACTCCCAGGTTTACAATCAGTAGAGATTGATGTGTGTGAAGAATGCATACTTGGAAAGCAGAAGAGAATCAGCTTTCAGACAAGTGGCAGACCCCCTAGGAAGCAGAAGCTAGAGCTCGTTCACTCGGATGTTTGGGGACCAACAACCACCGCGTCGATTGGTGGGAAACACTACTTCGTGACTTTTATTGATGATCACTCTCGGAAAGTATGGGTCTACTTTCTGAAGAAAAAGTCAGAAGTGTTTGAGGCTTTCAGAAGATGGAAAGCCATGGTCGAGAATGAGACCGGTTTGAGGGTAAAGAAACTCAGAACAGACAATGGTGGTGAGTATGAAGACACCAGATTCAAGAAGTTCTGCTATGAGCACGGTATCAGAATGGAGAGGACCGTGCCCGGCACGCCTCAGCACAATGGTGTGGCTGAGCGCATGAATAGAACGTTGACAGAGAGAGCCAGAAGCATTCGGACGCAGTCAGGTCTACCGAAGCAGTTCTGGGTAGAAGCAGTCAACACAGCAGCTTACTTGATCAACCGAGGTCCATCGGTTCCATTGGAGCACAGAATACCAGAAGAGGTATGGTGCGGAAAGGAGGTAACCCTCTCACATCTCAAAGTTTTCGGTTGTGTAGCTTATGTGCATATAAGTGATCAAGGCAGGAATGAGCCTGATCCCAAGTCCAAGAAATGCACATTCATCGGGTATGGTGAAGACGAGTTCGGCTACCGCATTTGGGACAACGAAAACAAGAAGGTGATCAGGTACAGAGATGTGACATTCAACGAGAAGGTGATGTACAAGGACATGCACAAGACAGATTCCAGTGACTGAGAGAGCGAGTCAACATTTGTAGATGCAGATGATGTCCCAGATAACCTCTCTGAAGAACCCAATGCAGAAGGTCCTCAGCCAGAAGAGCCTGTTGGACAGAACGGTGCGCAGGAGCCCGACGCACCAGCTCCGATATTGAGGAGAAGTACTCGTCCTCCTGTGCCTAACAACAGATACATGAATTATATGTTGCTGACATGCGAGCAAGTGGGAGTTTGCTGCGAAAGAGGAGAATAAATCTCTGATCTCCAACCAGACATGGGGACTAGCTGAGTTTCCCATAGGGAAGAAGGCACGTCACAACAAGTGGGTGTATCGAGTGAAAAAGGAGCAGAATGGTTCCAGAAGATACAGAGCCCGACGAGTTGTCAAAGGATTCCAACAGAATATTCAAGGAAGAAAGGATCCAGCGGATATGTTGACAAAGGCAGCGACCTTTTAGAAACTGGAGTTGTGTGCAACTTCAGTTAGCCTTCATGCATAGATGATGAGGGCGGAGCCACACAGGAGAGGAGCTTGATGGGATAGCCTGTTGTCGTCGGTTTGGTCTCCAAGTGGGAGATTGTTAGGTTGAAGGTGGATACCAACCTCCGGCGGCGGAGGAGCTCCGACGAGCTCCAGGATGACGCAGGCGAACTCGAGCAGTTGAGCTCGATTGGCGAACGCGATGGTGGCTTTGGGCGAACGCGACCCTCGGTTGGCGAACGCGACCCTCGGTGTTTGGCGGAATACTTCGGCTATAAAAGCCAACCCCAACCCTAGGGTTTCGCTGCTCCTCCTCCCCGACATTTTCTCTGGCGGCGATTCCTCTTTAACGCAGCAGCGTTCATCTCCTAAAATCGCAGCAGCGATTTTCCCTTTTGATCTCCAGCTCTCAACAGTTTTGAGGGGAGATAAAGAAAGGATTTAAGAAGAGAGAGAAAAGAGAAAAGGGGATTTTATAGTGGATATTAACACTATAGCTACAGTGTTCATTTGAGGAATCTCAGTTTAGAGATTTGCTCTTGATTTGTAATTTCTTGTTAGATTAAATAAGAAATTGACTGTGTGGCTCCCGAGAACGTAGGCAGTTGCCGAACCTCGTAAATCTTGTGTACTGTTCTCTATTCTGCGTTTCTGTTGCATTAGAGATTTAGGCGTTAAATTCCCAACAAGACTAGAGATAGGGTTTTGGTTTCTCTATATATATATCCTTCTATTGTTAGAAGAAGAAGAAGAAGAAGAGAGAGAGAGAGGGAGGGGGGGGGGGGGGGGGGGGGGGTTGGCAGTCTTTGTCCGTGCAAAAGATTATAATTTAAAGGTGATAGTGGATTGATTTTGATCCCGTGGTTTTTCCCTGTTGAGGGTTTACCACGTTAAATCTTGTGTGATTTTATTTGCTGCGTTTGATGGCTTTTTTGGGGGGGTTTTGCGAGATCTAAAAAAAAATCCCTTCACTTGGTGCATACATATAGGTAGCAAGGTTAGCCTGGAAGCTTAGTTGGTAGAAAATACTAATGTTTCCATCACTGTTGACATTACTCTTCTCAAACTCATGTACATATCACAACATAAGAATAAGGAATGAAGGCAAAATTATAATACGCCATCAGACTTCCATATTTCTCAAAAGAACTATATTACATGTAATTTAATTGGTTGCTTTAAACAAATTCAAAATGCATGAGAAGTTTTACAGACTTTAACTTATTACCCTTGTGGTCGAATAGGGGAACTGATCGAATTCCTTGTCTAAGTTCTGAGACTGGCAAACAAGTTTGCCCACCAAAGCTATCTTTTCCAGACACGTTCAACTTGTGCACTTTTATTCTGAGCAATGCAAGTTCAGGAACTCTTAACTCGAACACGAACTTTTCGTTCCAAATTGGAGTCCAGTTTTCTATTTTCTTTGTTTTCTTTGAAACTCTGTAAACTGACTTATCAGTACCCAAAATCTCACAGTACAGCTGTTTCTATTCAGTAAAAAATGGAAGATTCCAACTTTTATCCACGGATTATGTAGCAATTTAATTGATATTGAGATACTGGCATAAATTATGAACATATCGTGAATATATATATTTCTGAACTTAGATATGAAAAGTAATTATCAGTTCATATAAGAATCTGATATTTCTTACCTTTGTATAAAACACTGGTGGTGAATATAAACTAAAGTGGGTCTTTTTTGAGTCCCAAAGCCACCCATTGCCATGGTAAACTTTGATCTGTTGACAATAAAAATTTCAAAAAGGAAAAAGTTCTGAGATTTCTATAGAAAACAATTTGTAACTCCAAGGACAATTTATGTGTAATATTTACCTTCATGGTTTTCTTCACCGGTGAAGTTGCCAAAGGATCAAAGACCATACTATGTGGACAGGTTTTTAGCAAGAAATCAGGTTTCTTAATGTAACCACATCCTCCATTGGCTCTAAAGAATCCGTGCATCAACCACAATGACCTTCCATATCCCTGCAAAAGCGAAATGCAAATAACATTTAAGAAAGTAAGATTGTGAGATTCTAACAAACTTAAAGCATTCCTGAAGTAATTATTTTCCTTTGTATATCGCTAAATTGTATCACTTTCCTCTGTATCTCATGATGCAATCAGTTAACAATGTCAAAACAAAGTCACGCAATAACCATAATAAACCAGAAAGAGAAAGAAATGATTGAAGAGAAGTTATAATAAATACCTGCATATTTAATGCAACCATCTGAGCACCATACATCAAACCAGGTAATGGATTGTAGTTGGAGGAGGTGATGCGTGTACCTTTTGGATAAATTCTTAATATGTTCTTTTGAGTGAACCTGGAAGAATCACAGCTTGATATAAGCAAAGTGCTACAGTGTACTGAATGATGAAATAACAGAAACAAAAAAAAATAGCCCCTGCTCTGGTTTTAATACTAGTCAATGATGTGACATGAAAACATGAAAATTCACACATCAGAATTTTACAGAACTAAATTGGTTCCTGGAGTTACCTAATAAGTTCTGGTCCGTGAGAAGCTACGAGCTTCTCAAATAATAGTTCATTTAAGCTTAGACGAGTGACTTTATTCACATTTCCTTTCAACCAATTGATAAGTTCTCCTTTTCCTTTTCGAGAAGCGATAGATATTAAATGCTTGTATTCATGTGCAATTGGGTGGTTAGGAGATTGATTATTGGCATCGTGTTCTTCCTCTTTCTGATAATGCTCACTGTGATAATGCTCAACCTACAAGTAAATAAAAACCATAACACTATGTAACATATTGATAAGAGATCTTTCATAAAGTAGTAAAAATAGATGCTAATAAGTTTCTGTTCCTTAGCGCACCTTACATTCAACATTCCTATCAGTTTATAGGCATGACACTTTTGAATAGCATTTTACCTCTTTAGTTTCCTTTTGCAATTCCCTGTAGTTTTCGTTAATGCTCTTTGATTCAAGGAGTTCTTTTGGGGTTTTAGTTGAGATTAAGACCCGATACTTTAAATCTTCGGGTGAAGGAAACTCGTCTAAAAATTCAGTTGATGGATAAAATAACAAATCTCCAAAAGTTTCCTTGAGCATCTGTGAAATAATTTATGAGCCACATTAATATTAAGTATCATAATCAACAAATGATAGAAATGCATATTTGTAACAACTTTCTTACCTCTGCTACTTTAGCCTGAAGATTTGAAGTTAAGTGATCCTCTAGTGTAATAATAACTGGATATGGAGACACATCAAAGGCATGTTCTTTGATGGACTTCAAGCATTTGCTAAGTACCACAGGAGTTGTTAGTGTCCTGTAATTAGGAATAAACATTGTTTATTTTGAGTTAAAAGCAAATCCAATATGTAAGTTAATCATGGCGAAGTTATATGACACTGAACCAAGATCATTTAATATACTCAACTAAAACATAAATATGCAAGGCATACATACTATTTGATGAAGGGTGCATCGAGATCATATCCTTTCCATGTTAAGCATTGGGATATCTCTAAATATAATTGTAATTGGCTGCTATTCTCTCAAGCCAATAATACAAAACGACAATATATTCACAAATTTCAAACTTAGTGAATGGTATAGCATGGACTAATCCCACATGGGATATAGGTAAAGTCTAAAGAGGGTTAAAATGGCTTGGATTTCAGTAAGGAAAATGTCAAGATCAAATCATGTAACTAGAAAT